>NC_091123.1:26136317-26498817 GCF_040183065.1 Periplaneta americana | reverse complement strand
TTATAGAGCAACTTGAAAACACGCATCTGCAAAAAAAAAAAAAAAAAAAAAAGGAAGAAGCATATTTTGCATTTAAAAGATAATAATTGTATTGTATATAAAACATAATACATATCCTACGATGTGTTATCATAACACTACTATATAAATTATTTTTATGTGTAGTTACATCATATTATTGACCAATTTTACATGAATTTTAATTCATGCCACATTTTAACACAATATATCATCATACACAGGTATGATAAATGTTTCCTCAATTTTAACATTTTAACATTATTCTGATAAAAATAAACACATGTAAGATAATATATGTAAGATGAGTTTTATGTATAGATACATTTCCATCACACATGAATATGACAAAAATTAGTTTTCCAAATGCTATTTTATTGAGATTGATATTAACATAATCTTCTTCAATTTATATTAAGCACATTACATAAAACTCGTGATTTAACATCTTATTGTTCTACTCATAAAATCGATGATTTACTGTAACAGTAAACACGATTCCACTATGTAACCTATATTCAGATATTGTAGTAATAACCACGTATCTGATGATGTCGTAATAGGCGAAAATGTTCATACGTTCATTTCATGACTAACATTAGCAAATACTAATGTTTGTAATGATGATAAGTCATAAGATTGAAAATTAAATTGGATATATTAGTCATAGTACTAGATAACAGGAAGACAAATAAGTTCAGAGGTTCAATGATCCACCAACAAAGTCATGAGTTTCAAACAACTTCAAATGATAAATTAGCAAGCATTTGGTTGAGACTGGCAATTTAGAAGACACAGTACCTCTCAAACATTCTATGGAGGATGTGGAGGGCCCACTTCTTACACTTCCACCAAGGCAAGTCTATCCTGTCTTCCTCATCTACTGCATTGGTTTGTTCAGGAACTGGCCTGTCTGCCACAGCCCGCACTATTTCCATCCACTGCGAGAACACTTCTCGGGAGATCAAGTCCAATGGAAGAGAGTACTGAAATAAAATCTTACCATATACATTGAATGGAATGCTATTAATGACTATGCTATTTTTTTTGCGTTCTTTGTAACACTACAACTAGAGATGAGCTTAAACGATATTTTCAAGTATCTGTGACAACTGTGACTGTGACAATTAAATATCTGTGACTTTTATCTGTGATTTTGTCACACCGATATTTTATATCGATAAGTAAGCACAATATGCATGAATTACACTGATATTTTGTCACACCGATAAAAACTAGCAGGAAATATTGAAGAGCAATGAAATGTGAATGTGATTTCTCTATACGCGCCACACATCAGTGATTTATATGGGAAAATCCAACAAATAAATTATGTACATGTACCATTAATAAATAAATAAATGTCAAAAGTTAACCTCTTGTACCAAGAGGTTATATTATAAATATTGAATCAATTGATCATTTTTAAATGTAGTTGGATATGGAGAAATTGAGGTTATGTGATTATCCTAATCGTTTTAAAAATTGATCATTTTTATTGTATATAATATAATGGAAGTCGTGCATTAACATTATAATATTCAGTCATAGAATAAAAATTAACGAAACATAAGTATTCGGAAAAACATTGGAAAATAATTACGAAACAAAACAGTTGTTCAGATAGGATTTTACAAAAGATAAAGTGGTACTGGTAATCAATGGTATTATTTAAATCGTGTAATCACTACATCATTTATAATAAGACGGTAAAACTAGCGCTGAAGTAGTTTTTGCGATTTCGGACGTGAAAATCGTTGCATTTCTAAGGAATTTTTGTGGAGATGCAGTTGTTCGGATTAAACAAGCGCTGAGGTAGTTTCGGTGATATCGGAAGTAATCACATCATTTATAATAAGATGGTGAAACTAGCGCTGAAGTAGTTTTGGCAATTTCGGATGTGAAAATCGTTGCATTTATAAGGAATTTTTTGTGGAGATGCAGTTGATCGGGTTAAACTAGCGCTGAGGTAGTTTCGGTGATATCGGAAATGAAAATCGTAGAATTTGATTTTTTGTGGAGATGCAGGTGATCGTATATGCAAGGCATAGCAAAGCCTAAACTAACCAAACCTAATCTGTCACAGATTCGTATATGTAAGGTGTATGCACGGAGTACGAAGAGAACTACCTCAACGCTGGTTTAATTGTTGATCGTATATGTCTAGGCATAATAAAAGCTTAAACTAACCAAACCTGACCTGTCACAGATTCGTATATGCGAAGTGTATAAGGGGAATACGAAGAAAACTACCTCAAGGTTAGTTTAGTCAAATAAGTTGCCCACCATATTAGCCAGTTTTGTCTCGTTCGGTTTTAATACTATAGGTACTGTTGTCGGCTTCTGAGAAATGCTTCGAAAGTTCGGAAGAGCATAACGTTCAGTGACATTATTAAGATAATGTTGTAGGCTCCTTTAACTATTCTGTTTGTAATTAAAAATATAACTGAAAAAATATTGCTACTGCGTAAAAATTGAGTGGAAAATACATATAAGTTAATATAAATTCACAGTTATATGAAAATGTAAAGATATCGGAGAATGCATAAAATATTTATAAAACATATATAGGCTACAGACTAACTATGAAAACAAAAATTTCAGACTGATAATTATATTATTATAATGCCGCTAATAACTTTGCAACAAATCATCACTTTGCAAAAAATAATATTGAAGAAAATATCACGAAAAAATAATCAAATGTCACCGCCCGATTGCTGTTACTGTATCATGCGCATGCGCAAACCCACGACAGAGAGGAGAAAGTTGTGAGAACGTCACAGACTCCCTGTTCCTAAGAGATAAGATTACTGAATCGATCACTAGTGATATTTTAGTCACAGACTACTGAATACGGAGCAGATTTTGGTAGCGATATTTTGTCACAGATATTTCGCATCATCAGTCACAGGTTCATCTGTGACAAAAAAATACCTGTGACAAAATATCGGTTTGTGAAATATCGGCCATCTCTAACTACAACCACTGCCATCGTGATCTAGACCAGGCCGTAATGCAGGTTGTGTGACGTCACTCGATGAGTCAGGCTTTTCTATTTGAGTATACGGAGCTGAGTGAAATATATTACTTTATAGCGTGTCGGCGCTCAATTTTATTTAGTGTAATGTGTGTATAAGACCCCTTCGCACTTCTTATTGCATAATATGTTGCAGAAATAATTACAAAACTGTGTTATTTTAATGTGAACGGAGTTTTACATGTTAACATAACCTGGTTGCATCAACATTTTAAGTTTGGAATGGAAGTTATTTTGAGATTTAATAAAGAAGAATTATTTATATTGTGATTTTAATTTAGCACATCTACCTTCCTTACTTGTAGGTACAACATTTACCACAGTCCCTCCTGGGAAATGCTTGATCACTGCACAGTGAACTCTATTTGGGGGGGGGGGGGGATGTAAATATTTTTATTTTTTAAATCGTAAAAATATTTTTTTCATATAGCAGAAGGACAGTGTTTTACACATACTAATTTTCATTATTGTACAAGATACAGTAATGGAGGGGAAAAAATGTTTAATATTTCCAAAATTTTACTGCTGTAAGTTGTACCTAACCCCTTAAGTGATTCATGCTATCTGAAATAAAGAAGATTTGAGTTTATTTTTCAGTGGATTCATAACACTAAATTTTTCACATGATGCTGTTAATGTTGGTGAATCTGCAACAATGCTGATGTTTTTACTTATAAAGGGAAACCTTTCTCTCATGGAGAAAACTTTATCAAGAAGATTATGAAGTGGTAGCTTCTGCCCAATTACTCCGAATTTATACCATCCACCCATTGTGGCGTTCAACATTTCTTCCTTTCCAGAAATCATTTTTGCCTTGAAGTGAGTAACGAAGTTCTTTGGCATTTTTAAAACCAATATAATATGTAAAAAGCAGCAAATTAAATTTTTGATCAATTATATACATCATTATTTGTAGTGGTAATACTGATAACATTTAAATAAGATAAATAAATAATACATATTTTTTTGCAATATTTTCACAATGGAATTTTAGCAGTCAAATTAAACATTTTGGGCACCAGATTCAATTTTTTCATTGCCAAGGCAACCTGACTCCTGGGAATTGTCCAGCCATGTCCTAAACACTAAAATTTGTTTAAGAAAATGCAAGTAGAGATGCTGTATTCAATTAAAAAGAATACATTCCTGTATTACAACCCAAACATTCCAAAGAAATTTCACAAGAGGATAAAGGTTTAATATAAACAAGTGGGTTATTTCCATGCATGCTACTTACCTGTGTCAGAGCAAAATATATTTTGAGTATTTGTTTCTGGAGAAGCACCGACTGTTCTGACTGGTCAGGAAGCAAACGTACACACAGCTGGTACATCATGGGAAACAGAAGATTCATTGCTTCATTCAGAGGACCACGTTCTTCTGGCTTCTTGTACCTGAAAGAAAATTAACCATACAAAATTCTCACACATATGGCATAGGGTGGATCGTGAGTGGAGAGCAAGCCAAGCCCATGTGCACTTAGGCAACTGAAGTGGACCATTCTGCTACCTCCTAATTTAGATATGGGAGAGAAATGACTGGCAAATTTTATCTGGAGTCCTCTGCCTGGGACAATGTTGTTACTTCTACGTGCCATAAATCTACAAGAGATCCTCGGCTTTACTTCCATCCTAAAGGAATCCATGCTAATGATTTACACTAGAAACCCTTTTTAACGGATCTCTTGAGGGATTACTTTTTGTTTTCTTAACCCTGGAATACTAACCTACGTAAATTTTACGCATACTCTTCATAAACTGGCATGTAAAAGTTACAAAATATAATATAGCGCTGATAATGGATATCTATGCTATTAGAGAAAATAGGCTCTTACCTCTGTCTGCAGGTGAGCAGATGAAAAGGGGTTCCTACTCATTGGAGAGGTCACAAACAACTATATCTGCTTGATTAACAACACACCTTCATCTTCAGATGATCAAAAATAGGGTAATGGTGTAGAGCAATGTGTGTATAATATTCCTGCCAACTTCCAAAGTAGTAGTTTTCAGTGTCCGGTATTCAACGCCACATAGAATTTCATTTTGAAACAGAGATTCTCTTTGAAAATTATGACTAACAACAGTAACCACTAGATCAGTGAACCCTAACAATTTTTAAGGACCTTGACCTTTAGGACACTAGCCCACTTTTCTCTTTCCTGAGTTTCCTACCTCGAGCTATCATTATTGTTTAAGATTATCTTCTGACTCTCCAAATATTTAACATGTCATTTTCCTCCTAGATTGTTTTCAAAGATTCTTGTCACCACTTTAATTTAATTTATCCTTTATTTGTCCTGTCCAGTCCAGTCTCCTCTTCTATCTACCAGTAATTTTACATGGTGTTCAATTTGTTCTCTTCATTCCCCTTGTATTGTTACAAATGCATATATCCTCTTCAGAATTGCATTCGTCCATATATTTATAACAGTCTTATTCTGCATGACAAGTGATTTTAAAATATTTTCATATATTTTTAATACTTTCTACTCATTGTTCAAGTTGCAACATCGATTTCCTGTGGCAATTCACAACTTTATCTCTTTACTTATTTCATTTTCATCAGTTGTCATGTTTCCCAGACACTAAGATGTGTTGAATGCCTTAAATACAAAACTCCTACTCTTCACATCGTTAATTTTTCTTACCAATTCATATTAAAATTGTGTTTACGCTACAAATATCCCCAAACTCCCCCACCTGTGCACATGCAGACAAAAAATGTAGAGTGCAATTAAGAACTTACTCAAAATTCTTCACAAGCTGATACAAACACATTAAAGCTCCTGTCCAACCAGCTGCATCAGGATTCTGCAAATAAATACTGATCTTGTCCACAATTTGTGTCCAACGTCCCGGGAAGTCATGTTTCACTATATTACTTACACTTACTGCAAGCTGAATTCTAGAAAAAAAGAAAATAAGAAATTTTACTTCAACACATAAAGATAGTTTCGAAATCCAATTATATAAAAGAAGCAGCTGTCCTTTTATGAGGGACATGTTACACTTATGTGCCATAAATCTATGAGAAAGGCCTTTGCTGGAGGAAGCCAAGTTAAGGATTTTATTAGCTCTAGCCAGTTTGAACTAGAGAACCTCTGATCCAACGATTTTTACATCCAGCAGATTGTCGAGCAATGGCACACTATCATGACTACTAGGCAAAACTGAATAGTAAACTAGTGTATTATACATAAAGGAGTCACAATATGAATGTAAGAGTTACAATAAGTGATAATCTACCTGATAAGGTCTGGTGCATGAACTACAGCATCAACTATGGCATCTCGTATCATTGCCCGATCTTGCTCATGGATACTAAATGGTAAAGGCTGTCCTGGTTCCACCTCTCGATCTGCCCAATGTTGTGTTACCAGATTCTTGAGGTAGATAACACCTGTTATTCAAACATAAAAAGTGCATTTTATTCCTCATTTATAAGATAACTGGATAAATTCTATGTTTGGACCATCAGAACTGTAACATCCATAAGAATAGACCTATAACAAATGAGAAAAGTGAAAAACTTTCAGTTAATAATTATAAGCATGAACCATTTTATATTTGCAGAAAGATTAAAGCAGTATATTTCTGTAGAATGGGGTAAACTTACCCAGGAAATGAGAACAAAAAAGAAGACTATAATAGTTATTTATGGTACTTGTGAGGTAAGTGCATCTTTATTGCGCGAGTGGAAAGATCACGCTCACAAGTACCATACGTAATTTTATCCATGACCATAACGAAAAATTCTGTTTTATAAAAGAAAATATGTTGAAAATAAATCCTCATATAATCACATATCATGGCATGGATTTTAGAATCGATACATGTAGGTCATGATGTAGGAGGCCATGATTAGTGAAGAATGGTATCTAAGGCATTGGATAAATAACAAATTATAATTAATTATATAATTTTAATATATATTTTTTTCATTTTAAACGTGTATTTTCGTCTTTTTGAAGTTCCAGGGATTATTTAGAAGTGTTCACAGGACTAATATGATTAAAATAATTTCACATTTTACTTCTGTAAACTTAAGAGGAATATTAAACGTAATTTATCATCGTGTCTGTTTAGCCCAGTTGACTAACGCGTGTTGTTTTAAAATCCTATAAACCCAACTTTGCAGGTTCAAGTCTCCTCGCATCCCAAAAGGTAAATTATTACAAAATTAAAAAAAAAAATACATATTAGATATGGATGCAATGCACAAATTGCGACGTAGTAGATAGAGAAAAGAGAAGGAGACTGAGTGTATGTATATTTAAGAAATGGTAATAAAGAAGTAGTAACTAATATATTAACTTCTTGAGTAATAGTTGAATGGAAAAGTATACGTGTGTGCCTGGGTACTAGGAAAATACTAATGAACTGTGAGATAAATTTCAAACTGTGAGGTAAAGTCTTTATCTCACTAGTGGAATAAAGTAATGTTGAATAAAAGCCTACTTTACAAACGCAAAAGTATTTAGTAAAGGCATGTTTTTCGTTATGGTCATGGATAAACCAAATTGCCAATGTATTTTTAACCATGTTGCATGAGTGTATAGATGGTTTTAAAACAGAAATACCATTAGATACTCGAAATATAATAGAACGGTTTTTTTTAGTCACAATTGATTTTCAATTTTTATTTCCTTAGATGTACAAAGCATATTATAGATCTTGTTTCTTCAATGGTGTAATGACATAATGTATGTGATAGAAGTCGTAAGACAAAATTAAAAGTGAGACACAGAACAAACTATTATATTTTGCTGTAACATGAAATATACATATTTAGTGTTAAAATTCACAAAATTAAACAGCGGCATATGATCCATAGTTTTCAATTTAATGGAATTTCACCCTGACCAAAGGCATCAATCCATGAATGGTTAAAATTTCCCTCAATTATCCACAACATATCTATAACTTCTATCCAAACATATAATATTTACATAACAGTATGATTTTTAATAATATGGCACAGGATTAATTGATTTAACGTTTTATAATAATTAATAAAACATGAAATTAGTAAGCTTTGCGATAAACTTGACTACTTCAGATTAGGGGGCACTTGGTAGCATCAAGCTTAAGGCAAACTGAAATGTCGCTGGGTTCGAGTCCCCAATTAGAAACATAAATAACAAGAGCAACATAGATGCTATTCAAAATTTTATATTACCATCATACAAAAGAATGTTCGCCATTTTGACATCACATTGTTTTAAAAATAATATCGTCCAAATGCTTGTCCTCACAAGCTATACACTCCTCAAACAGTGACTGTGCTTCGTTCTTCCTCAAAAAAGCACGGCTCTATTATTCCAAATTGTGCAACAGCACACCAAACAGTAACACACTCACTGTGGAAAGTCGCTGATGCATTTCTCGAGGATTCTCTGAGAACTAATATGGAATGTTTTGTTTGTTCACGCAGCCCGACAAATGAAAATCAGCTTAGTCATTACTGTGCACAACAATATCGCCTTTCCAATATGATCTCGCAATCATCTTGATAGTTGAGCTAGTCACGTTGCCAAAGTCCCTGAACCACCATAACTTAGTAGAGATGGAACTTGAAGTCTAGGTGTAAGATTCGTCTGACATCCCAACTAGATATTCCCAATACCAGAGCATGTTTAATGACCGAACGTCGTGGAGATGTGGTAACAGCATGCCTCACTGCTGTGATATTCTCGGGAGCCCAAACGTTGCAACATCTACTATACGACTTCTGTGTGAAAGTTGAACTTTTTGTCTAACATTTCTCACCCACATCAGTAGTGTTTTCTTATCAGAAATTCTTTCGTGTCGATCTACTCTAAAATGGATACGAAATTGTCACAGCATTGCAATCACAGTCACCATTTCTTAAAAATGCTCAACAACAAAATGCACTATGTTCACCTGTTCATGCCATGATGGTAACTGAAATGACATGGCTTGTGCTGCTCAAAGATACATGCCACTCAAATGCAACTATCAAGACCTCTGTACAGCAGTCAATTCAAACTGGGGAGATCATTCTGCTAGACCCTGTATAAACTGAGGAAGAAGACTTTGATAGTGTTGATGAATATTGCTATCATTCGTGTTTTGGAAGAACCAAACTGTAAATGCAGAAGCAAGCTTGGCAATCTCTCAAGATAACATAAAAGGTAGGGGACATTAAGGTAGTGCTCCAGGTTTATTTGACCTCAGCACTAGAATGAGATGATGTGGTCGGCATCAAACGCCTTTCACATCCATGAAAGATCCAGTATTCAACTTGATAAGAAGCTGAGTACTTTGGGACTGTTCTGGAAGTTTTGACAACGAGAAAATCCCGTCATAATCTCAGATTGAACCCAGAACTCAAGAGAATATTAATAAGAGCATTCGAACTATACTATCACAGTTGGTTCAAACTAAATTTCTCAATTGTTACATAATGGGGAACTTAGATTTATATATCAAATCACCTTATAACAAATGCACACATGTCTCTTCCAGGTGATATACGAATAATACTGCAGTAAGATGTATGTCAATACATTCACACTATTGAATTAATTTTTATGTTTTTTTTTTTCCTCCATATGTTGTGAAGTTTATCTCAGCAAGGACAAGTGTAACCAGTCAATATTTTAAATGCTGATGGGACTTAATTGATGTATAAAAGTTATTGCTGTTGTATTGTACAGACTGGTATAAATAAAAAAGTGACTTATTTAAACTTTGTTATATCACTAAATATGTAATTCCAAATAACATTTGAAAATTGATGTCACTTTGCAGCATATCTGAAAAAAATAATGAAATATGGAAAGAACACTTGTGGAAATATGATTCAGAGAAAAGATGAGAAATGAAAAATAAATATTCTTATTTACACCTTGTCTCATTGCATTTGAAAATAGACAGACGCAAATAAGTGATTGCGAGAAGTGTGAGAGTATGAAGCTCCCAAGATGTTTTAGTAAACTCATTTCTTTTCCAGTGAAATAAATTAATTAGTCAAACTCATTTATTCTTAAATATAAATCAGGAACTGTGGTTTGATATATTTTTAAATGCTTTATTAATTGTAGCGTTTATCTAGCATCTGAGTGAAATGAAAGTGATAATGCCAGCGAAATGAGTTCAGGGATCAGTGCCAAAAGTTGCCCAGCATTTGCTTTTTATGGGTTGAGGGAAATCCCCAGAAAAAACCTTAATCAGGTAATCTGTCCCAACCGGATTTCAATCCAGGCCTGCTCATTTCATTGCCAGACATGCTGTTACTCCACAGCAGTGAACAAAAGTGTGTTAAGGACATATTATCTTAAATCATAATATTGTCGATTAAATAATCATCATTGAACATAAATTCGGTTTATATAATACAATTCTAACAACACAAAATTTGCATTTGTGTGGTAACAGCAAGCAGCCTGGTGGAATGGATATAAATAAAATCCTTAAAGAATCTATATTAATGCTATTACTCATTTATTGTGTTACTGTTCTGTAAAGTTTGCTTGTATGGCTTCTTTCGTTTCATTTTGAGCCTATGGAAAGACATATATAGGAATTCGTTGAGTAATATAGCAAAATGTAATGTAATCAATAGTGTACGATGGTGTTTGAGATATACTGTACATGCAGTTTACTGTTCCAAAACAGACAGCAGTTAAGCCTTACATCTACATGCAAAAGAAATGAGACAAGGAATACACTAACACACAATATGACAACCTAGCAGCACATCTTCACGAAATCAGCATTATAGAATCACCATTACTGTACTATCTGCAATAAGATACCAGAATGACAAATACCATCTGCTTCAATGTCCAGTCATCACACCAGAAAAAGTAGTAAATCATACATGTTCTCTAAGACGCTATACAAATTAATATATCATCTGAGTCATGACCATTATAATAATGGTTTATTTTAAATGGCAGAGTTAAGGCCATTCGGCCTTCTCTTCCACTCAACCAGTATGATAGAAAATTACTACAATGCTATTAATATAACATAATTAATACAATACAATACAATTCAAAGCAATACAATACTACAATACAAGACAATATAATACATAATTAATATAATACAATGACAATTCTTTTTATCTTCACAACGCCAATAAAAGAATTATGTAATAATATTAATAATAATAATAATAATAATAATATTAATATTAGTAATGATAGTGACACCTAAATTAAATTAAATTATTAAACTCGATCACAATTATAACTTCAATTTGACTGCACCCGTAAGAAATCGTTTAGCCTTTTCTTGAAAGTGGTTATTGTCTGGCAGCCCCTAATCTTCTGAGGTAGAGAATTCCATTCACGGGGGACTGAGACAGTAAAAGAGGATGAATAGTGGGATGTTCTATGGGCAGGAATTGCTAGGATTTGGCTCTCCTGTGACCTTATAGGATGAATAGTGGGATGTTCTATGGGCAGGAATTGCTAGGATTTGGCTCTCCTGTGACCTGATGTTTAGATGATGACTGGAGGATAAGTAGTTAAACCGGGAACGAAGATAATTTGGAGTAGAAGTGTGGAGAACTTGAAACAGAAGAGAGAGCAAATGAAGTGTTCTACGGTTACTAAGTTGCAGCCAGGATAAAGATTTGAACGAGGGTGTAATGTGAGGAGGAGGTAGGGAAATACAAACATAATATGTAATCTACTTTAAAATTTAAAAATGACTAGTTTTTTAAGTTTGTTCACAATAATGCGTGAAACTTGTGGAGTTTGCATGTAACATACCTCATCTTATCAGAACATGAGTGATGCAAACATAAAAAGTTGAGATCATGTTAAGTTTGACAATTTGCAATGCTCGACGCAAACACAGTGAACTTTAAATCCTTTTACATTTAAGCTGCTGTGTTAAGTTTCCACCAATGACTTATGAAACATTTGTCAGAACAGATTGTTAACTAATATGATCAAAATCAAGTGAAGGAGAATAATTACTGATTAACTGGCGACTAGTTCTGAAGTGCTGTTCTTCGAAACTAGTCGCCTAGTAAATTCCTAAATATTAATACAGTAAAGCAGTTGGAAAGTTAACCAGTAATATATAAGTGTTAAAAGTGCAAATAGAAAAATGAAAAGAATTATATAACAGAGACAGTGAGGAAACAAATGTTTCAACTGTGCATGTTTGCAAGAAAAGATACAAATTATGGTAAGAGTCTAGAAAAGGATCAACTGGCCTTAATGTTACTGAAAAGCATATTAACTGAATAATTTCGAGGGAAAAATTGTTCCAGGGCCGGGTATCGAACCCGGAACCTTTGGTTAAACGTACCAACGCTCTCCCACTGAGCTACCCGGGAACTCTACCCAACACCGATCCAATTTTTCCCTCTATATCCACAGATCTCAAAGTGGGCTGACAACCGTCAAGCAACCAACATTTGAGTGCACACTAACTCTGTGTGACTTAAAATTGTGGTTTTCTGTTACGTACAGTGACGTGTATTATGCAAATTAAGCTTTCAGGAATAACTCCCTGTAAAGTTAATTTGAATAATTTCACACAGAGTTAGTGTGCACTCAAATGTTGGTTGCTTGACGGTTGTCAGCCCACTTTGAGATCTGTGGATATAGAGGGAAAATTGGATCGGTGTTGGGTAGAGTTCCCGGGTAGCTCAGTGGGAGAGTGTTGGTACGTTTAACCAAAGGTTCCGGGTTCGATACCCGGCCCCGGAACAATTTTTCCCTCGAAATTATTCAAATTAACTTTACAGGGAGTTATTCCTGAAAGCTTAATTAGCATATTAACTGTTTGATATATTTTGATTAATCAACTATTTATATTTCAATATTTAATTATGACTGGTCCAATATACATATTGGTTGATAAGTTTCCAACACCAACAATTTGACAACAAAGTCATTGGCCCTTCTTAACTGGTTTCGATTTAATGTACATGTAATTTCATTCTTCAGTGCTTTAAATTGTTTCCTTCTTGAATTTGTCTACTAAGATGTCGGTACGCTTCTTCTTGTTATATGGAGCAGTCAATATCAGCATGCATACTTCTCATACTAAATGTTCTACTCCCATTTCCTAAACTTTTAGTCATATTAATCTATTCCACTCTATATATATATATATATATATATATATATATATATATATATATATATATATATATATATACACTGGATGCAGTTTCATGAAGGAAATTATATGAGCAAATGTTCTGGACCTAGTCTGCTCAGTTTCCTCAAATGCAGTTTCACAGAAAAGACTCTACCGACTCACCCTCTACCACTCCCTACTAATTGGTTGTCACAAATGTCTTTCTTTACCAAGACAAGAATCTTGTCTTCACCTATTAATAACTGGTAACTCTTGTTTAGAAAAACCGACATCTTGCCTTCATCTTCATGTGGAGGGAGAGTTGTATCCAGTGGCGGCTCGTGGGTATTGAATTCAGGGGGGCTGCATACAAGAATAAACCATGCAACGTACCTTATTTAAAGATTAGTTCCATGCACCTTGTCTTGTAGATTGCAAACTTTTGAATCATCTTCTTATTAAAATCCGATATGTCGTTTAACATAGTCTTTACAATGGAAAACATAGCTAATGCGGTCATCGGCCCAGGTCAATGGCATTTAAATGTGTTTAAATGAGACAGGCTCATGTCAGTAGATATACTGGGATTTAAAAGAATCCTGCGGGACAAAATTCCGGCACACCGGCGACACTGATATAACCCCTGCAGTTGCGAGTGTCGTGAAATAAACCATAATTTAATTTTTTATATGCAGATTTGAACCTTAGAAATATCTAACTAGCGAGGTTGTAGTTGATTGTGTAATATATCTATATGATACATCAAAAAATGAAAAAAAAAACTGAGCCAGAAATTGAATTCAGGATCTCCAAGAGTACGCACCAGGGCGCTTGCCTCATTTATTGTGATGTTGTTAAATGTTTCAGATTCCATTATGGTTTGAAAACATTCTAGCAATGGCTCCTTCTTCTCATGAACAACATTTACTGTTCTTATTTTGAAACTCCATCTTGTTGCCCCAGCTGATGGCATTGTCTTTGAAACACATTAATCTAATACAGACTGTGTGGAGATCGAGAGAAGAAAGCAGGGATACTGGATAAATTAGCAAAAAATATGGGGGCTTTGTAGGCTGTTTTGTTTAGCGGCTCTTTCTGTTATGAGATTCAACTGATGAGCACTTAATTTCACATTTCTCCTTAATTGGTAAAGTACTGAACTGAATAGACTGTAAATATTGTACAGAATTAAACATTGTTGCACTTGTACTCACAACGTTAAAGAAAATGTATTTAAAACTGCGCGCTACTGACAAACTGCTGCAAATTTTGCAGCGCCTGGAAACTCTGGATTCACGGCACGGGGCAGCAGGGGGAGGGGTAAAAGTAAAGCGCAAAGCATCCGAGACGAGACTGGCAGCTCCAGGGAAGGAAGTGGCTTCACCAATCTGTCCTTGTCTCTCGTTTCGCTCTGGCAGCACCAGGGGAGGAAGTGACTTCACTAACGATTGCGTGCATGTCAATGAGAGCGAAGTTTAAAAAAATTCGAGCCGCTAAATGAGACTGTATAATAAATGTATTTCACAACATAAAACAAGACAAGAGCCACAAATATCCGGGGGTGCTGCAGCTCCGCAGCCCCCCTTCGAAAGCCGCCCCTGATTGTATCTATTAACATACTGAAACAGCAGTCACTGGGTGGGTGAGGGTAGCTTGAAATGTGACAACTGTGCAGCATGTGAATGAGGGTGGTCAGAGCTGTTTGGCTAGGAAGTAATAAATCTTTTAAGCAGGCGTTAAAAGAACCCACCAAACTGCACACAAGGAAGTTGTATGAACTACAGAAGAGACTGTTTTACTGTTATTCATCAATGCAATTCGGTAAGTATCAGAAAACATTTGTTTGACAAAATAATCAGGATGTAACTGAAGAATGTGATCCCAAAACGCATTAAGTCCATTTTTATGAAAGGACTGGGCTAGTTTTTTTATCCATCAGTCTACAGATTGAGACAGTTTTCAAGTGACATGCACAGTAACATACTTTTAGACAAGGATTGGCGTTGTTTTGAAAGAAAAAAGCTTAAAATATAATGACAGAGGTTTCAAACATAATCATATACAGTAGAACTTGGTTATAGCGACCTCGTTTTGTGCGACACCTCGCCTATAACGTCAAATATTCTGTGGTCCCAACAAATTCCCCAAAGACATATATGCTTTCCTACCTTGCTTAATACGACAAACGCATATGCGTCTACCTCGCATATAACGTCATTTTCAACCTCAGTTTGGAATAAGATTTTCTAAGAACCAAAGTATTTTAAGAAATATTTTGTTGAAGTCTGACCCTGACATATTCTTTACAGTCTCCTTCTGTCATAGACCTCTGGAATGCAGGCGGATTCCCCACCCCATTGTAACCTGCCTGAATTCATGCGGTATTAGATCAGTTTCGACAGGAAGTTTTCACTAAGTGCACGCATTTTAATGCAGTATGGCCACTAAAAGAAGTTAGTGAAGCTTTAGAAGTCATTAGAATTATGAATATGTTCTATGAAGCTAGGAAAGGGAGCAGTGAAATTGCAACTGAAATTATGAACATAGAACGTAATTTAGCCCTAGAAAGTGTGTATTGGGCAAGTAGAAGACAACAGTGTAAAATGACTGATTACTTCACTTCTAAGTAAAGTAGTTTGGTGAGTACTGAACAAACTGTTTTAATACAGAATACTATGGTATTTATAATTGTGGGTCTACGTGTATTTTATTATGTTCATTGTAGGCTTAAAAGTCAATACATAAATCTAAAATAAGTCTAATTAATTCTGTTATTCTTCATTTTCCACCCCACTAGATTGACAATGTGAATCTCGGTTACTATGACACTCGTTTATAACAACATAATTTTTAAGGTCCTTTGGATGTCGTTACAACCATGTTCTACTGTATATGTACAAATCATATATTTTTCCCTCGAAATTATTCAAATCAACTTTGCAGGGAGTTATACCTGAAATCTTGATTTGCATAATACACGTCACTGTTCGTTAACAGAAAACCACAATTTAAGTCACACGGAGTTAGTGTGCACTCAAAGTTGGTTTCTTGACAGTTGTCAGCCCACTTTGAGGTCTGTGGATATAGAGGGAAAAATTGGATCGGTGTCTGGTAGAGTTCCCGGGTAGCTCAGTTGGTAGAGCGTTGGTACGTTAAGCCAAAGGTCCCGGGTTCGATGCCCGGCCCCGGAACAATTTTTCCCTCGAAATTATTCAAATCAACTTTGCAGGGAGTTATACCTGAAATCTTAATTTGCATAATACACGTCACTGTTCGTTAACAGAAAACCACAATTTAAGTTACACGCAGTTAGTGTGCACTCAAAGTTGGTTGCTTGACGGTTGTCAGCCCACTTTGAGGTCTGTGGATATAGAGGGAAAAATTGGATCGGTGTCGGGTAGATTTCCAGGGTAGCTCAGTTGGTAGAGCGTTGGTACGTTAAACCAAAGGTCCCGGGTTCGATGCCCGGCTCCGGAACAATTTTTCCCTCGAAATTATTCAAATCATAAAAATGGCCAAATGGACTGAGCAAGTTTCGGGATCATACTCTTCAACTGACTCACTGAGAGGGCAAAGTTTTGTTTTACCTCTGACAGCAACAGAACCTATCAATGGCTTCTGAATGTCTGGTATTGATTCTCACAAACATGAGGACCCACTTCGTGAGGCAGATGATTAAAAGGATCAATAAAATTGTATTACAATACACAAACGTGCCAAACTATACAGTTTCCTTGCATAAAAAATTGCGTATGTCTACAAGCTACAACTTACCAGCTTGTCTAACAGGCATGTCAACATCAGACAACATTACAACTTGCAACAAGGAAGGCGCAAAACCAATAATTTTATGTATCTGAAAAGAGAACATCAATGTACATTAATGATAAAATCTGAAAACAAAAATTTGTTTCCACAATCAATGAAGCTAGCACAAAGAACTCAAACTCACATTACCATAGAGAAAAACTGGAGAATCATGTTGCAGTAATGTCAATACGTACAAAACTTTCATCTAAGCTTCCAAATTAGAATGTCCCAACAAAATGTTTCAATGATGAATATAATATTTATATGTTTATTTTCTTTGTATATGAAATAATTATAAGTAAAGTAATTGGGTGTTTCATATAAAACAAATTTCGATATTCTGTTGTACATACAATATTGTGCCGAAAACAATGAATCCTTTCCAGAATGTAATTAAAAACCAAATACGATATATTATTGAAATAAACGACATTTAAGCCTAAATTAAGAAATACTTAATATATTTGTACGATACGTAAGAGCTTGTTATGCAATTGATTGCTCTTTCAGTACAGTTCTGCGAATATTTTCGTAGAAGACGATTTATTTCCCCTGGATCAAAAATACAACGCTAAAGCGGCCATAATTAATTACCATTTGGTAAAGATTGCCCCCAAATTTGCACGTCAATTTCTGTGATATTCCCTTCTTCTCCATTTCACTCTGATAACATATTATAATATCGCTTAAGTATTTTCTTTTAGTGCCTTCAAAAAACTGCCACTGCTAAACTTTCTACTACAGTCAATTCTTAAAGAATACAGTCACGAATTTTATTAGAGACATATTCTATTTCATACGATTTGGTATCTAAATTAAATGTAGTTTAAACAATAGTATTATTGGTTGCTTAAGCTTCTTAACCCAATCGCATCATTTGACGAGCTCTGGTCGCGCGAAATTTACCACACCAAAATATCTTACTAAGACATTTCAATCAGTAAGTGCATATCTTCAGCACAGTATCTGATAAATTCTGTATAAAAAATCTTGCATAATTTTCTTTTTAATCAACTTGTTTACAGCACATTCCAAATTCATATGCAAACTGAACATTAAATTTGAGTGCACTGAATTTCAATACTTTAAAATACGAGTCCATTGCGTTAAAAGGCGCACACATGCACGCACACATCCTCCGTGCACGGCTTTCATTTCAAAACTTCCCAGTCTAAATGACTAATTATTTAAAGTGAATTTTGAATACAATTTAAACAAAAAACACGACAGTTTGGATATTGCGGTGGGGGGAGGGGGAGTCTGAAACCAGGCTTAATTGCATTTTAAATTTCACCCCCCACCGGCCCCCACTTTGAAATTTCAAATGGCACTCCTACATTTTTGTACTTAAATATGAAAGGAAGTTCATGTATAAATGGGGTCTCTGTCCATCACTTGAAATTTCAAATGGCACTCCTACATTTTTGTACTTAATTATGAAAGGAAGTTCATGTATAAATGGGGTCTCTGTCCATCACATCAGTTTTGCTTATTTTCCTAATATAAATATGTGTGTATATACCTACATTTAAATAAATGTTTATATGCACTTCTATATTAAATGGATTTATAACAAATTCAAACTACTTTTCCTCTTCTTTACACAACAAAAATGTTTTTGGCAATAGTCATTAACATTCACTCTACTATTGTAAGTACTATTCGCATTCCAATAACTTACAGGCTTACAACATCTAATACGAAAGTCCATATAGTAAGGCCCACACCTTTTCGTAGCAGCATCTGGTGACGTAATCATTTCATGTAGAATTAGCTCATCTATTCGTCATCATAATGACAAAATAATGAGAACGTCAACCTAACTCAATCTGAATAGGTCACTGAAAACTGATAATTTACATACATTTCAACTACATAGGCAAATGAATAATACAGCAGAATGGAACATTCATTAACAGGTATGATAGGGCAAAACATTGTCAGAGAAAACCTGTAATCACGTAATTTGTCAACAAACGTCACAAGATCTATTGGTAAGATTGTTAAAGTGAACTAGATGGTTACTTAAGTCTTACTACTATCCAAAATTTTCTATTTGAAATATTAGGAATAACGCTGTAGATATGTGATAAATCCATGTCCTGTCTCATAGCATAAAGAAGGTAGGAAGTTACGGACTTGACACTAGGATACCGGTATGTAATCTGCAACACACGTGTCGCTTTACATCAAGACAAGGTGCATTTGAAAATTATGGCAAGTCAAAAAGAATCTCACTTCAGACTGCCATTGAAGTCAGTTCACAGTTGTAACTGACAGAACAACGTGAGGTATTTATTTCCTTAACACACTACTTCTGTAATACCGGTATACAAATCTTTCAGCATAGTATAAACTTGTATTCTGAGCTGCTGTTTGAGCTAAATATTAGATCAAACAATATTCTTTATAGCCTAAATCAGGCATAGCAAAATTGTGTTTCGTGAAACAGCGCCTGAACTCTGACGTAAGTTCCAAGTCACAACACGTCTCTCACGCTGAACCCCTTCTTCTGAATCTCACGCGTCACGGTGGCATCAATGACGTCACGTTGCAGCGAAATAAGGAACAAACTGCTGGAAGGATCGATGCTGTCATGGCCAATGTACAAGTTGTTGTCTGTGCTACGCTAGAAAAATTTTGCGAAATTTTCGTACTCCCATCTCATCAAGAAAGATAGCATAAACAATTTATTTCTTGAACGAGTAGTAATAACGGGTCTGTTGACATGTTCGCTCATAAGCCATTAACATATTGTTTTTACGTTGTGCTCATTACAAACAATACAGCAGAACTAAAGCAGAACACACCGCCATGACACAACAGTGCACGATGTTATTCGTCTGCTAATTCCCACCCTATACAAGAACCAATCAGATTCACTGATGGCGCTGATGGAGACTGCCACCACCTCTGCAAGTTGATGGCATCGTCCGACACCGGTGGAGCATCAATGACATCATCGGTGGAATTCGGAACACTGTGATGATATCGGATTGCTCACCGGTGAGATTCGGAATACACTCCTGAGCGTTGTCTTTTACTGTCAGCAGTGGCTCATTCTGTTATCCGGTACTGTCTGAATAGTGATTTGGCATTCATAACAGACATTCTGAACAGGCTAACAAACTAAACTGCCGACTTCAAAGACGTGATCAGAACATAGTTGACATGTATGATGCGGTAAAATCTTTTCCGTGATGATAAATATTTGGAAGTTCAATGAAAATAAGTTTCATCATTTTTCTTGTCTGAAGTCACTTCAAATGTTTCTGATTCAAAAATAGCTAATACTGCGACATTCTGGAAACATTGGTACTTTCAGAATTCAGAGATAGAAAGTTTTGTGATTTAATAAATAACTAAAATGTATTTCTCTATTGCAAATCCTTTTAACACACCCATTCTGAAGGTACAATAAGACTTACAATTGGACGGAGTTACGCAAAAGAGACCAACCAACACAATCTCTTTCGAGACTCCTGACCATTGAAATAAATCTGGTTTTTATTAACATTTTACGTATGAAGTATTGTAACATTCATACTATTACAAAAATAGCATAAATAAAGGCTAACTCATTTAATAACAGACCAGCAGTTCATTTAATATTGCAAAGCAAATGAAAAAATATATTTGATGCAATAAGACGATTTTGCTTATAAATAGCAGTGAAATGCAGATATCGCATTCTTATTTTTCTGAGTTAATAATCCAGCAAGCAACAGATTTGTGCAAATATTTAAATTTTTTGCAAATTGTCTGTTGGTTTTTTTGATTTTATGGGTTATTTATACGACGCTGTATCAACACCTAGGTTATTTAGCGTCTGAATGATATGAAGGTGATAATGCCGGTGAAATGAGTCTGGGGACCAGCACCGAAAGTTACCCAGTTTGCTTGTATTGGGTTGAGGAAAAACCCCAGAAAAACCTCAACCTGGTAACTTGCCCCGACAGGGATTCAGAACCGGCCACCTGGTTTCACAGCCAGACGCGCTGACCGTTACTCCACAGGTGTGGACTGTCGTTGGTCAATTGTTGCATAACTCCATCAAGTTTGCGGTTGCTGATCTCTAGAATGATATTATCGTGAAAAGCAACCATTAGGATTGTGTTGGATTAGATGTATTTAAAAATATTGACTCTCTAAATATCATGTCTTAGATCATTTGCTCCACAATCGCAGTATGTTCGGTTCTACATATAGGCTATTTGTGAATATATATTTTTTTTCAAAATTAAACATATTAAAATAAAAAGGACACACTCAACAATCTTCGTACACATTAGGCAGTGGCTACTTATGAAGGCAACTCCTAATTTTGAGATCTTACCAATGAAATATTGTAATATAAAAAATAAAAGAATGCAGATGAAAGTAATATAATCCTAAAAAAAATGCATTCCTTCTTTCTCTTGTATTTCTTTGTTATGAACACGGAAGGTAGTGAGGATCACAACTGCCTCTGCTGTCTAACTTACTGCAACCGATGCTCCCAATCTGCTTCACTTTGTGTGTAGCGGATAGTAATGTATTATTCTATATTAGTCATGAATTTGTGACATTCTGCGATGCCTGGCCTAATTATACCATTTTGATCTCTAACATCCTCTTATCTAAAAAATATTAAGACGTATCTCTCCTTTCATCAGCTATTAACAACTCACTTCAGGATAAACTGGAAATAAAAAAGGTAAAGGTATCCCCGTAATATGCCATGAAGGCACTTGGGGGCATGGAGGTAGAGCCCCATGCTTTCCATGACCTCGGCACTAGACTGAGGTGGTGTGGTCGGCACCACGCTCTGGCCGCCTTTTACCCCGTGAAAGACCCGGTACTCAATTTTATAGGAGGCTGAGTGAACTCGGGCCGTTATGAAGTTTGGCAACGAGAAAAATCCTGTCACCACCTGGGATCGAACCCCGGACCTTTCAGTCCGTAGCCAGCTGCTCTACCAACTGAGCTACCCGGTCGCCCATATAAACTGGAAATACGATGTTTAAATGTTGATACTGTAGACCAAAGGGGAAGCTAAAGTGGATCAGTTACTGTGCTAGTATCTTGCTGTAACATCATAGTGTTCAATTATATGTATACTGAAAGGGTCTGTCATTGCGCTAGTTGTCTAGTGTCTAGCTTGAACATCGTAAACATGAAAATTGATATGACTGAAGTGGATATAAATAACTGTTTGGAAAGATAGACTATCAACAATCAGACTAGAATGACATAATGACTAAGTTGTGGAACAGCATTCCTTTCAATTGTCACATTAGGAATCTTTTCTTCAAAGAATTATTTATGCATACTTGTCATGTGCAGAAAGAATGACGTCACTATCTGAAATATATGACGATAGTTGTCCAAAGTAAGGAAAATTGATGGTCATGACATAAATTTTGAGGACTTGAGGAATTTCAGTGGGCAGAGTGTGGTGCTGACCACACCCCTCACTCTTGTGCTGACATCAAGGAAACATGAAGTTCCACCTTCATGTCCTCCAAAACACCTACCTTATAGAATTAATCTACATTAAAAAATTAAATAAGAATCTACTAAAGACAGTACAATTACAGTATTAACATGGCATATGTATATAGATTAAAAAATACTCTGCATTAAAAACTACAATTTTACATCCTCCTTCCTCTTGCGATTTTACATGCTCCTTTAGTATCTCAATTTGAACATTTGATTGACGACTCATAGGCCTACTCGCAGTACAGAATATTGAGAGGATTAATGACATTTTAAAGGAAGGTATATGAAATAGACAACAGTAACAAATATAAATGACACTCGGGAGGAAATTAAAGGCAGTTATATGGGGAATGCTGTTAGTATTCGGTTGAGAAGTTTTTGTCATCCAGTCTGCTCTCAAAAAAGCTGAAAGTTAGAATTTATAAAACAGTTACATTACCGGTATATATGGTTGTGAAACTTGGACTCTCACTTTGAGAGAGGAACAGAGGTTAAAGGTGTTCGAGAATAAGATGCTTAGAAAATTTTGGGGCTAAGAGGAATGAAGTTCAGGAGAATGGAGAAAGTTACACAACACAGAACTGCACATATTGTATTCTTCACCTGACATAATTGAGAATATTAAATCCAGACGTTTGAGATGGGCAGGACAAATCTAGAAATGCATATAGTGTGTTAGTTGGGAGACTGGAGGAAAAAGACTTTAAGGAGACCGAGATGTAGATGGGAGGATAATATAAAAATGGATTTGCGGGAGGTGGATATGATGTAGAAACTGGATTAATCTTGCTCAGGATAGGGACCTATGGCGGGCTTATGTGAGGGCGGCAATGAATCTCCAGGTTTCTTAAAAGCCATTTAGTAAGTTGTAAGCTGAATAGAGCGAGTCAATAATCACATGATAGGCTAATTCGATGTATAATAATTACTTGTTAATATTTGCATTTTCTTTATCAAGTCTTTCTCGAAATAGTGTTAATGTCGAAAGGATCCTTTCGGGTAGGGAGAAACTCTAATAAAAGTGAAGTTAGAAAAAACTCTCTGTGACGTGTATAATATTCTGTACACACTTCACTAACGATATGTTCGATTTGAAAATAAAATACCAGTACCGTAATTTACTTTGTTTTAAGAAAAGTACATTAAAAATTTGTAACTGATACAAAAAAAATTAGAGAAGGTATAATATTGTGTGTAACTAAGGTAATTAAGAATTCATTCAGTTATTTGTCTTGTACGAGGAGTTAGAATATTTGTATTTTTTTTTTTCTTGGTACTTCCACGACGTTCAATTGAAAACAAACTGGAAAGGATGACATGATTGTAAAGAATCATAATTGATGGATCTATTGAAGGACACATAGGTCAGTTTGTCATTTTAAAAATTGGCACTAATCTTTAATAATACAAAAAATAAATAATAATTACCTGACATGGTCAAGTGTTATATTACAAAGGAGCCCTGAAACTGATCACAAATGTTCCCACTGCCAATTTTACGCCCCCCCCCCCCTCCTTCCCCCTAAAAAGAGCTAGTGGATTCTTGTTTACGTAGTTCTAATACTTACAATGACTTTAAATTCTCAATATTACCAATATGTCCTTATGACACAAAAGTATATATTGTCATGTACATACTACATTGAGTACACCAATATACTCATAGCAGTATCTTATTCCTTCCTCCTGATCTATCCTCACCTAGTGCTTATTCACAAACACTAACTCAGAGTTCATAGAGATGTATACCAACATGAACTGATGTTGAAAAAAAATTAAGAAAATTGATATATCTTGAGAGGATTTGGTAATTCAGTAGAAAATATTGGTCAGTATGAAAGACATCAATAACATCATCAGGATGAGTGACAGGTTAGGTTTGATTTGATCAGGTTTTTGGTATGTCTTGTGTAAGCATTTTTTGTATTCATACCAAAAGTCTGAACAAACAAACCTATCCTCGATGATAACTGTCATACTGACCAAAGTTTTCTACCAAATTACCAAGGACTTTTTCTAAATAAATCAGCAGCTCTATTTCAATATACTGACCCAATGTTCAATTCGAGAAATGCATAGTTGCAATCTGAATGAACTACAGCACGATATTAGTGATGGTGCAATAGAGGAAACACTGAAAAAAATATAATGACGTGTAGAATATCAGTATTGCTTAGCCCTTTCTACAAGATGAAGAAACAAATTTAAAGTAACCAAACTCACTTCCAAGAGAATGTCATTTGGTGTGTAAAAAGCTGAGCATTGCCACTTTTCGAATAATGAATATAGAACTATTAGATGCGTGCTGTGAGACGAGGACGCTGAAATATTAATATGAGACTGTTTTGTTGTAAGAAAATTAAAGTACGAAACGCGACTATTTTACGTCGTAATGATATATTAACTTTAAAACATTAATGGATAAGTATGTGTATGTACAGCAAGAATCCAAATTATTTTCTTCTAAAATTCTATAGAGACTAAGGCCATGTCTCAAAGCTACATTTTCAGCTGAAGTGAACTAGATTGTTGACTAAATAGCCGGATGTGACGTCAGAAGTATGATCCAAAGCTACATAGTGCATAGCAATCGAGTCCGTAGTAGCTAGTAAACGAAATGCTTGCTTGATTGTTGACTTGTTCACTAAACAAACATGGATACCTCAACAGCAATTGGGGTTATGAAATTTAAAATGCTTTGGAAGTGAAATAATGTAAATATAGTGTAGAATAACACGGTAACTTTGAACACTGACATTGTAGTATCTTCTGCACAATGTTTTAAACATTACTGTAATATATTAAGCCCTTATCTTTTCCACATAACTCGTAATGAAACTGCATTAGGACACTGCCTTCTTAATTCAGTGCTACACCATCATGTCATGGTTTTTAGAAAAATAGTCAATGAAGAAGGCCATGTTTCAAGCATACATGTCCAAAGCTCCCTAGTGTGTAGTTTACAAGTCACCTAATTGATAGTCACTAGTGTGTAGTATGGACTTGAGCTTTGAGACATGGCCTAACAATTACAGAAATCAATGCCATGGCTTACAACACATCCACCTATGCTACATTGTACATAACCTCATATACAATCATACGGTACCTATTCCATGTTGTAATACCAAATAGTATGCGTTGATGGTTAGTGGTACAAGGAACTGACAACCGAAAGTGGTGGATAAGCCACTAACCTGAACCAAGCTCTAACCTACGATATCTTCACAGAACTAGCATAGGCTACATGTCGGTATATGACAAACTAAGTATATTTACTTACTACAAAATACTAACTACGTACCGGTACATGCAGCTTGTGGAAGGATATTGAGAATAATAGAACAGTTTCAGTGAGCCATAGTAGCGTGTACTTATATCGTTTTGGCACAAATACCAAGCGAAAATACTCAATTTGTATTATTCTGGTGTATGGTGAAATATTAATTTTGGTACTACATTTTTTGTCCAGGGAAAATACTGCTGTGACTTAATTAATAACCTTACATATGCCAAAAAGCGACAATAGAAAAAGTACAGACTAAAGGTTAAGACTTCAGAAAACATTATACGCTAAACAGTCCTGTATTCATAAAAACTTCCTCCAGTCTTCGACACTACAGAAGCTTAGCATAATTAATTATTAGCAAGTTGGGTTGGTTAGAAATATTACCGTAAATTGGATCAGACCAGAACAAAAATAATTTATATACAGTAGGCCTACCTAACAATATCGAGAGGCTAATTACCAAACATACCGTAGTTAATATTTATTGTAGCCTACATTATAATACTTTCAAATCGCAAATGAAAACGCTCACAAGAACCAAATAATATAACAAGTTGGTTTTTAACACAATTATTTATACTACCTGAGTTTTGTGTATATTAATCATTTTTACCATTCCACATGTTGCAATTTGAGTTGACAGAAATTAGACATCATTCATTTCAAAACTAATTTTCCAATATTTTTTAAATGTACTACAAAATTTGGTAGCTAAATCTAGAGTTTTCAAAGAAGAACAAAGTATTACAGTGACAGACATAAGCCTATGACCAAAGGTTATGAACACCCTCCAATATTGCTATACCCACAGTTCCAGCCATGCTAGTGGGTTCCAATGGGAATGGGCCTAACCTGTATAATACTATGAAGGCAAAGGAATCTGGGCAGTATTTCATCTTGCTCGTGTGAATTGCTCAATAACATGAAAACTAATTACATCAAGACCAAAATAGGCGAATACCATGAGTTGCACATGAACGTGTTGCAAAAAAAAAATGCAACTTCATACAAGAAGAAATTATTCACTTAGGAAGAGTCTAAAATGAATTATGGTGTGCATACAAATAACTTAATAATATTTAAGGAATTACTCGCAAGTTTCGAGGATCTAATATTTCTCTGGATGTCATCGCAATGATCTTTCGTGACGAAGGTCATAGGAGCCACATGTCTGAAAACATACCTGACTTAGTTGTTCTTCTGCTTGTTGTCGTTGATTTGGATCAATTGTGGCCCGCAAAACATCTGTTAACTTTCGAGTATCCATTTCTAACTATCAGTATTATAATTAAGTTAATTGATGTGTAAAAATTGGAAAGATTCTTAATAATTTAACCCGGCACATTCACCTAATTCTTCAATAGTCACGTGATCAATCAACATAACATGGCGGGCTTTAAAATGTGGCAAAATACTGCACGACTAATCGATCAAAATAATGTTTTACTTATGAATTCAAATATTTACTAATAACAAAGACAATCAAGCGAATCTTAATCAATATATTTCCTTGATACCCCACGAACATAAATAGTCTGAGAGTAACATAATTATAATTATATCTACTTGTCGAGAATATCGACTATATTAGCCAAGAACCATAGCCTTGTTGATGAAGCAATAAGCTGTGAGTCACTGTAAGATGTGATCGTACGTGATGCTTTTTATATACTTTTTAGGCATGCGTAATAAAGAACTTGGATGCAACGTGCCAATGTTGTTTACATACGTCAAGTTGTGATCAGTATAAAAAATGCAATGATTTAGATTTTTTTCTAAATTTAAATCTGCGTAACCTAAACAATTTCTGCTAAAAATGATTACACTGTTGACATTTTTCGTTCGTTTAAGGCCATATCGCGTTTGTAGCAATAAAAACAACTATGTTTGCAATGACACAAATCATTTTATAGGTTATATTAATTGTACAGCTCAGCAAATACATAAGTATACAACCGGAAAAAATACAAAACACAAAAATAAGTAAGTTAATTAAATTATTAGAATATAACATCCATTGCACGCATCGAAAAAAAGTACAGTATGCTTGCTGCAGTATCATATTCTTACAAACTCTTTTTAAGGTGAAGTTAGCAGATTTCTTCTGAGATGGTCATCGCATTGCGTCTATAAAAATTATAAAAATGCTTGTATTACGATAATCTATTTTCTATTATCACATCCCATAAGTTTATTCATTTTAATTAAAAAATAAATAAATTTCCTACAATTGTATTTTGCCTAATTTGACAACTTGTGTATCGTACACTACTAATACTATTAAAAAAAAAAAAAAAAAAAGGTAAAGGTATCCCCGTAACATGCCATGAAGGCACTTTGGGGGGGGGGCATGGAGGTAGACATACTGTTACCATTACTATGTCTTCACACATTCGTTTTTCATGTCATGACATTAAGATTTTCTCAACATGACATGACAAGAAATTGTTGTACACAGTCTTGCGTTGGCAGTTTCTAATATGTATATACCATTATGTTTACAGCTCAGAATGGAAAGCTGTTGTTGGATTAGAGATTCATGCCCAGATTTCAACTAAATCCAAACTCTTTTCTGGAGCTGGAACAGAATTTGGAGCTCCTGTAAATACAAATGTATCATTATTTGATGCAGCTATTCCTGGCACTCTACCAGTAAGAATGCTTGGTTCTTCTTATTATAGGCCTATTATGTAAAATAAGAACTGTATAAATTTTGAGATCTGAGGTATCTTTGGTATTGACGTCCATAGATTCTCTCACCTCTTCAGCTAAAAAACAGTGACAAATTCAGTCTTATAAGAGCATGTAATGACACAAAATAATTATTCCACATTATTTGGTACACAACAATTATCGATTCTGTGAAAGAACTTGTTTTAGTGAAATTTAATTTAAGACATTTTACATGCAAACGTATGTTTGACTATTTGTATCTCATAAATAATTATTTTCAAATGTTTGTAAATTTCGTTGAATCAATCAACTGTATGGATGTACAATAACATGAAAATAAAAGTTAGATTATTTCCAAGAATATATGAAATGCTAACCATAAACCATAAGAAAACTAGGGTAATTATGCAGAAATAGTACAGAAAATTTAACAGTGTAAAATAAGACAATTTATATGTAGCAATGTATTGTTACTGTAGCTTGTTATTATATCTTTTACCTATAAGAGAAACTTGTATAGATAACTTCAGTTTCGAAATGCTCTTGCCAAATTCTGAGTCATCATATTCACTCTGTTTAATTTCTTTTTCTTCACCTTATAATTCATATATGTTTATTTTAATTTTCTGTCAACAAATTTATGTAAATATTTAATATTGTAAAATTCATGTAGGAGAGTATACCGAGTTCTTCTGGGCTACCTCCAATGGGAGGCAGTTAACAATTTAAATTATACAATCTAAAAGCCATATATTCTTAGCAATAGCTTGTTATGGTACTAACTAGTTAATTGCAAAACGAAAGACCAAGTATTCTAAAGCATGTAGTATTAGTATGTAATGGAGATGCTGTTAATAATAATAATAATAATAATAATAATAATAATAATAATAATAATAAACAAAATGATACACACAAAAACATTAAGTAACTTAATCAAGATGTATAGCTACTGTAGAGTCTTAAAGGTCAAGTATTCGAAACTGCTCACTTGTTCTGTCAGACAGGGTATAATAAATTATAACTAGGTTTCTTGACCAAATTTAAGAAACTATTAATTTTCTATGTACAAACTAGTTGTTAAAATTAATTTCTGTCTCCCAAAATCATGTTGTTATTTGTATCTGAATAATGCACTGTTATTGAATTTACACGAGTAAGGTCAAATTCAACAGTGTTCATAAATGAGATATTAAGCATACAAAGAAATAATTTATTACAGTTGCATGAACACTTTTGTAAAATTAAATTAAAATTAATATAATCAGTTAAAAACCAAACATGTTTCGGAGGAATGCTTCTCCATCTTCAGTGGCAATACCATGACGCTGGTACAGATGTTCGACCGCGTATCGTGGCTTAAAGGAGACTGACAGTGGTATTGCCACTGAAGCTGGAGGATCATTCCTCCGAAACATGTTTGGTTTTTAACTGATTATATTAATTTTAATTTAATTTTACAAAAGTATTCATACAACTGTAATAAATTATTTCTTTGTATGCTTAATATCTCATTTATGAACACTGTTGAATTTGACCTTCATTCATTATTAGCACTACAGCCCATGAAGGGCTTGGGCTTCCTTAATCAGTAGAAACCATTCATCTCTATCTTGAGCCCGTTGTCTCCATCTCTTGCATCCAACTCTCCGCAGATCATCCTCCACATCTTGAAGCCACCTCAGCCTTGGTCTTCCTCTCTTCCTTAATCCTCCTGGGTGTCCATATAATGCCCGTTTAGGTAGTCGGCCTTCTGGCATACGTTCAAGATGTCCCAACCATCTAAGTCTGCCTTTCTTAATGAAGGAAACTATACTCGGTTCTCCATACAGTTCCATTAGTTCTTTATTTGTTCTACTTCTAAACTGACCATTTTCAAAATGGGGACCATATATCTTTCTCAGAACTTTTCTTTCCCAAACTGCTAGCATATTTTCATTATTTATTGTTAAAACCCAAGCTTCGCTAGCATATGTAACCACTGGTCTTAGAATAGTTTTATAAATTATTTTCTTTGCAGATCTGGATAATGAACTGAGTTTAAATAGTTTTCCAAGCCCAAACAAGCACCTATTACCGGCCATTATTCTTGTCTTTATTTCTGAGGATATATCATTATTGTTTGTAATCATTGTACCTAAATATTTAAAATTTGTACAATTTTCAAAATTATGGTGATGAAAGACCACATTGTCCTGCTTCTGTACCTCTCTTCTGGATGTTTTCATATACTTGGTTTTTCTTTCATTTATTTCCAAACCAAGCTTTCTCGCTTCTTCCTCAAATTCTTGTAGTGACCCTGATAGTGCTGCCTTTGTTCTTGCAATTATGGCCACATCATCTGCATATGCTAGATGTTGGGTTAAGCAATTGTATATCGTACCTCCAGGGTTTGTTTTGATGGCTCTAATTGCTTTTTCGAGAGCCAAGTTAAACATGACTGGGGAGAGTGGATCACCTTGTCGTAAACCATTATACACATAAAACTCTTCCGATAAATCTCTCCCTATTTTCACTTGACATGTAGTGCTCTTCCAGGTCATTTTTATTAAACGTATTAACTTTTTAGGTATTCCTTGTATATTGGACACAGAATAGCTTTAGACCACTCACGTGGCATTTCTTCTTTTTCCCACACTTCAGAAATCAACTCATGTAGGCTTTCTATAACTCCTTGCCCGCCATACTTAAACATTTCTGCTGGTATACTATCACACCCAGGTGACTTATTGTTTTTCAAGCATTTTATCGTCACTCCAATTTCTTCTTTAGTTGGTGGTTGAATTTCTTTATCATTTTCATCATCTTCAAAACTTATCCAGCTCTTTTCATCATTTCTATTTTTCTCCTTATTAAGAGTTTCCTTGAAATGTTCCACCCATCTATCTAATATTGGCTTTTGACCTGCCAAAATGTTTCCCTCCTTGTCTTTTATAATGTTAACTATGCTGTCAAAACCAATCTTGATCTGTTTTATTTCCTTATAAAATTTCCTTGTGTTTCTAGCTTCATAATGGTGTTGTATTTCTGTCAATTTATCTAGTTCATATTGTCTCTTTTTCTTTCTGCATATTTTCTTTGCCATATTCCTCTTCAGTGAATAGTCTTCTGAAGTTGCCCTAGTGGTCCTTTGTAACATTTTTATGCGTGCTTGATTTCTTTCTTCTATAGCTTGCTTACAATCCTCATCAAACCATTCATTTTTTACTTCCATCTGTTTCCAACCTAAGATCTCTTCTGCAACAGATTGCAATGAGTCTTTCAAATTCTTCCATTTTTCTTCGATGTCATTTCCACTCTTTTCTTTTATCTTATCAGTTATTTTCTTACTAGTCTTATCCTTAATTGAATCGGTCATTTCAAAAAGGTCATGAGTCAAGAAACTGAAATTTTACAGGAGAAAGAAAAAACTACCTACAGCATAAACTACCTAATTTTTAATTCTCATACGACTGTCGATGATTAAAGCGTTATCGAGGAAAATATTGCATTATAAATTTTTCATTAAAAATTTTTTGTTTGGCATAAAACACATTTTCAAAATCAATGACTCATGACCTTTTTGCAATGAACGTTCACATTTTACCAATTAATAAAATATATTTTTAGCAAATAATGTTCTAATTACATAAATTATTTAATGCACCAATATACCATGAATGAGAACACTTTTATGCGTACTATTTTCATATTATACAGGATGATTCACAAGGATTTACCATCCTTTACGGAGGTTATTTCTGAAGACATTTCGAACAAAAAAAATGTTATATAATCATAGTTCCTATTCTCAATATTTTCAGAGTTACACTAATTTAAATTTATTTGTAAAATACGTTTTTTCTTAACTCTGTAAATATTGAGAATAGGACCCATGCTTATATGATATTTTTTATACTTCTTGATTACACAACTTTAAACACTGTATCACTTCGGAATATGTATGATAAGAACTTTCTTGTGTTAAATATTATTGACGTATCTTGTTAACATGTTTCGACCTATTTTCGGTCATCTTCGGAACTGGTCGTTGTTGGTCTTGGCGCCTCTTGTTTCCTATGTGGGTACGTTCGTAGTGTAGAGTCAAAGAGTGTATGTGTTTCGAAATTGAGTTGTGTGTTGAGAATGTCGTTGGGGTGTGTTTTCGTGTGTCTGTATATTTCATATTGTTCTAGTGTGTTAAGTTTCTGGAAATGACATGGAAATACTGCACATCCAACCAAAAAGCCAGACTCGTGACCTTTCTGCAAGAAGTGGAAATTTCAAGCTTCGATTTCAGCACTGTTTGAAAGTTTATTCATGATCTTCTTACATAGACTGGTCGGGCTACCCCTACATCACAATGTTCATTGGATAACTCATTTTCGTAAAAAAGTTGACTCATGACCTTTTTGCAATGACCGATTCAATTCCTTCTTCCTCTAACTTTCCCATGTTATATGGATTAATTTTATCCTTTATGTGATTTGTTCTTGACATTAACTTCTGTTGGTAAGCTACTCTTACTAAAAAATGATCGGATCCGCACTATGCTCCTCTGTAGCTCCTAACATCAATTATGTCCGTTGCGTGTCTCTTGTCCATAATTATGTGGTCGATCTGATTTCTAGTATTTCCATCTGGGGATATCCAAGTTTCCTTATGTATTTCTCTATGATCAAAGCAAGTGCTGCTTATTACCATACTTCTTGCGGCTGCAAAATCTACCAATCTCATCCCATTTTCTGTTGTCATGTTATGTTTACTATATTTTCCTATTACTGGTCGTAGTGAGTTCTCTTTACCAATTTTCGCATTGAAGTCTCCTAGCACCATTTTCACGTCATGTTTTTGTATCTGATCATAGGTTCTTTCAAGTTCTCCATAGAAAATATCTTTTTCTTCTTCAGTAGCATCTTCAATTGGGGCATGTACACTAATTAGAGATATATTGAAGAATTTACCTTTCATTCTCAGCAAACATATCCTGTCGTTAACCGGTCTATAATCTATTAACAGAGCTTTTTATTCTATTTCTGATCATAAAACCTGTACCTCTCCTATTTTCCTTACTACCACTATTAAATACTGCATATTCCTTTAATTTAACCACTTCCATAGTTCTCCACCTTATTTCTTGAAGTGCAAGTACTGTTGTCACGCCAGGAGAAGGCGGCTGAAGTACATAGACGGGGCAGAGGGGAAACAGTCGCGCATGCGCACCGCGCTGTTCACTGCAATATTCCTGTTTCACAAACATCTACTGCACGTGTCTATGAATCTTTGCGACTTCGTGAAAATAATAGTGGGGTTTTTACTGTAGTGTTTTATTAGTTTCAACAAGACAATTGTTTTCAGTATACCGCAAATCTTGTATTGCTTTAGTTATCCTTTGCTTTTCGTGTTAATAGTGTTGATAATAATATAGTTAATAGAATTTATGTTATTGTATACTGTTATTTAGGTTTATAGCAGTTTTTTGTTTATTGTAAATATGTCAACAAAGAGGAAACAAGGATTGACAATCTATAGCGAAGAAAGGAATATTATTAGAAGTGCAATACTGAAGAAAAAGGATTTCAGGTGGAAGAAGTGTGCAGCAAAAAAAATTGAGGAAAACACTGTAAATTAGAATACGTGAAGATATCTACAGCAAATAAGAAAGCTTAGGAAAGTGGAAAAACCGATTTTGTATCTGGACGAAATGCGTATAGATAGGCCTACCAATTTAACGTTTCCCAAGTTCTGGCACGATAAAAATGTTACAGGAGTTTTGACTACCGTAAATGTGTCCAGAAGACTCATTGTTATTCATCAGTATGGGGGCGGTGGGGCTAATGGCTTTGTTGAGAGATTCGAATTAATATACACGGCTGGAACATAAACAGACGATTATCATGGACAGATCATACTCCAGAAATTTTGAAAAAAATGTGATAATGATAAGCATAGCGACAGCACCGAAGATGCAGAATTTTTTATGTCTGACTCCGTTCCCTTGTAGCCAAGTAAGTGGACGAAGTTTTCAGGTCAGAGCGTAGCGTAAAGTTCCCCCGTCCCGCCTATCTACTCCCAGCGCCAACTCGTAGCGCGAAGACAGTATATCCACTTTATATTTAACTAATACTTGTTCCAGATCTCTACTTGCTCCTGGCTGGAGTAAACTTCTTACATTCCATGTAGCCATTTGCATCAGTCCATTTCTATGCCTAGGTCGTTTCCATTTATCCATCCGGCTTCTACTTTCATGAGGATTCTCAATAATTTTTGTTTTCCGATATAGGGTAGTCGGCCCTATGATCAACCCCCAACCTGGAGGGCCAGGTAGTTTGTCATCAGGGTTTTCTTCCCCTAGCCTTTGTAGAGCCAACTACTAACTGCAAGGCAGCAGTGCTGATTTTGGTCCACCCTAGGTATTTTATTTCCCCAGTACCCACCATATCTGGTGAGCATTGAATTTGACCTTACTCGTGTAAATTCAATTATGGTGGCTAGTGAAGAAGAAAATTTGGTCAACCAGTACCACGACATGCGTCTAGGTCAGTCTCCTGTACCAGCGTCGTGGTATTGCCACTGAAGATGGAGGAGCATTCCTCCGAAACATGTTTGGTTTTTAACTGATTATATTAATTTTAATTTAATTTTACAAAAGTGTTCATAAGTTACAACTGTAATAAATTATTTCTTTGTATGCTTAATGCACTGTTAGTTTATGCACATGTTAGTGAACTTTTATCTGTGAACATTATCTCTAATTTTATAATACTTGATTGCTGATTTTTCAGGTGTTAAATCGCAGGTGTGTGGAAGCTGGTGTTTTCACTGCCTTAGCACTTTCATGCAGAGTAAATCCTATTTCCTTATTTGATAGGAAACATTATTTCTACGCAGATCTTCCTGTAAGTAATTGCAGTAAATTCTTGGTCTATAGCAAAATCGTGATAGATTACAACACATCTCCTTGTGTATGTTACATGATGATAAAATGTCTTTTTAATGTTTATGTTTGTATGTTTCGGCCCCAAGTAATTAAAAAGAGTCCACACCTGTGGAGTAACGGTCAGCGCGTCTGGCCGCGAAACCAGGTGGCCCGGGTTCGAATCCCGGTTAGGGCAAGTTACCTGGTTGAGGTTTTTTCCGGGGTTTTCCCTCAACCCAATACGAGCAAATGCTGGGTAACTTTCGGTGCTGGACCCCGGACTCATTTCACCGGCATTATCACCTTCATTTCATTCAGACGCTAAATAACCTAGATGTTGATAAAGCGTCGTAAAATAACCCAATAAAATAAATAAAATAAAAAAAAAAGAAGTGAGATGACTGAGCTTAATCTGTGTTAATTATCATTAGACTGTGTATTTAATTTTTTTTTCTCTTCCCTCACTAATCTATCTTTCTTGATGAATCATTTTTCCCAAAGACTTTTCCAGCCCCAGAAGTCTCACGAGACATTCTGCAGAGGCATCTGCAGTATCAGTTGAAATATTAGTCAAGAAGGACACCTGTCTGTACAGCTGGGAACTGATGCTGATGGAGTGAGAAACAGCAGGCCTTAATTTTACCTGCAGTCTTCTCAATCAGGGACAGGATTTTCTTATTGTATTGTATTTATTTACATTCCATGGTATTCGTACATTGCTTCACAACTAGAATATGGAACATGTCACATGGGGGGGGGGAAGAATCTTAATAGTACTATAAAGTCTTAATTATAGTCACAGTCTAGTCGAAATATATACAGAAGAATTTTACAATATAGTCTAATTAGTACGATACAAAGTTTTAGTATTGATACTAAATACAATACAGAAATATTCATGAATATTGTGAGTTTTATTAGTTACAACAATGTAATTTATTCGTCACAACAATAATTCCTTTCTACAATTCACCTTAAAAGCTCTCGTCAACAATTGGATCTTCACTCAACAAAGTATTCGTTATAGCACTCCACCGATGACAATGACAGTTTACTTGGACTATTACGCACAACAATGAACTGTTAATCTTAACTAATATTTACAAAGCACTATTTACAAATCAGAACTACCAGTTCTCAGTTCACAGTTCTTCTATCTCAGTCACTCGAGTTCACAGTATCTCGAACCACAGACCTTCAGAGACAGTTCACTGTACTCGAACTCAGGTCCCTCCAACTGCGGTCCACTGCACTCGAACTCAGGCCTTCAGATGCTGACGCAGTTGCGAACGCACACTCGAGTCGAACTCCGGTACACAAGACTGGCTTGCTTGCTCTGGCTTTCTCACTGACTGGCTCACTAATCAACTGAAAACTGCTGTCGTTCCTTCGCGTCCGTAATTTATAACCACAGCGACGTAGCCTCGAAGGTTCCACGCGTCTCTAGAGATGGCACTCCAGAGAAATCCAGAGCCCTCTCCTCTCTACCAGCACCAGATGCGCGCGCAAACTCGTCGCGTGACGTAATACACCCTCTCTCTTCTCTCCACCGCGCGACGTCACTCAATGTTCCGTGGAGCCTGTGCGATCTGCTTTCTTGCGGGACGCTGGTCGTGAGTTCGAATCTCACGTCGCTGTCACAATATCATACAGAATAGAAGGCGTGAAAAATCAGGTACCAGTACTTCTTTAATTTTGCCCTAAATAATAACCTTATGTTTTGAGTTTGATTTTTTATATCCATAGGGAGGCTATTAAAATTTTTTACTGCCATATAACGCATTCCTTTTTGATAGCACAATAGACTTGCTGGTGGAGTATGAAAGTAATTTTTTGATGTGTATGTATGCTATGAACTGTTGAATTAATTACAAAGTTTTCATGATTACATACGAGGAAGATTATTAATGAAAAAATATACTGACAAGCCATGGACATTATTAGTAGTTTTTTTTTAAATAGTCCTACGATTCCCTAGATGTGGTAGCCACTATTATTCTAATTACTCTTTTTGTGTTAGGAGTAACTGTTACTATCTGTGGAAATTCCCCAGAATATTATTCCAAAACTCTCCTTTAATTTTAGTTTTAAAAAAATTTAAATATTTTACTGTTATTGTTGATAGGCTGGTTATCAAATAACGCAACAAAGACTTCCACTAGCTCAAGAGGGAGAGCTCGAGTTCCACGTATTTACTCCAGGTGTGCACCGCAAGCCATATACTAAAAAGTCACACATTAAACAGATTCAGTTGGAACAAGACAGTGGTAAATCTCTACATGATGAGGAATTACGTCGGTAGGTGAATGGCATGTATTTGTATCAGCTGATTTGTTCAAAAAAGTGTGTAAACTTTGTTCTACTGTATTATGTCATGTAGGCACTAAAATAAATTGTTCCAAGATAAAATATGAAAAAAGAAAATGCCAATTTGGTTGTAGCATAATTCCTCAAGGCTAATATGAGTATATACAAACACATAGGAGCCTGGTGGACCTGAACCGTGCAGGAGTGCCTCTGATGGAGCTGGTGTTCGAGCCTGACCTTGATGATGGAGAAGAAGCAGCAGCTCTAGTTAAAGAGTTGATGATAATTCTGCAACGTTTGGGTACTTGCTCGTGTAAAATGGAAGGTGAATAAACACATTTTATACGAGTATTGCTCCACAGATGTCATCCCAGAAACATTACTTTCGGAGCAACTGTCATATCTTTGAATACCAGAGTAAAATTGCAAACTTTAGTGTAATGAACGTTAGATATATATTTACTTTCAGAGGGAGCTTTAAGAGTGGATGCTAATGTCTCGGTTCATCGTAAAGGTGAGCCCTTGGGTGTTCGCAGTGAGGTGAAGAATATTGGAAGTGTTAGAGCAGTGGCACATGCTATTCAGTATGAAATAGAACGTCAAATTAAGACACTTGAAGCAGGGCAGATTGTAGTCAATGAAACTCGGGCCTGGGATACAGAGAGCCGGCAGACTTTCCCAATGAGGGACAAGGAAGAAAAGCAGGTATTTTCAGGCTCTTCCTTATAAAAATATATAACTGCTATTATTATTATTATTATTATCATTATGATTATTGCATATCACATACAAGACTGGTGTACATTGATTTACAGGATTACCGTTACATGCCAGAACCAAATCTTCCACCATTGCGGCTTCAAATTGATGAAAATGCTGTAAAAAAGAATGAAGATCTCATAAGTGTTCCTTCACTAAGAAAATTGTTACCAGAACTGCCAAGCGAGACCAGAGAAATGCTAACAAAAGAGTATGGCATATCACCAGAATCTGCAATTATATTAGTAGTGAGTACTATGTCTTACAGTCAATAGGAAGAAAAGTAAAAACTAATTTTCTTTGTGTATAAGAAGCAGTGTTCATCAGGCATTAACTTTCTAGTAAATTTTGTGTGAAAAAAAAAGTTTTCAATTGATTGTAATGGACGAAGGCTACTTATTGTGTATTAATTGTGTTTCAGAAAGAAGATGTATTATTACAACATTTTTATTCTATAATGAAAAGTAAACGAACGCGAGATCCAAAAGTGACAACGAATATTTTGATCATGGAACTCCTTACTGTATTAAATAAGAATAAATTGTCACTGGAGAGTAGGTGAGGTTTTAAAAAAGGAAGTTAGAATTCTAAGTATATAGTAAGAATTTGTTTTAAATTTCTTTATGCTCGACCATGCCGAAATGTAGTAATTATACACCTGGTAGCAGTCCTTTAATGCATGTCATTAAAGTACACCTATTCATTAAAGTTCAGGTTTTTCGATTATTCTCGGATATGCAATCGAAAGACAACTAGGGAAACGTCATGGAGACTGGAAATCCGATACTGTCGCAGAAGGTTATGTTCTGTTACTTATAATAACTAGCGTTAATTGTAAATAATATTCAAATAAATTCAATTTGTCATCCTCATTTTTCAATGTCGAATTCAATTTCAAGGTTATGTCAAGACATGTTTATCTTACTCTCTAGATTATATCAAGGTCGTCGACATTCGTTTCCCGGAAAAAATCAATACTTTCGCGTCTGTGCACATCTCACAATTCATGAGGTAGGCTATTGCACTCACTCACATAATAACATGAATATTTATGAATAATTTCAAGTTATAAATATGATCGAGCATAAAAAGTCGTATGAAACTTGCCTATAATGGTAATTAAGATGCTCTTATGAAAATTATGTACTATTTTTCCTCTTCTTTCTTATATAACTATGGCCTGTTAGTATTGTTTTTTGTTTCGATATGAGAGGAACACAGTAAACATGAACATTTTGAAAAGTAAGATTTAATTGTATAAATGTTTCAGTACATTATCTTCAGACGCCCTTGGGGAAATAGTGGATCTTCTTCATAGCAACAAAATAAATTTAGTTACTGCAAGAAAGTTACTACAAGAAGTCGTTTCTGGAAATCCCCACTCTCCAGCAGAGGTACTTTCATATTATATTAATTCAATCTCGACCAATTATAAGGAAGTAAGGCCCATAACACACTTGAAGAGTTTTCGCTAGCGAGAAATGTGTTGCGAGAAAGAGGCGAAGAGCCTTCCACCACACACTTGGCGAGTTCTCGTTATCACAGATCATATCTCGTTATGATCATCTATGCACTGCCTTCATGCAGAAAGCATTTTTCTGATTATAGTAATCACTCGTTGGGGGAAATATTATAGGTTATGTATTTATGTATATTGTCGTACTTAAATATATAACCTGTACATATATTGTCGTACTTTACAAATTACATACGAACGCTATGTTGAATCTGAGTATTCAGGTGATGAAGAAATGGAGTTACATGAACATATTTTGTTAATGAAAAGAAAAAGTAGGCCTAAAATTAAAGCCAGAAATATCTGAAAATCACATTGTATCTTACGAAAATAAGGGCGAGTTGTGGACACTGGTTTCGATTTGAATGATGATACGTTTAGACGTTATTTCAGGTTGAATGGACCACAGTTTTTTGCCATTCATGATATGATAGAGAATTCTTTGCTATGTTCTGATTAGAATTATGTAAACTGTTAAGACATATAGATTCATTATTTCAAATGTTTAATCAATACTATTAAATCTCATCAAAATAAAATATAGCTCTATTTATTTTCAGATAATCTGATATTTGTCTCCAGATTTCTTCTTTAAGTTTCGTGTTTTTATAGTTTTCATCCCGTGTATCATATAAATAGGCCTACGGGTGACAGAGTACAAGTTCGATAAGTTTCTGACTGCAATTATCAGTCATCTTTCTTCATTTTATAATAAAAACAATACAATTCATCGCCACCTGTGATATCTTTTTTACATTCAATCGTCATAAAGAGTATAAATGTCAAACATCTTTGATAAATGTGTCAAGAAAATTCGCTGAGCTACCAATTCCAGCGAGAAACTCATGCGAGGTTTTTGCCTCGAACGAGAATCTCTTCCAGTGTGTGGACGTCCATTTGAATCCATGTTATCAATTTTTCAATTTTCTCGCAACACATTTCTCGCTGGCGAAAACTCTGCAAGTGTGTTACGGGCCTAAAGTAGAGTCATTTGTTGCTACTTTTGCTGTGCAGCTTTCCTACTGCAGCTGCAAAACTTACACAAGCAAAAGTAACAATACAATGAGCTATTTTTCATACTGCAAAACCTGAGAGCTCTCTCTCCCCCCCCTCCCTCCTTCAGTGTGTGTGTGTTTTTTTATGATGAATTGCTTATTGGCTGTTTCAATAATAAAATAGAGAACACGTAGGCATCAAGAGGAACTAATATTTATTTTACAATCAGACTATGGGCTGTTTCATAAATGATATAGAAATTAATGTGTGGACTAACTTTAAATTCATATACTGCATTTCAGTTTTCAAATTATTTACAGGTGATGGAGATGCAAGGATGGGCTCAAATCACAGACTTGATTGAGATTGAGAGGATTTGTGCAGAAGTTGTAGAGAAGAACCCAAAACTGGTGCAACAATACCATGCAGGGAAGACTAAAGTGTTTAATTCTCTTGTTGGACAAGTTGCCAAAGTGACTGAAAACAGAGCTAATATGGCAGCTGTAGTTGATGTGCTTAAAGATAAGTTAAGTAAAATGTAATAATAATAATAATAATTTGTATATGATGTGTAATAAAAATAACTACTGGTACATTTAGAGTAATTATTAAGGAGCGGATTTCTATGTAATTAAATATTATTTTTGCGTGTGATAAAACACAATTAACAAAGTTAAAAATTCCGAACATGATGTTTCAAGTTTAAAACCAGAATTTTATTTCACATAAAAACACATATTTTCACAAAAAAATTATGTAAATACATATTTTCAGGAAATCTATTATAAACACATAAATCTCGAGTTTTTTTACTTAAATAATTTTTTTACAAGAACTTTTAAACATTTTAAAACTAAATCAATTATGTCACTCAGAAGTACGTTATCTTTTTAAGAATTCTTGGTTGCTTCGAGTTTCTAAGCGCTGTGTGGTGTATCCGTGATCCATTTTTGTAATAGTATCGCCTCAAGTTCTGAGAACTGCTAGGCAGCATATCAGTGTTATTATTAGAGAATAAATTAACGTGGACAAGGAGGAGAGATCTTGCAACACATAATTAGGAATGTTTATTGTTGCTGAAGATGATTTCATTCCATGCTTTGTTTGTGAAACACAACAGATAAGAGCTCTGGTATGAACATTATTTAATTTAAACAAATTTCTCGCCTCTCGCTCATGTCCATCAAGTAAGTAGACCTATGTCTTGTTGTGATTCCCTGTTATCGGGCTTGGTCAATCGATATCCTTCAAGATATACTGAAAGATGGTTATTTAAAAAACGATATGGCTTTCCTATTAGCAAATTTAAGCTTTTTGTGTGACACCATAAAAAAATTCGAAACATCCAAAAATCTGTTGTCTGAAACAGGGAGGTGCGTGCCGTGGAAATTAAACTAGACTCGCTACCAGGTTCAGAAGCACAATCACTAAGGGACAAATTCCAGAATGTGTTTGGGAAAAACAGTGGATATAAAAAAATGTGTAAAGTTGCTCAAGTATTGGAGGATGTGCCTGTAGGTGAAATTGACGGTGTATGTGTTTGCGACATTCCTCTCTTTAAATATGCACGTCTGACGTCCTGTGATGTGGAAAGATCGTTTTCACAATATAAGTCGTTGTTCAGAGATAACCGGCATGCATTTTTGATGGAGAATTTGGAGATGACCTTTGTTGTTCACTGCAATTCTCGGCCAACTACTAGCACTCAAGTGTGGTTGGTGAGTACCTAGTAACATTTTTTTTTTTTTTCCAAGCTAAGTAAGGTATTTTTGTCATATTTAAAGAAATATTTTTTTTTGTTTTTAGCAAATATTTTTTTGTTTTTAGCAAATATTTTCGTACTTTTTAGCACATAAAAAATAAATATATTTAAATTTTTTAGCACATAAAAATCCGCTCCCTAGTAATTATTGTTCATATACGGAATGACCAAATTTCGTTGTATTGTCACGTGCCATTATAGCTGAAATCTGGTGCACTGTTATAATCAAAGTACAAAGAAGTAGTGTGCGTGGAGTGAACAAAGAACACCGTACAGTTGTGTCTGTCAATAGAAAACAATATCCACTTAGTGATATAGCGAACTTTTGTTCAATGTGTATTTTGTAATATGATATAAAAATGGACTGGGAGAAAACATTACGCATATAGGCAATGAAATTATATACAATTCATTAGTAAAAGGAGAATAAAACTCTGCTAAGAAACATCATCAACATAAATAACAGTGTACAATAGACCTTCTCTTCTTTTCTTAGAGCGACTTGAAGCATTTAAACATATCATGGAAAAGTTTCTTTAAACAGATCAATGTAAATGTAATATTGTTGGTAGAAATTCTGTAACATTTTGTACTCGGGAGGGGGAGGCAACAGCAGAATGAAAAATGTATACTGTGTGTAATTGTTCAACACATAATTTGCATCATGAATCAAGATGTTACAACTATGGTAAATGCAGAATAAATTAAAATCCTAATTCGTATTACGAATGCTTAATATTTATAAAGTAAGAAAGACAAATTTTTATTTGTACTAGGAGGCAAGTCAAAATACTGAAAACAAGTTTATGCTCGACCATGCCGAAATGTAGTAATTATACACCTGGTAGCAGTCCTTTAATGCATGTCATTAAAGTACACCTATTCATTAAAGTTCAGGTTTTCGATTATTCTCGGATATGCAATCGAAAGACGAGGGAAATATCACGGAGGCTGGAAATCCAATACTGTCGCAGAAGGTTATGTTCTGTTACTATAATAATTAGCGTTAATTGAAAAATAATATTCAAATAAATTCAATTTGTCATCTCGTTTTTCAATTCTAAATCAATTTCCAGGTTATATCAAAATTAGTTCATGTTATTCTCAGTTTATATCAAGGTCAATGACATTATTGTTCCTCGGAAAAAATCAATACTTTCGCGTCTGCGCACATCTCACAATTTACGAGCTATGGACAAGGTCACTTCCGCTCTTCAGTTAGATACGAATAAAATGAATACTTCTGAATAATTTCAAGTTAGAAATATGGTCGAGCATAAAAAGTCGTATGAAACTTCCTTATAATGGTAATTAAGGCGCTCATATGAAAATTATGAAACTTGCTTGCGCTCGTTTCATAAACAAACATATTCGCGTCTTAATTACTATCATTATAGGCTCGTTGCATAATGTACTATTCTCAGTTCAATTTGTAGTGAATATATTTTTATGAATTTAACAAGGATATGGAAAAGAAACTGCAAAAAATACCCTATAATGAATGAATAAAGAAATGACTTCCATAAACATATCGATGGTGTTTAGGTAAAAGAGCTTAATTCTGATTTCTTAAATGTGACTTCTTTTTCCTGTAACTAGTGCGAATATATGTTTTTTTGACAATTACGTTATTTCTTCATATTATAAAGTAACTAATAATGTGTTAAAATTTAATTATAGCTGTCTCTGAACAATTTTTCTTTTGTGGGATATCCCCTTTTACCTGAACACCATCGAATGTAAATACCAACAAAAATTAAATATTTATTAACTCTAAAGCAGCAATAAGCTTCCCAAAAATGTATCCATAGTAAAAGCCAGAAGATTATGAAAATATTAGAAAGATTAAACAAGTAAGTTAATTTGTAATGGATCCCAGCACATGTAGGATCAAAGGGAAATGAAATGGTTGATTTGCTGAGTAAAAAGGCAACTGAAATTCATCAGCAACAAGAGAAGATAGTCTAAATATAACAAAATATACAAGAAGTTAAATCACTAATTGATAATCAATTTACACAAAGGATACTTAAAAAATAAGGTAAAACAGTGGATTAATATAAATAATGATGGCAAAGTCTTACATAACCTACAGCGCAAAGGAGTAGTTGAAAAATTAAGACTGTATGTTAGACATAATTGCTTGGCTTCACATCTGCATTGCTTTAAAATTCTAAAATTCCATTATGCACACAGAACATCTTTTAAAATGCTCATCATTAAATAAAGAACTGCAATAATGAACAAATATAGCAAGTTTGTACTGGGAAGCATTAAGGAAAATATGAAACTCAAATCCTACCAATGGAAACAAACAAACTAACAAAAGCCTAATGCAACTCAAATTATGAGGAAATGGCAATGGTTCGGACATAGTTTGAGGAAGCCAGGATCCATAGAAAAAGCAGCACTACATTGGAACCAGCAGAGATCCCGAAAACGAGGACAATTTTAAAGAACAATAAAGGAAGAGATCAGGGGGAAGAGGAAAATCTAGAATGATGTGAATTGAATGGCAGGGGATGGGAATACATGGAAAAATTTCACTTCAACCTATGCTCCAAAGGGACAGCAAGATATAGAACAACATAAATTAAAACACAAAACTGTAAATGCAACAGTTAAATTTGTTAATAAATCATGTGTATTGTTTGTAAACATCAGTTACAAGAAATTAAGATTTTTACTTGATTTTAATAAAATATGATAAAAGATGAAGAGAAACTGAAGAATGTAAGAGGGGAAAATGCATAAAGCGTTACGGAAGAAAATGAAACCTAGAAGAATCATTGAAAAAACTATGACTGGGAAAGTGGGGTGATAAAAAAAAAACTAACAGACTCACTGGAAAGTGGTGTGTTAGAAAATGAAACATAACACAATGATTGGAAAAACAACTGGGAAAGTGGTGTAATAGATCTACAGCATGTAAAAAAAAACCCTGTTATCTCAATTAGAGGGTTCCAGAGAAACTTCGTCCATGTCAAAATTTAACTGTGTTAGTAGTCATTATGCATGTTTCAATGGATTAAACTGAAGAAAGAAGCGCAGCATTGCAGAAATTTGAGTGCTCTTTACTGGGAGGCAAGAAGCAAAATGGGTCAAATGATCCCAAAAGTGGCCACTGGAAAACAACAGTAGTCATCATTCTTGTCTATCATCAGGGATAATTAATTCCACAAACAGTCGTAACTGAACACATACAGAAGCTTTGGAAACAATGTGGAGACTGGGACACAGAAAGTGAATGTGTTTAATAAAGGCATGTAACATTTAATTTATAAATTTTGTATATTCTTTATTTAAATATACACTATAAATTGATAATTAAATTTTACATAGATTTTATAAATTAGTTACCACTTTGTTCCAAGAAGGCTGATTATTGTGCTGAATGATAATTCTGAACATTGTTACTTTGTGCTTGAGGCCCAAATCTATTCTGGTACCTTTAAATAGTATTTTCACCTAAAACACATAATCCTACCCAGGAGAAGTATTTAAAATACAGGTAATAACAATATTACCACTATCACAATATGCAAAATTATAAATTTCCATGAAAGCGTATTATAAACATTTAATTCAAATTTAGCTTAGCAGCAAATGTCAACAATATCTATCTTCACGGTTTACAAAACAGTTCGGTATTTATATCAGTAATATTTTGGCACACAACAGAAGTTCAGATTCTGTTTCAAAAGCATAATATAAAAGAATTCTATCGGATTTGGCATTATAGGTAGTTAGTAGCACGTACAGCACTATTTTTTCAACTTCTTCACAGGCTTTCGAGTAAGAAGTAGTCCAACCCAAATAGAACAATGTGGCAACAACCATACCTTGCGCACCACTTATATACATATAAACTTTAGTGTAACAAATGTAGGAGTTCATATTTACTGCGGGACTAGTCAATCTTAGTATAACTTATCTACAGATCCCTAATTTAATATACAAAATAGACGTTTTCAAAGTTGCTGAACATAACATATAGAAGTGTAAGCTTTAAATAGCACAAAACCTGACCTATTCTAGCGTGTTGTGAACAGACATAATTAAGCTAATGCAAACGAGAAACTTTCCAAATTTAGACTCAATAAAAATGCATAGTCGCCGTACTGCACAGAGCAGGCAAATGCTGTTATGTTTCTTCCAGGAAGCAATTTCTCTTGTTGTCAGTTTCAAGTTAAGCACTATTTGACACAGATGAATTAGCTAGATTCACAAGACTAACCTGAATGGAATGAGACAATGCTAGGCAAAGTGCCCAACTACAATATGTGCTCTTCGATAGCTTTCTGATCCCTATCCCAGAGACATGCCTATTACAATCTGCAATTAACAACCAGAGGTGTAGTCAAGTCAGAGAGATCTGTAATGACCTCTAGCTCTCTTATATCACATGTTTGGAAAAATGTAATTCAAAGCTGTATCAGATTATGTATAATTCCAACAGATTGTCATACCTCACTTCAAATTGTCTATGCAAACAACTCACTGTGGCAAATTATTCTTTGGAAGGACTTTTTGTCACTATTTAACGATTTGCTCAATACAATTTATATCTTGCTTTGTTGAAAGTAAGGAACAACTGGCATAGTTATAAAAATATTCTGGTTCAAAACAATTGATGCTCCAAAGAGTGGATTGTAACTATCAAATATTACGTGAATTTCTTTGAAATTGATGTTCGTGACATCCTGATAGTTGCGACTATTCTCTGATAACCAGACAGCAGACGTTTATACATTAAAAGTTGAGAATGCCACCAAGTATACTAGAGTGGATATAGTGTCCATTGGGAGGGATTTTAGACTGTCTATTCATAACCAAGACATTTCAAGAATTCATGAGTACCAAAAGCAAATATCTTACTTCTTGCTGTATTTTCTGAAGAGGCAGCACTGCATTCATTTTTCGAAGTAATTGATGTACATTATCTTAACCTGGCCATCCTTTTTTTTTTTCTGTCTTAACATATTTTCGATTTCGGACCTAATATTTAGACAGTAACACCTCTGACATAAAAGAGTTTTTGTACACGTTTTTTTTTTTTTCATTTCAATTCACAGTCTAACGTAAAATAAAATACGAGGAGATGGTTACAGCAATTTTGAGTAAACTGCCATTTTGTGTCTTTCTCTTTCCAAATAATCTGTTTTCGGAAGTTGTAAAGTTAATCAGTAAAAAATGTGTATCATAAACAACAAAGATTGTATTCAATTGTCTCAATCAAGCAATTCAACTTAAAGTTTACAAACAGATCCAGATTTTATCTCTGTTAAAGTTCATAAAATATTGTCAGATGTGAAATTTTAAAGAACAATCAAAGTGTTGGTCCAAGATATTTTATGGCAAAAAACTGTTTTTGAATGAGATGGCTTCAGGCGAAATTAACTAAGTTTCCTGCTTCACAAATGTCTCCTGATTAACTCATTCCTACCTCATATCAAGAAATGAACCACCAACCTGTGAAACCTGTCATTGCTTACTCACCGTTAAACATGTCACCATAGAATGCCGAAAATACCACACCTCAAGGAAAAAGTACAACATACCAAATGATATATCTACAGCACTCAACAATACAGATGTTCTTCTACAAGTAATTCAATTCTTTAAAGAAATTTCCTTGTATAATATGATTTGATTGTAAAATTTATACTGTTCACACACTCTGTTTAGTAATTTTTTGTTATTTAATTATTATTATTATTTTTTCACCTCTAGATACATTGTAATATATTGTGTACCTTGTTTGTAATCATCACTGCTTGTCTTGCATTGTTCTGTATATGAATATTGTGGTCGCAAAAAGACCATGCAGTTATGCGACCTAAAATAAATCTGGGGGGGGGGGGGAAATGTCTCCTGACTGAGGGGCAGATGTCTCTGCAGAACCATGTGAGATCAAGGTTGCCTCTGGCACACAACACAAGGAACGAAATTGAAAATAATAACCCAAAGTGTAGCGCTGAAATGTGGACAATCAAAATAAGAGTGTGCCAGAAGGTGAAACAGTTTAAGTGACTCGTTTAAAAAAAGCTTTAAATTTATAATAAAAAGTACAGGGACATAATTTTATTTTTACTTCAATTTTTATTGTACCTGAGTTTTTTAATGTACTTCACTCCCACCCCTTCTACTAAGGAAGTTCCAACTCCACACAGAACCAAGACCGCAGATAGTAAGCAGTACTGAGTTACTGAGTATAGTACGTTCCAGAAATATGTTCGCGTTTTCCAGTGACGAAAGAGCTTTCAATATTGAATCATATTTTCGCACAGGTACTGTCCGTTTGCCTACGTCGCATCCCGATTTCCCCCACCTGCTTCTGCTCGCCCCTCTGTAATAGCTGGGCTGTCTTAGCTCTTTTCTGAAAACATTAATTTCTCTTAGGAATTGGAAGTTTACGTAATATTATACAGCTGTTTAATTTAACTTAAATAAAAGGGCCTCGTTAAGTAATTAACTGTCACGTCATTTCCTCCCTTTCTACAATCCTGCGGCATAACCACTTGGACGGACAGTAGATAGTATGTCTGAGTAATTTTATATTTTCGGGTCGGGCAGAAGTGAAGATTGAATTTACAGTACGTAGAGTAGGTACAGAATTATTTCAACATGAGTTACTAGTACGAAGGACGAAACTGGCAATTGGAATTAGATGCAATAGTCTATAGTGCGATAATATGCACAAAAGAACTGAAGCCTGTATCGAAATGAATGGCCACCATTTTCAAAATTGTGTTTAAATATTCATATTATGATTATTTTTCAATTTAACTTCTTTCTCTATATTGTACGCTAATGTGCTGTAGAAAGAATAATATACACTGCATAATGAATACGTTCGCATGGATAACTCACTTCGTGAGTAAAAACACTTATTCTTAATACAGTACTGTGCTTTGATTAAAGAAAAACCTAATGAAAATTATCAAACTCAAAATCGCGATATTTCCTAGTTTACGTAAATGGATGAACTACTTTTCTTCCTTCCTATACCTAGTAGAGTGATTTGTGTTTTACGCCAGTATCATCGAACTCCAGTCTTGGAGGGGGGAGCAAGCGGTGTTTCCGGTTCTCTAAAGGTATAGACAGGTTAATATTAAAAATGTTAGTAAAAATAAAATGATGTCCCTGTATATACAGTTTGAAGGAAAGTCAATTTTTGTTGTATTAAAAACCCATTCCTATCTTTAATTTTTTGGTGGGTTATTTTACGATGCTGTATAAACATCTCGGGTGTAGCGTCTGAATGGAATGAAGTTGATAATGAGTCTGGTGTCTAGCACCAATAGTTACCCACCATTTGCTCATATTGGGCTGAGGGAAAACCCCGGAAAAAACTTCAACCAGGTAACTTGCCCCGACTGGGATTCGAACCCTGGCCACCTGGTTTCACAGTCAGACGCACTAACCATTACTCCACAGGTATGTACTCCTATCTTTAAGAAAGACATTTTTCCTCCTCTTAACAATGATTCTGCAATTCCAGAATTTTTCTGAACTCATTATGGATGAAGATCAGTCATGTCAAAGTGCTCTCAAGATGTTAAGAGTAAGAACTTTCTGCGTCCTATAATGAGTGTTACAAAGTTTACTGGTTTAGTTTCCATCATATAGTAGCCTACTGTCTAAATGTTAGTTAAGAAAGATTAAGTGAGGTATGACTACATAGTTTTAGAATAAGATTAGACAGTGTTATCTAGTCATCAAGTAAGTATAAATCAAGAAACAGAAGATTCTTCCCATTTTATAAGATGGAAAGAGAAGTATTTCTTAATATGGTATGAAACAGGAATGAATGGCAGAATCACTTTTTTTTACGGATATAACAGATTATATAACAAACATGAAATCCAAACCCTTGTACATCACATAATGTCTGAAGAAATATAAATGATTTGATCATTTCGTAAGACTACACCCCTGTTCACAACATATTAAAAATGCAAAATGTGCAAGGAATGAACATTTAAATGCATCAATATTTACAAACTGACATGACTTGGATGTCAACTGATCTCTTATAATTACCACTTAATGCATCCACAATAAATAATTATAGCAACTGTTCTCTGTCGGATATTTAAAGTCATTACAGTACAGCCTTACCAATAAAATATAATGCAGCATTATTGAGCAACACAGACTGGCTACATATAGATTCCAACAATGGGACAGGCTTATTCGGTTCTGCCAACAATATGAAATGTTTGTCTCTCAATATTCTGATCATATTTGAATGGAAAATTTGAACTCTGTTTCTACATTTATGAGACTTATCTTCGACGTTTTAAGTTCCTAGTGACATTGTGACAATCCTATTGTTGTTATATAGGTATCCTGTATGATGTTTTAATAGGGAAACTTTGTATATTTTTCTTTTTTGTGACGTTATAGGAGCTGCATAATAAACATTAATAATTGGCGTAATTTGTAAACTGAATTATAAACTCATTTTGTATCATGTTATAAATCCCATCTGAAGATTCAATAGTAGCACTGAAATGATAGTTCTGCAAAGTGTTAAATTATGGTTAATTACTATATTGTAACAACTGACAGCAAAATGACTGATAACTGATGTGATCTATATTAGGAACATGAAAACAATTCATTCAAATTTTGAATGATAAAATCCCTTCATGAATTAAAAAAAAAAGTGTCACTGAATGACAGATTTTTCCTTGATTTTACGCAGTGATCTAAATAACCAGTATGCAAAATAAAGTTTTGTCAAATTATCCACGATTGCATTCCTACAAAAAATTCCCACTACCGCTTATAATCCATACACTTCTAACCTCCAAATCTCCGTTTTCAACCCTGCACAAACCCTAAACCATAAGCTAGAAATTCAAATGACCTGTCTACCAGCCAGCATGAGATGTCGATAGGAAGTCAAGATATAATTTATTACTCTGGATTATACAATTTTGAATATATATATATATACACAGTGTACATATGTTTTACTTGGTATTTGTAAAAGAAATAAGAAGAAAATCGTTCTACATCATTCTGTGAACTTGACAAAAATACTTTTCAATAATGTCATATTATCATTGGAATAACATTTTTTATATTTCATATGCATACAGGATGCGTGTAGATCTTGAGTTTAAACATAATCTGTCAGGTGATTCAGAAAAAAAGGCTATACACATATGAAGAGAAAGACAGCAACTGAAGAAGGAGTAGAGATGATCAAGAATACTACAAACAAACTTGTATTTTCTTAAGATCTCGAATGGGATATTTTCGCAGGAAAACATAACTTTCTCTACACTTTGTAAAAAAAAAAAAAAAAAAAAAAAAAAAGCTTTATCACTAATATGAACATTTCATCAATTTCCTATCATTTTTAGATATCACAGAAATATCTCTTTTAAGCAACTCCGCAGTGGGAAGCTATGTTCGAAATGTAACAGAAGCAAGTTAATTTGCGATGGTCAAAGACACTGAAAGGTGTAGGTTTCTGAAGACAATCTGCTTCCATCATTTCACATTTCTCTGAAAGTACTAACAGACAGATGATGAGATCCTGAACAGACGGGGTATTTTGACAGCATGCGACAAGCCCATCCTTATATTCTAAAACAAGAAATTGAGTGAGAATCAGAGTATACTATTTGTTAGTGTTCTTATATAAATTTGGTACAGATGCATTATAGGGGCCAATCTCCTTATTGGTTGAATGGTATGAATGTTACTATCGATATGTTTTGTTGTTACAATCGATATAAAATATGTTGCCAACTTCTAAATTAACAGTCAGTTTTATATTGTTGACTTGTAGCCTACTTCAGAATGAAAATAACAGCAGTAACAGTAAAATATATTTCCCTGGACCAAAAAGTATAATACAAACTGACTAAAATCACATCTAGTAATAAACTATTTAAATCATTTTTATTCATTTTTTTTTTAATTTGGTAGCATTTAATGCTTATCGAATATCGAATACTAAAAACGATAATCGAACCATTATTTCCGCTGACCTTTTTTTGCGTATAATGTGTGATGGGTGGCCCCTATAATGCATCTGTTCCATAAATTTAAATTATAAGTGTCAGCTGGAAAAACTGATTCCATATAAAAATTATTTTGTCAAAAATTCTAATGATATACACCTAGGAGACTGACAATCCATTTTTTGTTGGAAAGGCAGCCCTAAAGCTTATGAGGTCTTACGTGAAAGTCTTGCATACACGCCCTTGAAATGAGAGAAAATAATTTTAAGCTAATTAAATGAAAACATTGTTTATATACATATAATCTTTATAATCTTCCTACATATAATAGCCTACTAAATTAACCTATAAGAGAAAAATAAACAAATTTTGAAGCTAAATCATATTTACTATGCCGAATCACCAGCGATAATAATCTTTTTTGACATGCTGTATATCTTAAGTTTGTATTTAATAATTTCAATTATTGAAAAAATGATCTTTTTGCTGAAGCTACTAGTATAACAAGAATTATAAAACAGTTCTTAATAGTACAAACACATTAGCATTAAATTCGTCCAAATATTATGTGTTATATATTTTTTGCGTGTCAAAATATTAATATCTGTATCATCATCATCATCATCATCATCATCATCTTATTCAATGCAAGAAGCTGTAGAAAACTGGGAAAATCTCTCAAGATATGACTGTCTGTAGTAAGAAAAATTATATATTTATGTTTACTACAAATATTTGAATTTGGAAGTACATTCCCGGAACACATATTTAGTTCTTTAAACAATTCTTTTCCATTTTTCTCAGAAAGTAGCTTCTGTAGGTCATAAATGTATTCTTCATTAGACACTGAATTTTATAAAAATATCAAAGAATTTCCAAAATTGAAAACTGTATATAGCTTTACACAGAACTATTGTTCAAGTATTAAGAAAGTGTAGTTACGTAAATATATCGTATTTATTCGCGTAATAGACGCACTTTTTTCCATGATTATTAAGTAAAAATCCAGGGTGCATATTTTTTAGGAAAAAGTTATAACTGCCTGACATCCCGCATGATAATCATAGCTGGTTTTATCAGATATTCAAGTAATATTGAAAATGATGATTGTACGACTTCAGAGCATCAATATAACGTATATTTGCGAGCAGTAATAATTTTGAGTGCGTAACATGCGAAATGAATAAAAATTGTAGCACAGTATAAGCTACAACTGAATACAAATAAAACAAAAACTAGGTGTAAAATGTAATACGTACATTACGCGGGGATTTTATTTTCCCCTGCATATTACTGTCAAAAATGGGGTACATACATTATGCGATGATGTCTATTACGTGAGTAAACACTCACTGATTAACTTTACAATTTCTTTACTGTGTTAACTTTTTAGGAAGTGTTATTCTTCATTGTCCAAAGCTTAGGCTTTGAATAACACTTCGAAACCAGTCAGCCAGGTAATTTCCTAAAAGGTTAATGCGGTAAATAAGTTGTAAAGTTAATCAGTGATTGTGTAAGTGTTAAAAGTATATATTGAACAATGACTGCGTAAATACGGTAATTTGCACAGAATAGGCAGCCACATTGTCATAGGCGGAGTTATGGGAGGGGGCACTGCCCCCCCCAAACTTGTCTGAACTCTTATTTTTTTCTATTAACATTAGAAAATATTGAATTCAAAAGATTTTTCTTGTTTCTGTTTATGATTAAGTTTCTGTGCTCAAATTGACGAATTATTGTCTTAAGATCATGTGTCTGGACTATGATATTTATTTTAAATTTCTAAATGTATAAGAGTTTCTATACCTCATTTGAGGAATGGAAGCATTGTAATGTTTCTTTTGTAACAGCCTGTACTCAGTCTGCAGAACAATGCAGGAAAAAGAAAAGTGATCCCGGTACAATGTGTAAATTTAAAAGACGAGAGATTAAGTAAAATAATTATAAATTTACATTTCACATATCTTCAGGCAGGTAAGCTTCAGATAAAAAAGTTTCTGTTAGCACTGTTACATAGTGTTATTGATGTATACATGTGTTTGTGTATGAGAGAAAAATAGGGAGATTGTTTTAAGTTATATCCTATTATAATTTGTAGTAGACCTACAGTTCAAGCCCTATACAACTCTGTCCGAAACATCACAGATATGGATGTAACACTGTAAGAAATATGCCCCCCGAAAATACCTTTATTAAATGATCATTTTCCGATATACTGTACCACATCAAGCTATAACGGGGGTAGGAGATAATGTCCCCCATAACCTTGTTACATCGGGATTCTATGGTTTTGCTTTGCCCCCCCCCCCCCCCCAAGGAAACTGTTCTCTCTCCGCCTATGCACATCATTATCTTTCGAATTAAAGCTACCACTGTTGTATAATTATTATTATTAGCCTTATTTTTTACTCATTCTTCCTAAATGATGCTTCAAGCCATTGCTAATGTTATATCACCAATAAACAATAACAATATTATACAAGTGTCAAGATACCCTATATAATCCTGAAAAATCCGAATAGGTTAATTTTTTAGCAATATTTTCAAAATATCTTCAATGCACACAAAGATATACATGACTTGAATAAACAACGTCTATATTTTATACATTTGCAATAATTTATAACTGACTCGAAAAGAAACATCAACCATTTATAACTAGACTTTCATTTTAATGGCATTTGGTGTGTTAAATTTATTACAGAGAATTTAGATTTTATTTTGGTGTCTTTTACTTTTATCTGCAAATCACGGTCTAATCATCAGGAATGGAAAATCTTTTGCTGATTCTCACTCATTTCAATGTTCAATGAGATAAATCCAGGAAGGACTTTCAAAATAATCCCTAAGAGCCAGAGAACCTGCATAAATTGTAATTCTTATGTCACTCAGTAGTAGACCTATCATCAACCAAACTAATTACACAGTTTGAATAATTGCTGACAGGGAGGTATGTATGAAGAAAAGTAATACTATATACGGTACCGAAGTCAAATGTCTTAAGCCAAAATTCTTCCAAAATGTAGAATATTTATCAGTTAATTTATATCTAATGTACTGCTGTTCCTCTTTAAATAACAGTATATTAAAATATTATTATGTTTACATATATAATATTAATTTAGTGTCACTTTGTAGAACTATAATGATCATAATTTGAGGAAAACAGGGATTCATATAAGAAATTCAGTATGAAGAAAAGTATTTCAACAAAATATGACACATAAGAATCAAAATAATCGTACAATTGTAAAGATAAATGTTACACAATGCAGTATGTTACTCTGAAGTGAAGATATGTGGTGTGCATCAAATGGCAAGTATCCATCTCTACTGAAATACACTTAACAAAAACACTCCCAAGTCAATTACTCTAATCAACAGAGTACTTAATTTACTGCAGCAAAGGAAAATACTATTTATATTGAAATGTTAATATTAGTTGTAGGTATTAACTGAATGGTGACTGTCATAAACTTCGAACTTACAACAAATACACAACTAGACAACAAAACCATACCGAAACTAATTAAGTCATGTATCTTCACATCATTGGACAAACAACAGAGAATACAACAAAATAATGTTAATTTTCTGTTTATTTAAAATAAATACTGGGTAAATATAGCAACAAAAAGATTATAAAATGGAATGGAAGTGCGTAAAATATTATCTCAAAGAAAAGCAATAAAAGGAAGAGTAACTGTATGTGCAAATATTAACCCTTTTACAGATTTAAAAATCTGCAAAGCAGGGATAAAAAACAAAACAAAAAAATGTTACATATACTCTGCTACAACAATGTATTCTAGTTTACAACTGTCTGAAAGTTGGTGTCAAATATTATCATCCACTTAACCTATCAAACATGTTCACGTAACAATACGATCAGACAAATCTTCTGATTGTTCTAATTTTTACTTCAGTGACTGTGATAACCCTTGTCCCATTTAGAGGTTATGTTTATAAACTACAGTATAGTTTGATAACCATCTTTTCTTATTCTCGCACACTAGTAATCAGGTGAACACAATCCATGCAAGGTGATTTTCATTTCTTTCCTGGACAATAACTTACTCATATATGGTTCAGTAACTCATCATATTTAATCCTACCATATTCCTAACTTTGCGTCCATATTAAATTAACTGCTTATTACATTGTTACTGATAATGATATTGCTCCGAAAAATATTAAAGATGAATATACAAAAATAATTTCCAGAGTTCTAAATAGGATCATCAATCCATAATCAAAATAGATACTGTCTGTCTGAGTGGTTATATTGCAGGGTTGTCAAAACAGGGCAAATCATGTGTCAATTACTTACTTAATGGAGACCTTTTCTTTAGTAGATTATTTTAAACAGTTGTATAAAATTATGTAGACTTCCAATTCCATTCAACAAATATTTTCAGGAAAGCGCCTAACAGCCCAGCCACTAGCCTTTACAGAGGCGCAAGCATAAATGGGTGGGGAAAACTGGGATGCGACATAACCACTCGGACAAACAGTACATTGTTGCCAAGTTTATTCTATGAAGGAAATTACTACAATTAACACTTCCTTGATAGAGTTTAAAAAGTTTGTTCAAATATAATGTTATGAAATTTCTCTTTCAATTTGTTCTGAAAATACCGGACATCAACTTTCAAACATTTTATACTTACATCCAAGCACACACACTTTTACACTCATAATACAAATATGTTCTACCAAACTTCAGCTATGACCCCTTCACGATGAAATAATGAACAACATACAATAATATGAAGATCCTGACACTTTGCATTTAAACAGAACGAATTTTTTTTATTATTATTACTATTAGTGATGATTAGGGCTAGGATTCTTAGATAAATAAATATTTTATTTGCACTGTAATATGGAAACTCGTTTTAAGTTTCGGACAAGGTCATATAAAAACACGTAAAAATTAAATATTCATCAAATCATCATCCGAATGTTCAGTGCAGTTGCTTAGATGTGACAGCTGGCAACTATTTCTCGGAATTGTCTATCTATGGACTTGTGGAACTGCAGTCTGCTCTCTCACCACAAGCGATAAGAGCTGTCACCACTAAAAAATTGTATTGTAACACACATAAACACTGATGTGACATTTAGGAGTGTCTGATTCATAATGCTGTTTCAGGAAGCAATTATAATTTCAAAAGTATCATCTGTCTCTGTTTTCGTTTTCAATCATAAACATGTCTCGCATGTTGTTTTTCAATGGCCAGGGCGTCCTTTTTCCCAGTACAAGGCAGTGTTCTGCAATAAATGTCAGTCATTTGTGATGGACAACTTGGGGATGAATCTCATTGTATACTGTAATTTTTCAACAGTTGGTGAGACAGTGTAATTTATACTGTGAGTACTGCATATTATTCACATAAAATAACTGGAACATGATTAAATATTTTTCCTTTTCTGTCACATATTTTTCAGATTTTTAGCAAATAAAAAAAATCAATATTTTCTCTAAAAATCCGAGCCCTACTAATAATAATTAAAACTTATCAAATAAACAACTTTTATATTTTACTGTGTTAACTTATGAAACTTGATATCGTACTTTCCAGTAGTGACTAGTTGTGGGGTGATTTTCAATTTTCAATTGAAAATGGCTACAAATCACACCGAAACTAGTAACTAAGGTGAAGTATAAAATAAAAAGTTGTTAATTGAACAAGTTTTAATTATCATTAGTGATAATGTACAAGTGTTAGAAGTGTGCGAATCAAGAATGAATATTATTATTGATTTTAGTTATATTTTTTAACTACTGATAAACAGGAGCGAGCTTAAAAGAAATAAGTTATTTCACATTTTAAGGTGCAGGCAAGGAATTAAAGAGAATACTTTAGGCATCAAAATCACGAGTCTCTTAAATAGCTGAATTTACAATGGATAGAATTCAATTTATGTACGATGCAGTGAACAGATTTAACTAGTGTAATACGTACACAATGAAGCTAAATTCTGAGTTTTATTTTATTTTTTAAAGCTAGAAACAGTGCTGTCAAGTGAAGGAGTTGAAGAAGGAGAAGAAAAAAAAGAAAACTACTCGTGTGAAGGAGAACTATTAACTAAATAAAGTTTTCTCTCTCTTTTTTTTTTTTCTTCTTCTTCACTATTTCAGCTTGAAGGAGAAATATATCATGCTGAAATTTGGCAAAATACTTTTCTGATACTTATGTGGGGGGGGGGGGGAGCAAAATGAAAATCGCACACATAGACCAGTGGTTCCCAAACTATGTTCTTCACAATTCTAAGTTTCCGTAAAGGATTCTCAAATGCTCCACATAATATTTCAAACTATGACGAAATTTTTTGACTTAATTTTTATATATTGCATGTAGTGTTTTCTATAAACATTAATATTCACTCTACTTAAGTGATAAATCTGACTTATTAATAATAATGAAAAAAAAGTGTAGAACTGCCATACAATTAAATTAGCATATGGCAATGACAAATTTTATAACCAACTACCTATGATCTTGTATCTTCTTATCTGAATTCTCACTAAATTTATAGACAATGTTGAATTAGAACATGACTCAAAGAAATTCTTTCAGTGCAATGAATGTATTTCAATATATTTTATACAAGGTTAAGGAATTGATCAGTTCAATTAAATTCGAAAAGGGTTGGGAAAGCTTTTTAAATTAATATGAAGTTCTGCAGTTACTTACTCAGAAATTCACTAACTCTGACACGAGAATAGAAGCACACAAAAAGAAACAACAAAAATGTTGTACGGTAGTCGGAATTACAATAATGTTTTCGCTAATATGTTTTTGCGGGATATCAGCCGAGTTAAGATATTGGAATGCTCCAAGCTTTCGACTGCTATCTCTGCAGCCATCTTCAGGGAAGTGATGTCCGAACAGAAAGTCGAAAGGTAATATAGATGTTAGGCTGTCTCAGGTGAAACGGGATTGGTTGGCGGATCGGCCAATCCGGGGCCGGGAATTGTCATCTCTCGTAAGCTCCGCCCCTCCCAGGATTCCTGTGTGAAGTTTGGCGGGCGGCGAGCCCTGTTCCGCCGGTTGGAATCGGTTGCCGTCCTCGGTCCGTGATCTTCATGACCTTGATTGTAAGAGGGCCTAAGTTGGTCTAAGGCCGGTGTCCATGCCTGACTGAGCTGGAGTCCACTGTCTCTGTTAAAGTTGTTTTTCTCCAGCTTGATCTCTATGGCCTCCTTGATCCGGAGTCATCTACGTCAGGTTAAAGACAGTCAGGGCTTAAGGACTCCAGGGATTTACAAGATTCCATGCGAGTGCGGCGAAGTATACATAGGGCAGACTGGCCGCACAATAGAAGACAGAATCAAAGAACATAAGAGGAACCTGAGGCTGTATTACCCGGAAAAATCTGCAGTGGCGCAACACAGCATAGAAAAGGAGCATAAAATACTGTTTGACCACACCAAGGTCATTAACAAATCAAGCCACTACTGGGATCGTACAATCAAGGAGGCCATAGAGATCAAGCTGGAGAAAAACAACTTTAACAGAGACAGTGGACTCCAGCTCAGTCAGGCATGGACACCGGCCTTGGACCAACTTAGGCCCTCTTACAATCAAGGTCATGAAGATCACGGACCGAGGACGGCAACCGATTCCAACCGGCGGAACAGGGCTCGCCGCCCGCCAAACTTCACACAGGAATCCCGGGAGGGGCGGAGCTTACGAGAGATGACAATTCCCGGCCCCGGATTGGCCAATCCGCCAACCAATCCCATTTCACCTGAGACAGCCTAACATCTATATTACCTTTCGACTTTCTGTTCGGACATCACTTCCCTGAAGATGGCTGCAGAGATAGCAGTCGAAAGCTTGGAGCATTCCAATATCTTAACTCGGCTGATATCCCGCAAAAACATATTAGCGAACCAACGCTGAGAAAGCCTCAAATCATACAATAATGTTTTCGCCAAGCAACCTCTGTATGTCACACCATCAATACACCAACACACTTTCCATTCCACACATCTTAATAAAAAGTCCTCTGTGCCAAGTTTTGTTACAAAATGAGAAATCATACAACCCTTTTCACAGCCTGTGACAGTATGATGGTTGTTGTCCCCTCTGATATATTAGACATTAAAAAATTATGCATTCAACGAAAAAAACATTATGTAAAATTATTCTGTGCATTCTTGATCAGAATGCAGTCTTGCAATTAATATCCTTTTCATCCACATTGTGAAGTGAAAAATGTCAGTTTCCAGCATCATCTTGATATGAAACATTACTTCATGGTTGTATTTCATTTTTTCTGATCAAAATTGAATGGATTCTTCATCTTCTCTACATGCTATCTTACCGCCATTATTATTTATAATACTTCAGCTATTTATGTAATGACAACTGGATAAAATAAAAAGCAGATATTACATATTATTAATAATTATAATCAACAGCGGGTGAGTTGCAAAAACCTGCACCATTGCATTAATTTTTAAGACATGCTTTACCTCTTCTCATGTATTGATAATAATCTAGAATATTTAAGGAACATAAAAAAAAATTACTTTTGTTGATACTGTCCTTTGTTACAGAAACTCGGAATCAAATCTATAAGTAACATCCTGTAATTCTCATTTGTATCAGCAAGTTACTATTTTAGTGATCTCTTTCAGCTATTTTATTGTTTTCTGTTCATCAAAACCTCACCAAATTCGTATAATTTATAATCATCTTTATCCAAGTTCAGTCTATAAATATTTATAGTTTTGGAGCTATTATTACTGTTGCATTGTGTTAATTGTCAGTTATTTTCCAATTTTGTTGATGATCTTTACATACAGTAAGCTAATATTTTTTTAAAATATATTTTTGTTCATTTTCTTTTTTAATACAAGATAATAAAATTTATGTAATAACAAATAGCTAAGGTTGAGATTTCTAGGTTTTTAACGTATTTTCTTCCTTCCTTTCTAATTCTAAATGTCGATGTAATTTTACATTTCATGTTTCCTGGAGCCATATATATTTAATCAAAAAGTTGCTGAATGGGACTTCAAAACCTAAAAAGAAAAAATGACAGTGAAGAAAATGTTCTTGAATTAAGAAAAATCGAATTTCCTTAATTAATCAACAATCCTTCAAAAATACCTTAAATCCTTACATATCAAATACAATAATAGATTTGAATGTATGCTGCTTGATCACTGTTTTGCACACTTAAACGGATTCGAACCATTGTTGCATCGTAGTTTAAAAGGCATTTTGTTTAAAGTTTGAATTGTGAATTGGCAAATGTTTTAGAACTGCAGACCTTTCAAGACGATTCACTCCCTTGTTATGTCAATGCTGTAAACTAAATTCCACAATGATAGATGGAGAAATATTATAGGACTTGGTAATGAAAAGTTCAGTTACTTTGGTAAAGCTTTTACTAAAACTGTGTTTTGTTCAGGCTTTCTAATAGTTAAAATATTATTTTTATTACAGTACCATAATTTATTGTGGAAACTTGAATTACCGAAAGTAAAATTATCGGACATTATTTTCTTTCAGCAACGGATCAAGGATGACTCAAATGTTAACATAGATAGCAAAACAATCTTCTACAAAACCTATAAAAAGTGTAGTGTGTGTACTTTAACATCTTAAATGGCTTATAAAACGCATCTTTTTTATACGCTGTGATCAATTTAATATTATACATGGCTGGACTAGCATTTAATTATACTTTTCTATATATGAATGTTCTGAAAGATGACAGAAATATTTATATCCCAGAAAACTTAAAAATTTGGCTACAATACAATATATACGAGAATTGAATGTTTTCCAAGTTACTAATCTTTTCAGTAATCCCTTAAATTAAATTACAAACATCATCAGTTACATAAGCATCATCAACCTCATTACTGATCACAGTTATCATAATTATTTGATTCATTGTTTCTGTTTTTATGTAATTTTAAGTTATAATAAATAAACAAATTTTTATTAATCAGAGAGATAACGACCATCAGAACTGTTCTCTTATACACAAAGATCTTTTCTCCATACATTACAATTGTGTTCATTTTTTCAGCTAGTACAGCAGAAATGTACATTTAATTCATTCTCTAACAACTAGAAATAGTGACCATTTGTGTTAAAAAAAAGATCCACTTTCATTGTTTTTTTATAATACAATAATATTCACTCTTTGTAAATGGTAACTGTGAACAAAACAAAAGGGAATGTGTTATACGTCTCCCAGTTCTGCAGCACTTCAAATGTTACAGAACCAGTTGCACTACTTACTCATGTGATTGTATTGTTTACAGTAGAAACTCGTTTGTCCATTAGATCCCATGCAATAACTTTCTGACCTATCAATAGAAAGTTCACACGTATATTTCAGTTAATAATCAGAAAGTGTAATATCTTATAAAGTCGGCACATTAATATATTCTGGTGCTTCTAGATTACTGCAAGAATTCAAATGTACACAGAATGTTTCGAAAATTAGTGAAACAATTTTAGTAGTGTAATGCAGAAGTCAAAATAAGACTAATATATTCTGTGATACTTTTTCTGAGAACGTTTTATTTCGCAATAATTACTGAGCAAAGAAATAGTTTCTGACACCAAGTAAGACATTATATCAATGCTGCCAGGGGCGGATGCAGGGGGGGGGGATTAAGGGGATATATCCCATCCCGAAATTTTGAGAAAAATACGAAACAAGAAACAAAAATAATATTAATTTTAATTCGTGAATGTACATAGGAATTAGAGAGTTTTCCACGTCAATTCTCTTTGCTAAAATGATAAATTCCAAAATCTGCAGGAAGACAAACACAGCGTTCTTACTTCAAGTCAGAGAGTCATGAAGAGTATTTTAGGCTTTTAATTTTCCTTCTCTTCTTAGACTATTTCATTGTTCAGCTCAAGGATAGGTTTTTAAATCATAAGGGAATCCTAAAGTCCATACAAACTTTGCTGCCTAAAAACATAGTGCGAGCATCAGATGAAGATTTAGAAACTGCTGTTGAGGCTATAGTAAATCAGTGGCCCAATGATGTTGATGTATCACCAGTCTTTCTTCAATGAATTGAAGATGTGGAGAAGAAATTTCCTTGATCAGAAAAATCTTCAATTAATACCTACTGATTTTATATCATCTTTGAACAGGTGCAATGCAATTATTTTTCCCTGCACTCGCAAGGCGCTGAAACTTTTCTGCACGTTGCCTGTAACTACAGCAACACCAGAATGGTCGTTCTCAACATTGCGGTATTTGAAGACTTACTTGAGGAGCACGATGAGAACAGACAGATTAAATGGACTGGCCTTGATGTAATACAGTACATAAAAATGTAGAAGTAAAAGCTCATGAAGTACTGGATGAACTGTCTAAGAAGCCTCGTCGCCTTCTTCTGTAAACGTCATTCTGTCATTGTTTTTCTATTGCAGTCATTTTAAACGTTAAAATAAAAAAATTATGGTTTATTTAACAACGCTCGCAATTGCCGAGGTTATATCAGCATCGCCAGTGTGCCGGAATTTTTTCCCTCAGGACTTCTTTTACATGCCAGTAAATCGACTGATATGAGGCCTGTCGCATTTAAACACACTTAAATGCCATCGAGCTGGGTTGGGGTAGAATGTGCAACTTCGAGCACAGAAGGCTATACCGACTACGCTACTCAGGCCAACTTGTATGTTTCTGACTCGGAAACAAATAGTGAGTATATAAATTTATTTCTCATTACTCCATTTTTACTATCTCCACAAATCACTCCCCGAAAAAAAAATCCTGCGTCCGCCCCTGAATGCTGCATATCAAAACAAAGGGACAGGCAATGGAATACCAGTAAGTTGGCAAGCAAGAGAGCTGGACTTTGTGATCTTTGAAGTTGCTAGTATATGTCAAATGCATTTCAGAGCAAAAACTTCAAAGTGACTGTAAAAGTACGTATTCAAAATTAACTGAATAAATATAGTAATTTAGCAAGACAACTGGAGCAATGAATACAATACTGTCTACATTTCATCCGAAAATTATTGGACTGTAAGACAAGTAATGACTTCACTGCTATGATAGCTAAGCACTGAAGAACAACATTTCATTTCATTTATTGTGTTCCATAGATCTTATATCAGTATTGAAGCTTTAAAATGTGGAACAAGCCAAAATTATAAAATTTATTTAATGATGCTGTACTTAGTGTTTAATGGAACTGGTGATGAGTTTGTATTTAGTGAGGATTCGCCATAGATTAATTATATGACATCTGCTTTGGTTGGGGAAACATCGGAAAAAACACAACCAGGTAATTAGTCCAAGCAGTAATCGAACTCAAGCCTGATTTCAAAGAATCTGAAATGTATCAGTAGATAATGTATTCGTAGAAAATTATTTATTTCATATTAATATACACTGACTGGCACAAAGAGCAAAACACTTTAATTTTCTTACTTTTTATTATATGGTCTAATTTAATACTACTGATAACCATAACTACCGAAAATATTTTGGTTACCACAATAGTATATCGACGTTTTAGTGACATTTCGTTTAATTAACAATTCAATAGTTTCCTACTCGCAAACATAGTCATTTGTATGAATACGTTACATAAAAAAAAATTGAAGTGTTTCACTTTTTGTGCCAGTGAGTGGGTATCTTGAAACTCTGAAAGGAGATACACGCAAATTATTAAACATTATAATTTTCTCATTAAATTTTATATGCTCTACTTATTTTTGTCTTTTTCATGAAATGGCTTTTTGTTATCATTTCTGCTTGTAATTTCTTACATTTTTATTTACATTTTCTAAATTCTGAATGTCATTCAGTCAGTGTCATTTTTATTTACCAACAATTTAAAATGCACACGTTTGAGATGGGCAGGGCATGTAGCACTTATGGGGGAATCCAGAAAGGCATACAGAGTGTTAGTTAGGAGGCCGGAGGGAAAAGACCTTTAGGGAGGCCGAGATGTAGATGGGAAGATAATATTAAAATGGATTTGAGGGAAGTGGGATATGATGATAAAGAATGGATTATTCTTGCTCAGGATAGGGACCAATGGCGGGCTTTTATGTGAGGGCGGCAATGAACCTCCGGGTTCCTTAAAAGCCAGTAAGTAAGTAAGTAACAATTTAAAAACTGAAATCTGTGATAAAAGAAAAGTCCTAATCACATACACCGGTTGCAGGGAGGGTTTGAGAAATAAGTGAGAATTTCACAAATTATGCCAACAATGGTCAGCTTCTCTAATTTTATATGTATGTATGTATGTATGTATGTATGTATGTATGTATGTATGTATGTATGTATGTATGTATGTATGTATGTATGTATATATATATATATATATGTATATATATATATATATATATATAAATTAATGGTTCTCCATCAAAATAAAAAATACATTATTCCACTTTGCTAAATATTTCAAGAGCAAACGAATAGTAATACATTATTTCTACTGCATTTGTGTTACAATGCCAAAATTTAAAACGTTAAGGCAAAGTTATATCAGAAATGAGTAGAAGAGTTTTTCTGTTACAGTAATGATGACATCATAGAGTGTAAGAAGACGTTCAAAGGTTTTTGCCTACTTATTAATTAATTTTATGCAACAAACGTCACAAATTTGAGAGTACAAATCTTGAAGAGGCATTAATTCGATGGCATTCAGGTAAAGAGGATCTGCAAGTAGAAGCTACTGAATTGTTAACTAAACAAAATGTCGGTATACTATTGTGGTAACCAAAATATTTTCGGTAGGTATGGTTATCAGTAGCATTAAATTAGACCATATAATAAAATGAATCATTCTCAGTAAAACTAACATACAAGATAGTCTTATTTTATATCTGTATTATACGCTTACCATAATCTTCAAAGCCGAAAATAAAAATTTTATTTTGCAATACACACTGGGACTTAAAACAATTTCTTAAAGATTATTTTCTTTGTAATGAATCCTGTAGCGTCGTGGTCTAAGGGATCATGCCTGGACTCACATTATGGAATGGGTGCTGATTCAAGTCCTCGTGAGGAAGAAATTTTCTCATGAAATTTCGGCTAGTGCATGGGACTGGTGCCCATCTAGCATCATGATGAATTTGGAGAGCTACACTAGATAGCAAAACCCAGTTCACATGTTACCCCCATATTGGTTGGATGATCGTTCACCTCTGCTGAGGCATGTGAACGTCAGTCCAACAGTTGACTGATATGTCTTGACTCATCATGGGTTGTCATACCACAATTGATTTAAACTCTCTAAAAAAATCACATACAAAAGAAAGCCCCATATTTCAGTAAAATGATGGTATTTCGTTACATTAAGTTCCGTTTATTGAGGATGTGATATTTCAAAGCCCAAGTCACATACTCTAATTTTTCTGTATACCCCTACATACATAATCTGTTATTCCAGTTCCGTAAATTTATAATTATTTATAACTTCGCATTAATGTTTAATTATTTTTAGTGTTTAATGTACTTTCAAAGAAAACAATAATCTTCCTTCCATGTATTAGGTCTAGTGACCCATTATACAGGATGTAACTGAATTTAATACCCAAACTTCTAGGGATGATAGAAGAGACCAAAACAAACGTTTGGGTCTGAAACTAATTACATTGAATGACAAAATCAAAAACTCTACTGTACTGTAAGGAATAAAGGCTACAGTTGTAACGCTACTTATGACACTCATGCTTCAAAATCATCATACATTAATCAATAAACACGCCATGACGTCAAATTGCAATGTTTGTGCTGTGACCACGCTGTACGTTATTGTTCATTGAGAGTAGAGAGATGGAACAGTCCACTTTGGCTGAATTAACAGATATGCACTTAGTTTATGTTACATTTGAACCACAGATTCGATGAGCAGTGGATTGGTCGTGGTGGGACCATTGGATGGTCTGCTCGTTCTCCTGACTTCAGCCCACTTGACTTTTGTGTGTGAGGGCACTTGAAGAGCCTGGTGTACGAAACTCCAATTAAATCAGAAGACAAGCTCATCGCTCTGGTGCTTGTAGCTGCTGACTACAGCACATACCTGGAGTCTTTGAACGTGTATGACAGGTAATGACACGTCATTGTAGAGTTTGTACTGAAGCAGGAGCCCGCACTTTTGAACAGTTTTTGTGAAGGATTACAAATTGAAATGGTTTTTGAAGCATGAGTGTCATAAGTAATGTTACAACTGTAGTATGTTTATTCCTTACAGTACAGTTTCTGGTTTTGTCACTCAATAATTCACTTTCAAACCCATGGTCATTTAACAAAAAAGTTTGTTTTGGTCTCTTCTATCATCCCTAGAAGTTTGGGTATTTAATTTAGTTACACCCTGTATTAGAATAATTTCTAATAATTCAAATACAGAATATGGAACAAAATTAAATACTATTTTAATAATTAGCATGAGCATATTCACAAGAAAAGATTGAAGCTGGCCCACAGTTTAATGATGTCTGCATTGTGCAAGGTTGTGATCACGAATTATGAAGTTTCAAAGTTGTGAAAGTGTGTGACACAACCTTTATTAAGATATTATATCAATATTTGCCTCTTAGGTCTAAGGAAATCTTTCAGCACAGCCAACATTAATAGATGAACACATTCTTTCCTAATATACTAGGCACAACTGCCTATAAAGTTAACAAATTGAAGTAGTGTGTGTATTATCGGAGAACCTACGTTGTAAATTATATAATCACAAGTATTAACACAGGAACTTGGCATTTCAATTAGAAATACAAGACGAAACAATGCAAGTGGACACTGAGGAATGTCAACTACAAAGATTTTCCATTACTGGAGACAATATTAAATCACCAACATTTACAGCACAAATTTTAAAGCTCAGATACACGTACACAAAAATTAAAGTCTAGAGAAATTAGCACTTTGTCCAGAAATCAAAATATAAAATAAAATTAGTGCGAACTTCACAAAATTAAGATATATCAAGTGTTCTGATGAAAGATTACAAAAAATTCAGTGCTGCAAGTTTCTCGTCAGATACAAAGGATCATGCTTTCTGCATACAGTACATGAAAACACAGGAACAGAAAAAAAAAGGGCTTGTCGTAGGCCTAATGGAAACTATATTACCTGAACCATAAACTTCGTGGATTACCACCACTTTGATAACACATCACTGGAACAGATAATCAAGTTTCTACTGTATTTACAATTAGTTAACACATTTAATATTCAGTTCCCCAATTAACCCCAAATGATGTGGAATAGCCACAAAAACACATCTACACTTCCAGATATGCAGTTTCACCAGTGAAGGAAAAATATGGACTTAGTTATGTTGTTGAAGATTATTTTTCCCATTATGTACAAATGATTAAATTGTTGTAAGTTATGACTTTCTGCATAATAATTAATTACAAATACTACATCAACTGTATAGTAGTAGTTTGTAGTCTTCACCTCTGTCGATTCTTTGGTATTCATTCTCTGCTATACAACTAGACTCTTTTAATAATTCATTATACAAAATTCCTTGCTAAAATATGCAATAACATATTTCCTCAAATATGAATCTCAACCATTACATCACATTATTTTTTTAATAAGTAGCAGAAATCATTCGTCCCTGCCACCATCCTCTCAGTTGTTTAAAGCAGTCACACTGCAGTTATAGTATTAATATAAACTGTACGTTAGATCTCCAGTTGCTTGATTGTTGCACTAGCACTGGTTCAAAAGTGAGACATACCTCGCGTAACAAGTTAAATGATAAAGATCTGGTCCTGGTGTGTTAATACAAAGTCAGTGAACATATTAATAGGACCAATGGCAGATAGTGAAAGTTGGCCCGTTTGTGCCCATACCAGATTAGGACCAAAGACAACAGCAAGGTTAGATGAAGTCATCTTGTTCAAATCACTTCGATCCATCACCTAAAAAGATATATATTTCACACGTTAACAATATACTCCAAATTAAAAACATAATGTAAATTCAGAAAATCTGAAGTATATATGTAATAAACAAGGTTAAGTTTTGTTCAAAATGTTGCTAAATAGAACATACATACAGATCTGTGAAATTCGTGAGATACGATTAAGCAAATTGTTCTCATTTTGCCACTTTCTTGCACCATTTCTTCATACTTTTCATAATTTTTTTTTTTTTACTTTATTGGGTTATTTTACGACACTGTATCAACATCTAGGTTATTTAGCATCTGAACGAAACGGTGATAATGCCAGTGAAATGAGTCCAGGGTCCACAACCGAAAGTTACCCAGCATTTGCTTGTATTGGGTTGAGGGAAAACCCCAGGAAAAACCTCAACCAGGTAACTTGCCCCGACCAGGATTCGAACCCGGGCCACCTGGTTTCGCGGCCAGACGTGCTGACCGTTACTCCACAGGTGTGGACTACTTTTCATAATAATGCGATTTCAAATTAATATAGTAATGCGAAAAAAAAGGTAAACAAAGTTTTTAAACGAATTTCAGCAATACCTGTTGTTTTATTTGCGAAATCTTAACAAGAATGTATTTTTTGAAGTAGTATTTTCATAATTTGTCTTTTTTTTTTTCCGATGGCACGTTTTGTTCCGCCATTTTATCAACAAATGAATGTAGCTGTGTATTAAAATTTATATAAATAGTAAAAACTGAAAATTGATGCCGAAAATGCTGCATATACCACTCTTGCCGAATTCATTATTTTCAGGATGATTATAATACTTGCATACACAAAGGTCATTTAGTAAGTCATGGCAACTACATTAAATCAGCCAATCAAGCTGCAGGAACAGAAATTCACTATATGCGATTGAAGGTCATTGGATTGAGCTTCACAATCTTAGTACCAAATTGGGTCTGGGTATAGGAGGCAATGGGTAAGGGAAATTGAAAGATGCGTAAATAGAAATCATTGTTTTATTATGCACAAAAGGAAACAAAGTACATTATTCACAGCTAACACCCTTCAAAATAATCTCCGAAGGTTTCCACACATCTTTGCCAAAGATGATGCAGGTGTTGAATACCATTGGCTATGTGTGATTCCTCTATGTGCATCACTTCTCATCGAAATGCTATTAAGATCTCCTCCATGTTTGCGAATTGCTTCCCACACAGCGGCTTCTTCAATTGTGGAACAAGATCAAAGTTGCATGGACTGAGATCAGGCGAGTAGGGAGGATGTTCCAACACACTATCACCCAATGCTTCTTGTAGCTCAGAATGACAGCGACGAGCATTTCTGCCATGAAGAACTGCAATTTTCACGTATGACTGCTGTTCAACTTTACTTACGTCCATCTTGGAGCACAGTCTCAAGCATACTAACTTTTGCGTGTGCTGTCAATTAGCCACCAATGCACACAGACAATCTGGTGGTAGCATCCCATATAGTGTACAAAAGGTTTTCAAACATAATATATACTGAACTAACAACATTTTTGGTTATTCGGTACATACAACACAGTTGCCTTGACTTATAAAATGACCCTCATATGCATTTCTCAATACAGTTCAGATAATTGGATAACCGAGATTGATAATATAAAGTGCCAGCATAATTGTATTTCCAGCTTACTGCAACAAATGATAGGCAAACTTGTGGCATTGCCAGGCTTAAAGCAAACAAGAGGCCAGGAAAACTCAATGTAATGCCTGCCATACGGCAAACCTGTAACTCAATAAAAAAAAGCCGGTAACTAGGTTCAATTCACTCTGTATAAATGTTCAGAAAATGAGACAGATGCTAAACATATCAAAATTGCAGCATAAAATGTAGTCTGATTAAGAGGGACTCTCGTGTAATAAAATAATAGAAAATGTTATACTAACCTTAGAAAGAAACTGTACAATGTATTTCAAAATCAGGTAATTATCTTCTGGAAGCTTCTCTAGTATTAATATTTTTACCTGACGTGGTCTTTCCTCTTTTGACATACCTGTAATAAATTTAATAACATTTTATTACGCATTACATTCAATTGTACCATTTAAACAAAAAATAATCTCACCCGGGTTGGCGGAATTTTAGAATGGAAAATCCAAACTAAGATTTCTTTTAGCAGGGAAATAAACCTTACAGTTGGGGAAAAACCTCAGAAAAAAAAACTATATCAGGTAATCGGCCCAAAGTGGCGTTTGAATCCACACCCGAGCACAATCTTGTAGCATAAGCAAAAATAAATGTAAAAACTTACTTTGAAATTGAGTTATTTCGTCATAGAGGTCAAAAGTCATGAGAGGTTCTTCCAGCTCTCGAAGAAATGTTTTTAGAAGAACTGCTGCAAGGTGAACATCGCCACGGAAGTCCACCGGCTGACCCTGATTGTATTTAGACTGTAACTCCTTGACGAGCTGAACACTGGCTGACCTTCTGAACAGGCCCTCTGTTTCCAGAGCTGAAAAAAACGAAAGACAAATCGGGACTGCAATCATAGCAAGACTTTGTATTTCACGTCTAAAAAAATGCAGGTACTCCTGTGAACAAACTCTCTCACTTGACATTTTTTTTTACTTTATTGGCTTTTAAGGAAACCGGAGGTTCATTGCTGCCCTTGGTTCCTATCCTGAGTAAGATTAATCCAGTCTCTATCATCATATCCCACCTCCCTCAAATCCATTTTAATATTATCCTCCCATCTACGTCTCAGCCTCCCCAAAGGTCTTTTTCCATTCGGCCTCCCAACTAACACTCTATATGCATTTCTGGATTTGCCCATATATGCTACATGCTCTGCCCATCTCAAACGTCTGGATTTAATGTTCCTAATTATGTCAGGTGAAGAATACAATGCATGCAGGTCTGTGTTGTGTAACTTTCTCCATTCTCCTGTAACTTCATCCCTCTTAGCCCCAAATATTTTCCTAAGCACCTTATTCTCAAACACCCTTAACCTATGTTCCTCAAAGTGACAGTTCCCCAATACCTAACAAACATTAGCATAATGATGGTGGAGGAAAGGTGTGGTGTTCTTTCTGTCTTATATTTAGTTGTTGTTTGATGACCAATAAAAATCTATATTCATATATCAAGTTGATATCAGTCAGTGATTTTAAAAGTATACTGAGGTGCAATTTAAATTTTCGAAACAAATAGGCATAGAAATCTTAAATTTTGTACAGATATTGTACTTCTTATGAATAGTGTGTATATCAAATTTCATTTAATTAATCTGGTTTAAGAATGTGTGAATTATTAAGATGTGTGTAAATTTGAATTTTTTTAACACTATTATTTAACACTATTTCAACATTTTTGCTTGAAATTCCATTTTTATAATTTTCAAACACAGAAAAACAAAACTTACTATCCAATGTTTTCATTTCCTTTACCTCCCCCACCCCCAAAAAATGTTTTATAAATAACAGCCAAAAAATTAGCAACTGCTGCAAAAAATTTAATATTAAAAAAAATGCAAGACTTCAAGAAAATCCTTATAATAATTATGTTTTGTTACACACATATTAAAGAAGTTTCACAAAAAAAAAAAAATTATTCATGTAGCACAAATTTTTTTGAAAAAATATTACTTTTAGCAAAGCAGAATGTGCAAAAAGCAAGAGTAGAGAAAAATGATTGATTTTTACCTCTGAGTCACATCAAATCGCAGGTCTACCAAGAGAAAATCTGCAAGCCCACATCGTCATTGTCTATCTTGTTATGAAGGATATATTGCAGCCTTTACATCGAAACTAGTTAGAACACATTCACTGACCTGTGCCCGACTCTCGAAGTCCAGCACATTGAGAATTTCTATTTGAATTCACATTCCCTATGTATGGAGACTTTTGGGACACACTATAATTCTAATCACACAACTAATCCTACCTAGCATGTAATCGCAAATGAGGGGTTGTAATGGAGATGGATGTGGAATTATTGATCAAGAAAAAAATTCAACAACACCACAACTCACCATCTGGCTGACTGAGGAACTCCACACATTGTCTTACAACTGGTGGAATTACTTCTCCATTGTTGTTATCTTTGATAAACTGAAGGGACACACCAAACTGCTGTGTTTGCAGGGGAGTGTGAAACTTGGCGTTTTGTTGAGGTGCTGGCTGTGGCTGAACTACTCTGTTGTTCTTTTGTACGAGGCGTTCATCATGTCTGGAAGTGAATAACCGTTGGAGTGTAATTTTGTTACTATTTGAAATATGCCACATATTAAAGATTTTGTCTTCCTTAATAGTAACATGACTATTTAAAAATATGTACTGTGATTGAAATTTATATTTACAAAATAAAAAGTGGACAGTAAAGTTTTAACATGTTCAATTACACACTATGAAGTGTACTTACTCTAGAACAGGCTGTGGTATGCAAATTTGATCTAGGTGAAGATGCTGTCTCAGTTCATCAAGATAATTGACGTACATAACCTTACGACCAAATTTAGCACTGGAAAATGAGACCCATATTATAAAATATTATATTACAAACTATTGAAGACATTTAGCAAAATTGCCAGCATCACATACACAAAAAAATATGTACAAATGTCTAATTCTCAAAAGGAAAAAAACAAAATAAATAAATAAACTTTATGAAAATTATACACTGGCAAAATATTGGCCCACCAAAATGTGAGTACAACATCTGTTCAAACCAAGGTCCGTCGATGAGTCAGGTCTTCACATGCTGCCATATTTTCGCCAACTCTTAGGTTTGTTTACATTGCACTATATTTGGGTTATGGAAGGAATTTGTGTTTAAACTGATATGCAGGGTGTTTAAAAAATACGGGGCATAATTTCAGGTATGTATTTCCCACATGTAGACAATCAAAATAGTTCATTACAACATGTGTCCAGAAATGCTTCATTTCCGAGTTATGGCCTTCACAACATTGAAATTCACCAGAACGTTTTTCTTTCCACAGGTCGTTGTCATTACAGAAGATGTTCAAAATGTCCACCTCCTGCTTGAATACAGACCTCCAAGAACCACTGACAGAACCTAACTCGTGCAGGGTAATCTGCTGGTGACAGGGCCTGTACACGTTGCAAATGATAAGAATACAATTGATACTCTTTCAACAGTCTCTAGACAGTCGTATGAGGAACATTGACTTACAACGCTACCCTTCGTGTGCTGATAGAAGGAGTCATGTTCACAGCCTCCAGAATCTCCTCCTGTACTTCTGGAGTTGTAGATCTTGGTCGTCCCCTTCCCAAACCAGGAGAGTTAAATTTTTCATACTCGCACAGACGGTAATGGAGACGAATAAATGTCTTCCAATCTGGACATTGTCGCTGTGGGTACCTCTCCTGGTACAAACGACGAGCCAGCGCAGCATTGCCGTCCGCCTTACCATACATGAAGTGTATCTCTGCCAGCTCTTGATTTGAATACATGTCGCACAGTCTAATGCCTACACAACACTGAATGTAACCTTCGCCTTGGAATGAACTGTCAGAGTGCCCTCTTAATGTCTCCTTTGACGGCAACGACCTGCGGAAAGAAAACGTTCCGGTGAATTTCAATGTTGTGAAGGCCATAACTCGGAAATAAAGCATTTCCGGACACATGTTGTAATGAACTATTTTGATTGTCTACATGTGGGAAATACATACCTGAAATTATGCCCCGTATTTTTTAAACACCCTGTATTTCATAAAATAAGTTTCCAAAACAGATATTTCGATAACTTTCGGAGAACGTTCTGCTTGACAACAGCAACCAATGGCGCAAAGATGGCGGACATTAGTGGTATGGGATGAGAGGATCTGACTAAGGGATGTTCGACAGCGACATCTAGAGACCTTGGTTCAAACAACTAAAATAATGTCGCCTTAAGCCACACAAAACCCCACCAGTACAGCAAATACTCTGTCGCCTATTATATTCCCATGAGCTTGGACTCAATTCACATGCATAAATATGAGCAAAGACTCCTTATTTCTACCTTTCAGTCTGTCCCTTTATTATCTCTTAATCACTATGTTCTCAACACACAATTAACAGAACTTACAAACAAGGAGTTACAAGAAAATACTGTTACATTTGTCATTTTTATATATACCAATTAAGCTAGCTGGTTGTTACGTATATCAAATATGCTACTTTATTCTTACATTTTGCAAATGTGTTAGCTGATTTAAATTATTCAAATAATCTAGCTGATTATTACCTTATGGCTGCCCTGAAGATTTGCCATATCACTCTTATAAAATTGGTTGGATGGACTAGATACAATGCTTTGAGGTTTTTCTTGTACTTGCGATCAAATGCTCGGTATGCTTGCCACAACCAAGATAGTGGCGGCTTGTTCTTGCTCGTCAGGCCATAGTGAAAATATACAAGGCTATAGTCTTCCTCAACAAACTTGTCCAACGTATACATCAGGTACCTGGAACATGAAACATGCACAATGTTTCAAATATAAATTTGAATTTGCATAACATTTTAATAATTACATTCATTATTATATATTGCAGGGCAGATAATGTATACAGCTGAACTGTATTATAACGACCATGACTAGCACGAGACCTCGACTACAAGAAGTACGATGTTTTCTGTATTAAACAAATGCAATTTATTATTTATGCTCGACCATGCCGAAATGTAGTAAATATACACCTGGTAGCAGCCCTTTAATGGACCTCATTAAAGTATACCTATTCATTAAAGTTCAGGTGTTGCACCAATCAGAAAATACCATTGTAGCAATATGAAAGCGCAAGTATTGATTATTCTCGGATATGCAATCGAAAGACAACTAGCGTGAGATTAGACAAAGTAAAAATGGCGGACGCTAGTGATAACGAGCTGCAACTTACACCGCCGGAAATTTCGGCAAAAGCACTCGATATGACTAATAACTTATTAACCTATGGTCGAGCATAAAAAGTCGTATGAAACTCGACTATAAGTTAATGGTAATTAAGATGCTCGTATGAAAATTATGAAACTCGCTTGCGCTCGTTTCATAAACATACTCGCGTCTTAATTACTACCATTATAGGCTCGTGCATAATGTACTATTTTATAACGACACATTTTTAATAAGAAACTCGTTTATAGTGATATTTAGCAAAAGTGTAAATTTGGTATTTAAAAATTCACGTTTTACGTATATTAAACAAAAGACTGTCATTGACAGGAATTCAGATTCATTTGTGATAAATGCCATTTTCATTTACTGTGACAAGCATATAACGAGTTCTAGGAAAAGAGGGTTGTCCGCATTAAACAGAGACTGGCATTGCGAGAAATTCGCAGGTAGCAAGTAGGGGTGTAGAATAGGTCAAAGTCTTTATTTTTATTTCAGTAGGTTATTTTATGCCATTAGGAAAGTCCAGGATAACAGAGAGGGTTTGGAATTGAATGGGTTACATCAGCTGCTTGTATATGCGGATGACGTGAATATGTTAGGAGAAAATCCACAAACGATTAAGGAAAACACGGGGATTTTACTGGAAGCAAGTAAAGAGATAGGTTTGGAAGTAAATCCTGAATAGACAAAGTATATGATTATGTCTCGTGACGAGAATATTGTACGAAATGGAAATATAAAAATTGGAAATTTATCTTTCGAAGAGTTGGAGAAGTTCAAATATCTTGGAGCAACAGTAACAAACATAAATGATACTCGGGAGGAAATTAAACACAGGATAAATATGGGAAATGCCTGTTATTATTCTGTTGAGAAGCTTTTATCATCCAGTCTACTGTCAAAAAATCTGAAAGTTAGAATTTATAAAACAGTTATATTACCGGTTGTTCTTTATGGTTGTGAAACTTGGACTCTCACTTTGAGAGAGGAACATAAGTTAAAGGTGTTTGAGAATAAGGTTCTCAGGAAAATATTTGGGGTTAAGAGGGATGAAGTTACAGGAGAATGGAGAGTTACACAACACAGAACTGCACGCATTGTATTCTTCACCTGACATAATTAGGAACATTAAATCCAGACGATTGAGATGGGCAGGGCATATAGCACGTATGGGCGAATCCAGAAATGCATATAGAGTGTTAGTTGGGAGGCCGGAGGAAAAACGACCTTTGGGGAGGCCGAGACGTAGATGGGAGGATAATATTAAAATGGATTTGAGGGAGGTGGGATATGATGATAGAGAATGGATTAATCTTGCTCAGGATAGGGACCAATGACGGGCTTATGTGAGGGCAGCAATGATCCTCCGGGTTCCTTAAACGCCAATAAGTAAGTAAGGTTATTTTATGACGCTTTATCAACATCTTAGGCTATTTAGTGTCTGAATGAGATGAAGGCGATAATGCTGGTGAAATGAGTCAGGGGTCCAGAACAGCTTAATTAGTGTGTCATGTGATCTATTACATTTCATTTTCCTAACAGTATTCCTAAAGGAACCAGTCCCTCATTTGTGGAAAAACTGAGGTGGTGCTGAGTCTAATAACTTTGCACAAGTCTGTATGAAAGAGTAATGACTTTATCTTAACATATAAAAGACCAATCTCTTTTGCAAAATAAGTCTCAGTGTACATTGCTAGGTCTGATGTGCTCATACCTTAATAAAAGTGTGTGGTCCAACTCTTTATTCCCTGGCAGTTTACAGGCTGAGACAACAATCACTTTTCGACCATACGTGTCATCTCCTCCTACTTCTACAATTCCATACTTGGCTACTTCTGAGAAATCTTCTTCTGTTTCTTCATCAACAAAAGGGTAAGAGAGGCTGTCGACTCCAGTGGCAATTACTGGAGCATTAACCAATTCTTCCTCGAAGTTCTCTTCTATGGTGCCATCTGACACAGGTGATTCGAGGTAATCTAGTCCACCAGCATCGATCTTCTCTTCCAAATCTAGTTAAACAGCATAAGAAAATAAAAAAATATTTTTATGCTCGACCATGCCAAAATGTAGTAATTATACTACACCTGGTAGCAGCCCTTTAATGGACCTCATTAAAGTACACCTATTCATTAAAGTTCAGGTGTTCCATCAATCAGAAAACACCATTGTAGCAACATGAAAGTGCAAGTATCGATTATTCTCGGATATGCAATCAAAAAACAACTAGCGAAACGTCATGGAGGCTGGAAATGCAATACTGTCGCAGAAGGTTATGTTCTGTTACTATAATAGTTAGCGTTAATTGTAAATAATATTCAAATAAATTCAATTTGTCATTTCGTTTTTCAATGTTTAAATCAATTTCAAGGTTATATCAAGATTAATGTTTATTTTACTCTCTAGATTATATCAAGGTCAATGATATTTGTGTCTCGGAAAAAATCAATACTTTTGCGTCTGCGCACATCTCACAATTTACGAGATATTGCACAAGATCAGTTCCGCTCCCCAGTCAGATAAGAATAACATGAATACTTATGAATAATTTCAAGTTAGAAATATGGTCGAGCATAAAAAGTCGTATGAAACTTGCCTATAATGGTAATTAAAATGCTCGTATGAAAATTATGATACTCGCGTCTTAATTACTACCATTATAGGCTCGTTGCATAATGTACTATGAAGCAATTGGAACTGTTCAGAGCTCAAAGTAGTATTTCTATCACTCGATTTTCTGTCAGACTTGCAACCATTGCCAGAACAAAAATGGCCACTTCCAAGTTCCACAAGAAAAGTCAGAAGACTATAACTTTCAACAAATATTTCGTTGTCGTTCCTGCAATAACTCCTATGTGACATATTTATCGATTTTCAGATTTTTACTCTATTAAATAACTTAAATAGTGATAAAGCAAATAATAAAATCTCCTATATGTAATTATATTTCTTTCTTTCGAAAATGTAAGAATTCACAATCCCCTATGTACAGCTGCCATAGGATGAATAAATGTGTTTTTTCCTTCTACTGAAAAATTGTATATTTTGCATATAGGAGTTATTGCAGAAACAACGACGATTTTCTATCTTTTCTTGTAACATCATATAACATCAATTTCAACATTGTAATTTTGAATAATATATTATTTCAAGAGATTATTCTCTTTACAGATGACTACTGAAGACAGGACTGCAGGTCCAGAAATTTGTATAGTCGAAACATGATTTTTAATTTTAATGTTGTGTGTTTTAATACTGTGATAATTTTAGTGTATCTGTATTTTAAACTTTTAAATCTGTAAGAGTTATTTATAAATAAACTTTTCTTCATGTATTTTCAACCTGCCAATGCTTTTTACATAATTGTCTTATTGCTATTTAGAGCAGTAAATAAAATTACAAAATTTGCAATTACAAAATAAAATAATGAATATTGTAATCTCTGGTAGGAAAAAATGTACTATATGTCAAATTAAAATCTCACTGATGCACTACATTCTTTGTGTAATGATATTCCTAACGTAATGGTACAAGAAGTAAAGAAAATTAAAATAGATTTCAATTAAGCCTTGTTCAGCTGAGAAAACTTCAATGTCAAATGGTCGGCATCAGAAAGCAGTAAAAAATTCATGTATTTATTACAAAATAAAATGTTTAATAATGTTTTAGTGAGGAAAATTAAACTTAAGTTTTTAAAAAATATACATATTTTGTTTAACATAAAGAGTGTGACAGGACCTACCCGACAAACTTTGAGAAATGACAGGTCAACACAGAGGATCATTTTTTGTTAAGGAACATATGCTTGATAACACATCCTTAAGGAGCTATGCATCCAAAAAATCATACCTCCGCTAATTTTTTTTACAGAAATTTAATTTACTATGCATGTTCTGAAAATTTATAACACCTGTTAAAATTACATGCCCTGTACAGTACCTCATCACATACAGTATTTTGACACCTTCACAGTAATCATCATCCAACTCTGTCAACCATGTCAGGGTTGTGCTGAATTTGTTGAATGATGAGATGGACTGAAGATGCACCACGACAATACCAAATTACAGCAGTGTAACAGAGATTATAAGGACTTAAGGCACACACTTATGCAACATATGCAATGCGGAATGTGCTGCTAAAAAGGACATATAACTCATGAAGAACGTGTCATCAAGCATATGTTTCTCAACATAAAATGATCCTCTCTGTGTGGCCTATCATTCCTCAAAGTTCGTTGGTGAGGTCCTGTCACACCCTGTATAAATCTATAAGAGTATTTTACTCAGTATATTAATCATTTATCACGCAATGCACTATACGATTTTTTCACTTAAAACTCTTATTTCCATGATGTTAACATACTACACAAGTTAATAATCTAATTACCAATTCTTCCAATAGTATTATTACTACTTGTCATATTTCTTTTTAATCCATTGACTAATAGTTTCTTGATAAGCAGAACTAAATAATCTGTATTACATAATTCATACAAATTTCACTTTATTTTATACTAAAAAAAATAAAAGCAGATGCAAGGATATTCTATACCAAGATTTGAAAGTATGTAGATCTACTAATAAATAATACAAATGTCACACTCTGAAGCAACGTGCCAAGATTAGCAGTGTATGTTCATTACACCCAATCTAAAATAACATGCAGAAGGAATACAGCACATATAGGTAGCAAAGGTTTGGTTACTGATGGATGGAATGTCAGTCTCGTTATCTTAAAATAAATACCAAGCATTTCCTCAAACTGCACCCGTAAGCAACAGTCAAAATACTAAGAGAAACAGTGGTTCCAATTAATGATAAAAAAGTGAACTGTATAAGTTTATATGAGTATCAATTTATCCTTTATTAAATTATTTTTTTAAATATCAACTTTTCTTCACTTATTTTTATTTATTATTTCATTTATTCTTGTCGTTGAAATGTCAGTATTATTCATTAAGAGACTTCATACAATATCAGCACAATATATAAATCCCTTCAGTAAGGTTGCCAAAAGACACAGCATACTAAACAAATAAAATAAAAATAAACATTTGCGTTATCATTATTTACGATTTTTATTTTCAAATGGAAGCTACCCTTGGGAAAGTACTTTTATTCAATAATTATTAGTAATCAAATAGAATATAAGGAAATTTAGGTGTACAGGTGATTACGTAAAATCTAAACAGAATATTTCATTACGTGTATAGCAATAATTTTCAAAATATTCAAAGAAATTCCAAAAGACTTAAAACATTCAACTGAGAATTTTGGAATTGTTCCCCTTGCTCCGAACAATAGGCCAAATACTTCAATCTGTCCTTGTATATGATAATAATCTCTAAAGTATTGAATTGTAGGGTCATAGATGGTCTTCTTTTCTTCATATACTGCTACAGGTTGTTCAACTGCAGTTTCAAAGCGCACGGTGGGATCGATGATAATTGCTGTGTCATTTCTTCTATCAATGGCAAACTTCACAATTCAGAAAATCAAGCACAACTCAACTATAATTTCACTAATATTTCTGGCATTAAAAATCACTTCTCTATAAAAATTAAGATATTTTTTTTAAAAGGTTACAACAATATTTTACCTACTTTTTAGACCATGATGCCTAAAAACCTGACAGACGACTACAAGGGCCAGCAAATGATGACATGCTTGGACCACTTAAGCCATTACACTACAGAAGTGCATGACTTTCTGAAAGAAATTGTCACTGGTGATGAGTCCTGGGCGTACCACTACATGCCCGAAACAAAGCAGGCCTCTATGAAGTGGAAACATGCTGGTTCCCCAGCAAAGAAAAAATTCAAAGTGACGCAATCTGCTAAGAAAGTGCTTGTGACAGTGTTCTGGAATATGCATGGTGTTTTGATAGTAGACTGTGCGAAACACGGGACCACTGTGAATGCTGCAGCCTACATTCAAACTTTGGTAAAGTTGTGTCGTGCCCTTTGTGACAAACTCCGTAACATTAATACCTTCTTCATGACAATGCTCGCCCTCATGTTGCGGCTTCTGTTCGTGAGAAAATCAACACATTTCATTGGGAGGTGCTAGAGCATCCACCATACAGTCCGCACCTTGTACCGTCGGACTTTCATCTGTTTGGTCCCATGAAGAAATTCCTGGCCAGCCATCGCTTTGCGACCGATGCAGAAGTGCAATCAACTGTCCAAAGATGGCTACACTGCAACTGAACTGATTTCTATGAACAGGATATACCGAAACTGGTACCACGATGGAAGAAATGTGTTGAGAAACTTGGCGTCTATGTAGAGAAGTACCCTAGCTAAAAGATGTGAGTTCATTTGTGCATTTTTTATTTTTTATCCTAATAAATGTTTTTTTTTTTATTATTGTGCGTTAATTTCCGATCCACCCTTCCACCCTCGTAGCAGGTACCTTAAATTACTGAAACATCTCGAAATATGACTCACCAGCAGAATTAGCCTAAGGCACTTGCAGAATTTTTTTAGTTGGTTATTTAACGACGCTGTATCAACTACGAGGTTATTTAACGTTGATGAGATTGGTGATAACAAGATGGTATTTGGCAAGGTGAGGCCGAGGATTCGCCATATATTACCTGGCATTCATCTTACACTTAGAGAAAACCTCGGAAAAAACCCAACCAGGTAATCAGCCCAAGCGGGGGTCGAATCCGCGCCTGAGCGCAACTTCAGACCGGCAGGCAAGTGCCTTAACCGACTGAGCCACGCCAATGGCCTGCTTGCAGAATAAGACGGCATATAATGCAGAGCTAGTTCAGGCCTGTCTATGTCGACTACACAGTGACAGTGAGGTGGTGTTGCCTAGTGAAATCGTCGCGAAATCTCGCTGAAGCATCGCACATTACTTTCCTTCCTGTGCACAATATTTATGGCTAGGAATGAATTTTAAGTTGTGTGATTCGATAGAAATATCTGACGAAATTTATAAGCTTGTACTTGCTATTTGGGAAAAGGAAATTGTACCAGAACAATGGAAGGAGTCCATTATCGTACCTATCTTTAAGAAGGGGGACAAGACTAACTGTAGTAACTTTCGAGGAATATCACTTTTGTTGATGTCGTACAAAATTTTGTCCAATATTCTTTTGAGAAGATTAACTCCATATGTAGATGAAATTATTGGGGATCATCAGTGTGGTTTTAGGCGTAATAGATCACCTATTGACCAGATATTTTGTATTCGACAGATAATGGAGAAAAAATGGGAGTATAAGGGTACAGTGCATCAGTTATTCATAGATTTCAAAAAGGCATATGACTCGGTTAAGAGAGAAGTTTTATATGATATTTTTATTGAATTTGGTATTCCCAAGAAACTAGTTCGATTAATTAAAATGTGTCTCAGTGAAACGTACAGCAGAGTTCGTATAGGTCAGTTTCTGTCAGATGCGTTTCCAAATCACTGTGGGCTAAAGCAAGGAGATGCACTATCACCTTTACTTTTTAACTTTGCTCTAGAGTATGCCATTAGGAAAGTCCAGGATAACAGAGAGGGTTTGGAATTGAACAGGTTACATCAGCTGCTTGTCTATGCGGATGACGTGAATATGTTAGGAGAAAATCCACAAACGATTAGGGAAAACACGGGAATTTTACTGGAAGCAAGTAATGAGATAGGTTTGGAAGTAAATCCCGAAAAGACAAAGTAAATGATTATGTCTCGTGGCGAGAATATTGTACGAAATGGAAATATAAAAATTGGAAATTTATCTTTTGAAGAGGTGGAGAAGTTCAAATATCTGGGAGCAACAATAACAAATATAAATGATACTTGGGAGGAAATTAAACACAGAATAAATATGGGAAATGCCTGTTATTATTCGGTTGAGAAACTTTTATCATCCAGTCTGCTGTCGAAAAATCTGAAAGTTAGAATTTATAAAACAGTTATATTACCGGTTGTTCTGTATGGTTGTGAAACTTGGACTCTCACTTTGAGAGAGGAACAGAGATTAAGGGTGTTTGAGAATAAGGTGCTTAGGAAAATATTTGGGGCTAAGAGGGATGAAGTTTCAGGAGAATGGAAAAAGTTACACAACACAGAACTGCACGCATTGTATTCTTCACCTGACATAATTAGGAACATTAAATCCAGACGTTTGAGATGGGCAGGGCATGTAGCACGTATGGGCGAATCCAGAAATGCATATAGAGTGTTAGTTGGGAGGCCAGAGGGAAAAAGACTTTAGGGAGGCCGAGACGTAGGTGGGAAGATAATATTAAAATGGATTTGAGGGAGGTGGGATATGATGATAGAGAATGGATTAATTTTGCTCAGGATAGGGACCAATGGTGGGCTTATGTGAGGGCGGCAATGAACCTCCGGGTTCCTTAAAAGCCAGTAAGTAAGTAATTCGATAGAGCTAAAAATTATGAAACCAACTGTACAAGAATGGCAATTGTATGTCAACTGGCTGGCGTGTTATCGCTTTAAGACTAAACAGAGATATCCAACATACAACATATTTTGCTCTAAGTCCCTCCCTGTGGTCTCTGTATACAAAGATAGATTCTGTATCTTTTCAAATTCAGATGTGAACTGTTTCCTTTTGTGTGATGTGTAACTTGCCGTAACAATGTCTCTTGAAGGTATTGCAAGTGGCTCTGGTGTTTTGTCTGTTCTGCACAAAAAAAAAAAAAAAATAGTTCTACATTCCCAGGCAAGAAGTGTGGTATTGTCTGTATATAATTTTTAAGGGACTTGCTAATGATGCAGTGCCTGCAACTGTCAATTTTTCACAAACACACAATCTGACTTCACAGGCGTGTGTTGTACGAGCCCATACATACGTTATCTCGTATTCTCGGGAAAGGCAAAGAGACAAAATTAAAATAGGTGCTACACCTGTGTTTACCTCTCCTGGAAAATATCGCAAAACAAATAAACGTGTTAAGGATATCGACGATTTTCAAAAGTGTATACTTTTATCGTCGTACGAATTTTGAAATATATATATTAGCAGTGTGTGTTAGCAGTGCCACTATAAAACTTGGAAAGAAAGAAGAAAGCTAAGAATAACCACAGGTACGATTTTCACTTTTTAGTGTAATATTATATATAGTATAAGACGAAATATCGCAAAACATATGAGATATTTGGTTGATACTGTAAACATAAACACTCTTGTCCCTTTTCCGAAGAATTATTATGAATAGTATTAACAACATGCTTCTTTAAGAGCATTAGAAAACTTTACAAGAGAAAGCAATTTAATTGCACTGCACTTTCAAAATAAAAAGTTAATAATTATTAGTATAAGTATAACTACAATTATTATTATTATTATTATTTTTTATTGATATATAAAATATTGCATTTGATGCTAATCTTGTAACGTAAATTATAGACATGCTTCAAACGAGGAGATTCTATAATTTCAAAATTCAATTTGCATTTTAAAAACCTTACTTTATATATATAATACTTTGTACATAGTCTCTAAACACACACCTTCATCTCAAACAGCAGAAATAACTAAAATGCTCTCTCAATTAATATCACTCAATAAAAGAATTGTATTCCAATGGATACCATCCCATTGTGGAATCCTGGGAAACGAGAATGCGGATGCACTGCAAAGAAGGGCAGCACTGCTACTTACAGACCTGTTACTAAATCTACGTATTACTCTGTGAAAAGATTTATTAAATCTACATACTTAGACTTCAACAAACAAAATTTGATAACACAATCCCAAGGGAAAAAATGGAACTCTCTGCATCAAAATCCACAGTTAATTCCCGATTTACCACGAAAATCGTCTGTAGCTGCATTTAGATTGGCAACAGGCCATGATTGTTTGGCCAAACACCTGCATAGAATTGGAATATATCAGTCCCCTAACTGCCCATTGTGCAACTCAAACCAAGAAATGGATTCGGAACACCTCAAAATCTGTGCTTCAGTGGCTGACCATGATAATATCTTTGAAAAATATTGGTGTGCAAGAGGTCAAATGACTTTACTGTCAAATGCCTGGCATTAGAAAACAACAACAATTTTTTTTTTTAAATATACAATTTTACGTTCGGGTGAACAAAACTTCATCGAAGAAGAAAACACTTCTTTTTTATGTTCCACACTATTACAACTCTCTTGGGACCAATTATAACCAGACAAGATAAATATTTTTAATGTTTAATAATAATGCCGATTGGCATAGGCACAAAATTTTCAAGATGCGCACCTAGCAATTCCTGCCCACAGAACATCCCACTATTCATCCTCTTTTACTGTCTCAGTCCCCCGTGAATGGAATTCTCTACCTCAGAAGATAAGGGGCTGCCAGACAATAACCACTTTCAAGAAAAGGCTAAACGATTTCTTACAGGCGCAGTCAAATTGAAGTTATAATTGTGATCGAGTTTAATAATTTAATTTAATTTAGGTATGGCTACCATTACTACTACTGTTATTATATTATTATTATTATTATTATTACATAATTATTTTATTGGTGTTATGAAGATGAAAAGAATTGTCATTGTATTATATTAATTATTATATTGTCTTGTATTGTAGTATTGTATTGTTTTGAATTATATTGTATTGTATTAATTATGTTATATTCATAGCATTGTAGTAATTTTCTATCATACTGGTTGAGTGGAAGAGAAGGCCGAATGGCCTTAACTCTGCCAGTTAAAATAAACCATTATTATTATTATTATTATTATTATTATTATTATTTTAGATACGAAACAAAAATAAAAAAGATGAAGTTAAATTTAAAGACGACATTACACATTAAGCGAACAGCGATAACAGAAGCTGTGAAGTAACTGCTACTGGAAAGTTCGGAGCTATATATAACAAAAATTAAAGTAATACGTACATGCGAAGGTAGGGAGACATGAATAGATACGAATTAACTTTGAATGGGTACCAAGTCCCTCTTTTGGTGCCACCACCGAGCATCGACATCAAAAGTATCTTATCTCCACGAAATAAAAACAATAAACAACAAGTTAACAGATACGTACTACACACTGGCAGAAGAAGACAGAAGTTGATCATTTTGTGAACCTTTCGAATTTGAGCTATACAGACAATCAGAATCTATGTGATAATATGGCGTCCATACCTGTGGAGTAATGGTCAGCGCATCTGGCCGCGAAAGCAGGTGGCCCGGGTTCGAATCCCGGTCAGGGCAGGTTACCTGGTTGAGGTTTTTTCCGGGGTTTTCCCTCAACCCAATACGAGCAAATGCTGGGTAACTTTCGGTGCTGGACCCCGGACTCATTTCACCAGCATTATCACCTTCATTTTATTCAGACGCTAAATAATCTAATGTTGATACAGCGTCGTAAAATAACCCAATAAAAAAAAATAATATGGCAACAGTGGAGCAACAGTGAAATGAGAATGGCACAATAAATCAAGAAATTTACCTCTACAACAGCTTTGTTAAAACAAAAATACTATAGTACAGAAAATGTCTGAATTCTAAGCCTGCGGGTTTTGGGTTACGGGGGGACCTGCCAGAAGTTAGTTGTAACGAAGTGATACATAAGATATTATTAAAGAAAATATTCATTATTATTATTATTATTATTATTATTATTATTATTAATATTATCATCATCATCATCATCATCATAAGCATCACCACCGCCATCATTACGATTCCTATTAACTTGGCTAGGCCTACATGTAATATTCTTTCAATGTAATAAATACTCAAAGTGAGTGGCATAGCTCAGTGATAAAGCGTTTGATTCGTATTTGAGTTTGGGAGTGGGTTCGATTCCTGCCTAAGCTGATTACCTGGTTGTATGTTTTCCGAAGTTTTTTTCAACTGTAAGGCTAATATAAGGTAATCTCATGACGGATCTTCTGCTTCATCTCGCCAAATACCATCAAAACTCTAAATAATCTAGGTAGTAATTGGTATAGCGTCGTTAAATAAAATAAAAAACTAAAAAGTACCTGTATTCAAAGCAATACAATATTTTCTATAGCGTCACTTGTTCGGGTATACACAGGATGCGAATTAAGATTTCTGATAAGGGGGGATAGAATCCTAGATACAGAATACCATACATAAAATTATTATTATTATTATTATTATTATTATTATTATTATTATTATTATTATTATTATTATTACGGCTCAACGCTTGGTCGCACCGAGTTGCTTGTCTTGCATCTTGATCAAAATAATAATAATAATAATAATAATAATAATAATAATAATAATATCCATGAGCAGGCTTAAGATAAGATGTGTAATTCCTAAGTTATTGATGGTTGTCAGCTTGCCGGTGATTATAATACATCAATATTATTTTCTTTGCTTACTTTACACATTTATAAAGCACACTCGTATTAAAACAATTATAGTTTGTGAGGGGGACAGAAGTTATCCCTGGCAGGGATGTTAATATGAATTTATGAGAGGGGGATAACTTTCCAACAGGGGAGGAAATCCCCCCCCGTTAATTCGTACCCTGGGTATATATTTGATAGCTACATCGGGATAGATTATTTATGGTCTATATTTTGAAACATAAAAACTAATATAGTAGAATTGCATATACTTATAGCATTAACATTATGTTCTATGTAGGCTACTGTAACTCGTATTATTTTTGACAGACCCACATGAGCGTGAGAAACACTTGACAATCCGTCAAATTATTATAGATTACAGTTTATTCTTTGCGCAATATGGAAATTCTTGGGAGAACAATAACTTATGTCATTAATCCGGTGAAAATTAAATTCTGCTCATCACAAATGCATGTTACGTAAGTCACAAATATTCGCTTCCTACGCACAAGGAAAAGCAGACGTCGTGATGCGTATGACGTAACCGTCTCTTCCACACGTTGCCAACTTAAACATTTGTTTTCAAATTTGTAACTAAAAATTGAAGAACCTAATTTAAATTCATAATCGTTATGTACTTCAGTCGTTCTTAAAATGGTTTCATATTAAAATACGGCAATTCTAAAAACTGCGCCTCCAGCCTGTTGATGGACGTCGAGACCTTGACTTTCGGCAGATAGAGATAAGTCGGTATAGAAACGCCAAATGTTATAAATTTAACATTGCTTTAATATAGTCTCAGTAAGAGATGGGAACCACCGGCATAGCTCGGTTGGCTGAGGCGCTTGCCTGCCGATCCGGAGTTGTGCTCGGACGTAGGTTCGATTCTCACTTGGGCTGATTACCTGGTTGGGTTCTTTCCGAGGTTTTCCTTAACTGTAAGGCGAATGTTAGGTAATCTATGGCGAATCCTCGGCCTCATCTGGCCAAATACATCTCGCTTTCACCAATCTCATTGACGCTAAATAAATGAGTAGTTGATACTTATGGCTTTTAAGGAACCTGCAGGTTCATTGCCGTCCTCACATAAGCCCGCCATCGGTCCCTATCCTGAGCAAGATTAATCCAGTCTCTTCAATCATATCCCACCTCCCTCAAATCCATTTTAATATTATCCTCCCACCTACGTCTCGGACTCCCCAAAGGTCTTTTTTCCTCCAGCCTCCCATACTGCGTCGTTAAATAACCAAATAAAAATAAAATAAAATAAAATAAATAAATACAATGCGGGTACTCTTGCCCACAAACGGTTTTCTACAATCATGTTCGGGTTTTATTCAAATTCTGAGGTCAGTTATTCTGATTTATAGCACAATCACGAAGCATAGCGTTCGACTCCCACAACAATTATTAGATTGGCACAGTGCCTGTTTTCTTCCTATGCAGTACAATTAAAAGGCTGTAACTTGTAACATTAAGGATGGAGAAACAATGGTGCCTCATATAAATTTGAAAATCTGACTTGTCACATTGTGTCACTGCACTATAATCATTACCTCCACTTAAGCCAATAGATAATGTAACCAGATTTTCCGAAGCTCAAAACAGATCACTTACTAATCCAGTATTCGCGCAGCATACATTTGTAATCCATTGCTGACTATTACTCATATCTCCGCTTTCAATGCTGATAGCATCAAATTTTCAGTACTTTCCTGTTACAGGTTAAAAAAAAACGCACGCACACACACACAACCCCCCCCCCCCCCACCGCGCGGATTTATGACACAAAAATAATTGGGCAAGGGGTAAAGTTTACAAGACTAGCTTTTACTCAACTCATGAAGCTTTAGTAAACATCTGTATGGAACAGTGTCTCGACTGAGATTACAGAAACCTCTGCAGCATGTTTCGTAAGACTATAAAGGTCTCTGACAGATACAGTAAAAGGCCGATATTACTAACACGAAATGAAACTACTGAATAGCAGACAGGCCATGAATAAAAACTAATCAACTAACCCAACCTACCCTATCAAAACAAAGTCCGGCCTATTCCAGCCTTAACTCGTCACTATTGAATATTCGAATCTGTTAGCAGCCAAATGAAGTTTATTTCCCTATGTAAAAGAAAGCTATTTCGTTAAGTTATTACAGCGGATTTATTAACATAATCTCACAAACTCTGATGCTAGCATTTTAGGATAACAAAATTTATACCTATAAAAATGCTTCGTAAAAATTCAGAATAAAACATACTGGTAGCACGTATGTTTCTTCGATGTGCAAACTAAAGAAAATTCGAGTTTTCTATAGCACGGGACACGGAGGTTTTCTGACGGAAAATGCGGCAAAATGGTCTAATTTTCAGAGCAAAGGTTATTTTGAAATGTGAAGAATTCGTGTAGGACGTCAGTTGACTTGAAAACATATTAGAAAATACGTAAAAATTGGAAAGAATTGATCGGTTTGGATAATTGGATAACCTAAAAGTGATTATTTAACATGTGAAATAAAGAGGCAGAACATTTCAAAATATATAGCGCGAAACGCTCATTTCACTTGACTTAGTATATGCAAGGCATACAAAAAGCCTAAACTAATCTAATCTAATAATCTGCCACATATTCGTATAATTATGTGAGGCATATCAAAAACTTAAACTAACCTACTCTGTCACAGATTCGTAGGCCTATAAACAAGGTATAAGAAAAACCTAAATTAAACTGCCCTAACCTAACCTAACCTAACCTGTCACATATTCCCGCACCGGAGAACTTAGAAAAATTCAAGTTAGAAGTTTCAGTGTCGCGTGCTATATAAAAGTTGAAAATTCTATACTTCATTCATCAGGAAACTCAAGATTTTCCATTTAAGAAGTTAACAATGTCACAAAACATTAAACATATTATATGGGCTAGTTCTTTCTTTACACCTTTTACCAAATAATTTAAAATAAATGCAGATTAAATCCACTGTAACACACATACACATACAGGATCCTTTATTATTACAGTGTGGTAGTGGTAACGCAACAGTGTTTCGAATATTTACAGATATGAAAACATTAACTATCATAAGCCAATTGGACTTTCATGCACAAGTTAATGTTTAATATAGAGATTTTGAATCCTGAATTAGCCTAATTTAATATTAATATATTTTCATAGAATAATGTGCTACATTTACTGTGTTAGATAGAATAGTAAGTGTGCATAATAGCAATTACTGAGCCAGAGTTGTCAAATTAAGGTATGGTTTCATGCATGCATTTTACAAGCAAACACAATCTCAAAAACTCTACGCGTCTATGTTAAGAGTAGCAATGCAGGTTAACACAAAGCATGCCACTCTTACCACTGGTGACTGTTGCATGTTGTAGTTCTGTATCGTCAAATTCCAAATTAGGTTCATAGTCATGGTAGTCGGACAAACTGGGGTACGGGTCCTCATGATCATTATGAGTGGCTGTAGAAAGCACAAGATATTAAGTAACCCACACACAGACACACATATATATACAAAAATCTCCAACACGAGAAAGGCATTATAACATTAGCAACGTCACAAATTTTTGCAATCAGACAAAATACATAATTATATAAATCATATACATATATAGAAATGAAAGAACTATATAGTTCCCTATTTAAAAGTTGTGATAGCTGTACAACTACAGTATTGAAAGTTTGGAGGAAGTATAGCTGAAACAACACAAACATGTAACACTATTTTCTTAGAACGTCAAACTACTTAACCTTTATTTACAACATAAAAACCAGTACACTACCTGTCAAACCTCGAGACGGACTAAATTTTGGTTGGTAATCTGCTTCCATTCTCACAATATTTCACCCTATGAACACTAAAGATGTAAACAATGCGACTACTAGATATGAACAACGGATCATTTTTTCATTGTTTCCTTTGATAATAATCTATAAACACGTCATTTGACAGCAACTTCGATGCTACGTTCAACCAATATAACCCAATTTCCATTACGGATGTGACGTAATTAAGACATTTGCTATCTTAACAGGAGCCACGAAAATTCACTGAACTCGAACATGCGCATCTGGAACAATCAAAACTTCAATCGACGAAATTGGCAATAATTATGAAGTATAAACATAGATGGTGCTCGCAAATATCTTTACTGATAGTGAAACGGCTTGTAATTATTGTGTAAACTTTAAAAGTATTACCGCAATAGCTTTCTTCACTTCAAATTTACAACGAAAAATCTAAGGGCAATATATCATTTAGGCTGCGAGCAGTTCCAGGTACCTACTCTAGAAGAATCTCTTTCAAGTCGTGAACAATGGAATTATAAATTAATGATTAAGCAAGGAAAATTATTTGAAGCCTAAAAACCATTACCATAAGCGCAAAATTAACATAAATAGGCTTATTGACTTAACTGAAGAACAGTTGTCTACTATTAAATTATAAAAAAGAATGAGAATGCCGGGAAAAATAAACAGTTTAAGGGTAATTTACTTCGCTTTTAAAAGTTTCCACCAGGATCGCTGTTAGGCACCTCTTCATACAGCTCTGTACCTCTTCAGATAAATACCTACAGGTGCAAGAATAGCCCGCGGAATTCAAAATTATCCTTTTATGTCCGCCGAGTTAGCTCTATGGTAGCGCGTCTCCCTCAGACTAGCCGGACCGGGTTCGATTCCTGCCGGGGTCAGATATTTTGATGTCAAATTTCTACCTCGGGACTAGGAGAGATGTCGTGTACAACTTAATTTCCAATCATTAGATTGTACACTAATATGCCTGGGTCAAATCCCGAATCTCTCCGCAGTGCATATGAAGAGATGGGATATGTTGCTGTTGAAAGTGATTCGTTCGTCGGACGGGGACGTTAAGCCTGGCGCCCCCTTGATGCTATTCGACAGGTGTAGGCTATGTACTGGCCCGAATTTCCTTCTCCCTTCCTCATCTTTATCATCATCCTCACCACCCATTCTCTACACTACACGAATATTTACACTACACTCACCCTAGTACACAACATAACTCTCCACGGATAGCCTATACATCATGAGGCCTATAGCATGACCCGCCGAAGTGGTGTGCAACTTTAAAATGGGTCACAATCCTGCCATTTATCTGCAATATGCGGAACCTGAATCATGCAAGTAAACACTTTCCAAAATTTACTTATCTTGTGAGTAGGCTACAGTCTACAACCCATGTATTGTGGGTCCCTATCACCACGGCATGGCGCGTCTTCAGGTTGCGGATCGAGGAGACGGCCTCCAGATATGGAAGGTAGCTGTGAATATATTGAATAAGCAGTCGCGGACAGCCAAAGAGGGGTGGTCCTCCAGCTTGGGGGTTGGGCGAAGGGCTAACAACCCATCACCGTAAAAAACAGCTTGTTATGAATACTTCAAATAAGCCTCGGATTGGGACTGATTCTCTGGCACGATCACAGCAAAGGAATCCCGAAAAGACAAAGTATATGATTATGTCTCGTGACGAGAATATTGTACGAAATGGAAATATAAAAATTGGAAATTTATCTTTTGAAGAGGTGGAGAAGTTCAAATATCTGGGAGCAACAGTAACAAAGATAAATGCTACTCGGGAGGAAATTAAACACGGAATAAATATGGGAAATGCCTGTTATTATTCGGTTGAGAAACTTTTATCATCCACTCTGCTGTTGAAAAATCTGAAAGTTAGAATTTATAAAACAGTTATATTACCGGTTGTTCTGTATGGTTGTGAAACTTGGACTCTCACTTTGAGAGAGGAACAGAGATTAAGGGTGTTTGAGAATAAGGTGCTTAGGAAAATATTTGGGGCTAAGAGGGATGAAGTTACAGGAGAATGGAGAAAGTTACACAACACAGAACTGCACGCATTGTATTCTTCACCTGACATAATTAGGAACATTAAATCCGGACTTTTGAGATGGGCAGAGCATGTAGCACATATGGGCAAATCCAGAAATGTAGGCTATATACTGTAGAATATTAGTTGGGAGGCAGGAGGGAAAAGGACCTTTGGAGAGGCTGAGACATATATGGGAGGATATTAAAATGGATTTGAGGGAGGTGGGATATGATGGTAGGGACTGGATTAATCTTGCTCAGGATAGGGACCGATGGTGGGTTTATGTGAGGGTGGCAATGAACCTCCGGGTTCCTTAAAAGCCAGTAAGTGAGGTTACAATCTTTTCCTTGATGAAAATCGAGATACTTTTTAGTACTAATCAGAACATTCATAATTTTAATACAAGACACAAATCAGATCTTCATCTACCCTCTGATAGCCACGGCTGTTCTTAAAATTGGTCATTATTCATGTATTATAGTCTCGATTACACTTTCTAATTATCTTAAACATTGAAGGGCCTAAACAAAAAGTTTCGAATAGAATTAACATTTCTCCATATTCATACCTTATATTTTTTTATTATTTCCTTTTTAGTTGAGTATTTAACAAACTGTATCAACTGCTAGGTTATTTAGCATCGATGGGATTGATGATAGCGAGATGAGGCCGAGGATTCGACACAGACTACCTGACATTCACCTTAAGGTTGGGGAAAGTCTCGGAAAAATCCAACCATGTAATGAGCCCAAGCGGGAATCGAACCTGCACCTGAGCACAATTCTGAATTGGAAGGCAAGTGGAAGGAAGGTTATTTAGCATCGATGGGATTGACGATAGCGAGATGAGGCCGAGGATTCGACACAGACTACCTGACATTCACCTTAAGGTTGGGGAAAGCCTCGGAAAAATCCAACCATGTAATGAGCCCAAGCGGGAATCGAACCTGCACCTAGCACAACTCTGAATTGGAAGGCAAGTGCCTTAGCTAATTGAGCTACACCGGTGGCTAGTACCTTCTATTAAACTGATGAATTATTTATGCTTGTAAATTTAATCTACTTGCTATGTATTTGTATAAATTTTGACTTGTTCCTCATTTCAAAGCTACAGTATTGATGTAAACTATATGAAATACAATAAATGAAGTGAAACTGAAAATAACATAATAGATGACAATTTTTTGGCCTTTTTTTCCTTCTTCACAATTTTATAATTTTCTTCATTGGAACAGTGAACCACGATTGAGACAACCGGCCAAGGTTGGAATTCACCAGAGTTTCTTATTCACTGCCTCAAGATCCCTGGCAAGGAAGCGGACTCATGTATGTGGATAACTTGAAAAATTCTCGGAATTAAATAAAAAATAACAACGTACCGGTACCTCATCTTTTTTATTTTTTAATATAGTCTTCCTGTACACTAATGCACTAGGTCCATCAATGTTCCAATGCCTTTACTGCATCTCGAAAATTAGATTCCTCCAGGCCTGCAAGATACTCGTCAACTCTGGCTATCAGTTCTTCATTTGAAGAGAATCTCCGTCCACCAAGGAAAATTTTGAGCTTAGAGAAGAGATGGAAGTCTGATGGAGCCATATCAGCTGAATAAGGCGAGTGTGGCGATAATTCATACCTCAGTTCGTGTATTTTTGCCATGGCAATGACACATGTGTGGGCGCGCATTGTCTTGATGGAATAGGACTTTCTTCCTTGCTAAATCTGGCCTTTTTTCGAGTATCTTTTGCTGTGGTTGGTCCAGGAGGTTAGCGTAGTATTGTCGCGTAATTGTTTGACCAGTGGGAAAATAATCTATCAACAGAATCCCTTTCGCATCCCAGAAAACTGATGCCATGACCTTTCTGGCTGACAGTACTGCTTTTGCTTTCTTTGGTGGTGGAGAATCAAGATGTTTCCACTGCTTTGACTTGTTTTGTCTCTGGGAAACAGTAGTGGAACCATGTGTCATCTGTGGTCACAAACCGGTGCAAAAAATCTTCTTGGTTTTTCTGAAAACGGGCCAAACATTGTTCAGACATTTGAACTCTGATGTGTTTTTGATCCTGTGTTAACAGTTGTGGCACCCATATAGCAGGTAATTTTTTCATACCCAATTCTTCAGTTAAAATGTGATATGCCCATTCAGATGACATCCCTACAGCTTCAGCAATTTCTCGCACTTTCAGTCGGCGATCCTCCAAGACCATTTTGTGCACTTTTGCAATAATTTCTGGAGTAGTGACACATCTTGGCCGACCACTATGCAGATCATATTCTAAGCTCTCCCCACCAAATTTAAACTCGTTAGTCCACTTAGCATTGGCAACAGTTGAATATGAAGGAGTAACTCAAACAGTTTGTGCATGTATGTTTTGTTAAGCCCAGAGTTCACATTCCTGCCACTAGGCCGTTTTGTTTTGTTCAGCTGCAGTTCGTATTCCTTATTCTTGTGCAATGGCTACTACGTGTGTGGAGAAATCGTTCTGCGTTTTGGAATTTCACACTACTAGATTAGCAAATTGACCTATGTGCATTTCGTAATAAAATTCGAAAAGAACCCAACTAGTGAAAATTCAATTCACAAATAACTGAATGAAACAGGTTTTCTGTGCAAAGAAAAATCAACTGGTCGCCCATCGACCTCAGAGGAAGACAGGGATCGTTCAGACAAGTGGGTTGGGATAAGACTGCCTTCAAAAAATAAATAAAATGAAAATATTCTTAATCTGCCAAAAGTGTTGTGCACAGCCTACAGAAATCAACAGCAACTGTAGCTAGAAACTGGACATGTCAAATCAGTACGGTCCCCACGATCACCGGACCTGACACTATGTGACTCCTTTTTGTGGGATTACCAAACACAGGGTATTCATCTCACCGATGCTGCGTAATATCGGAGATTTAAGGCAGAATATCATTGCAGTGCTTGACACTATCGACTGGTCCATGTTGATGTAAATGTGAAAAGAACTACATATCATGTGGATGTGTGCTGTGTCAGCCATGGTGCACACACTGAACATTTGTAGGTGTAAAAAAAAAACTGTTGAGTTGCTCGTTCGTTCTGGACTGGTTTCATTAACGTAAGTTCAATAGTTTAGTAGCAATAAAGTTTTTTTAACCCCTCAAATCTTTATGAAACATGACTCTGCACCACAGACTCCCTTCATCTCCATGTGTCTGTAATAGTAGAACGGCTTTGCCTTGATATGCATAATGTGCTTAACCCCTCAAGACAGCATTTAAAAGTCCTGGGGCTTAGGCGCTGAAGTGGTATTTAAATGCCCCAGTACAATGAAATTTACATAACAGCACTCTTTTATTTCTGTTTTCGAAATGGTTAAACATAATACAACCAGTGGCAGTAAAAACCACGACTGTCTGCAATACAGTCGAAAAAACCACATGAAAATATCTCAAATAGATGACGAACTGTGGCCGGTTTTGTGAAATTGTGCATAATGCGTGCACATGTATGTAAAACAGTTACAGAACTAACCTAGAAAGCTTATGGCAAGCTGGCCTGAGGGGTTAAAAATCCACTGCAATTGAAAATTAAGATATATACTCACACTGCACTTCATGTTCTCTCCTAGTCTATCTACACGATAACAAATTGTCAAAAATTTTCATAACAACATTTAAATGCAAAACAAAACATTGCAGTAAATGGACTGGAAAGAGAACTGGACTAGCATGTTTATTAATTAAGAATATACAAAGCTGCATTTTTTTCAATAAAACTTTAAAATAATATTTAAATGAACTACAATATAAATACACAACAAATAATTAAATTGCACTACTGATTTCACTACTTTAACCTATTACTTTTCTAGTGCACATATCAAGTATGTGTCACTTGTGAGCACAAAAGTTCATGTTTACAACTGATATTGCCATAAATAAATGTACATTGTGTAGCAAATACTATCATTAGCGAACTACATCGTTTAATAAAATTGAAAACTTGTATTAATTGCATCAATTCCCACACAAATATATAATTCATGATGTAGAGGCACACAGAAAATGAAATACCAATATGTACCAAAGTTCTGACTTAGTTAATCATGTATTAAGTAAGCCTGGGTGGGTTCACCGGGATGTAAATGACAACTGTACATTAACTAATAATCATTTGCAATTAGTTATTGTTTCCATTTTATTATGTTTAACAATGTAAGAACTATACAGCATTTCAGAGATAGGAACACTTTCATCCTTCCACTACAGATGAACATTACAATATTATGTCATATATTACATAGAAGAGTAAAAATCATCATTTGATAAGACCTGTACATCCCAAATCCGGTATCATGCTGATTTACTGTTTGCAAAGTGTGATGCTCAACTGTTATTATGTATCCTCTTTTGCATTAATGAAGCTTAGTTGATCTTTGGGAATCTGATTAAGACACTACAACAAACTAAAAACATAAACAAATTCATTTTATTTAATAAGAAATTAATGCCCGTAAATGCTGACTGGCTTTAAAATAGTACATTATGCAACGAGCCTATAATGGTAGCAATTAAGACGCGAGTATGTTTATGAAACGAGCGCGAGTTTCATAATTTTCATACGAGCTTCTTAATTACCATTATAGTCAAGTTTCATACGACTTTTTATGCTCGACCATATTTCTAACTTGAAATTATTCATAAGTATTCATGTTAGTCTTATCTTGACTGAGGAGCGGAACTGACCTTGTGCAATACCTCGTAAATTGTGAGATGTGCGCAGACGCGAAAGTATTGATTTTTTCCGAGAAACAAATGTCGACATTGACTTGATATAATCTAAAGAGTAAAATAAACATTAATCTTGATATAACCTTGAAACTGAATTAGACATTGAAAAACGAGATGACAAATTGAATTTATTTTAATATTATTTACAATTAACGCTAATTATTATAGTAACAGAACATAACCTTCTGCGGCAGTATTGGATTTCCAGCCTCCGTGACTTTTCGCTAATTCTCTTTCGATTGCATATCCGAGAATAATCGATACTTGCGGTTTTATAACAGTACAAAGCTGACTTGTCATTGGCTGAACACCTGTAAGCTGAGTTGTCATTGGCTGAACACCTGTACTTTAATGAGTAGGTGTACTTTAATGACATGCATTAAAGGACTGCTACCAAGTGTATAATTACTATATTTTGGCATGGTCGAGCATAAAAAATTATTCAGTATTATTTATGTAATATTGTATAAATTTTCGTTTTTATTTTAAAATATGTTCACCTAAAAAGGCAACCGAGGGAAAACAGTTACGGTAAAATGTTCATTAAAATCTGGCAGAAATGCAACAGATGGTAATGTAAAGAGGCATACACAGGTATACCTCCTGTAAACAGGGGGGGGGGGGGGACGCAATTATAGGTATTTAGTTTCATAAACGATGAAAGTCAATCCCCATTTCTGAAATATTAGAACAAAAACGATGGAAACAATTGCAACCTATCATATAAAAAAACTATGTAAACCTTCAATTGTATTATCACAATACTGTTACAGGTGTTGGATCATACACTCATGCACACACACTACCCTGTACTTCGCACAGAATTCCTCACCAATCTCATTATAACTAGAGTTCATGTTTATGTAAATATTAAGGTATTTAAATGTACATTTTTACAGCATACTTAATGCACCTGGCAATATGAATAATTAACTTCAGCAGAAAAAGAAGAATAAGCAGCCAAGAGTTGCCAATTAAAAAATTATACCGATCCTTATGGACAAATATATGTAGCTGATAACGAATCATAAGTAGGCAGTATAAACGGAAGATTTGATTTTCATTGCTGCAATTCCATACCTTTTCATTTATATACATCGTTTTAAACATGTGAAACAATGAAAATCAAGCAAATACACACTAAAAGACTACAATAAATATTTCTAAAATTTCTAAGCTGCGAGATGATAATGTCAATGCATCATTTTGGTTTAGTACTGTGATGAATGTAAATGAAATATAAAAAACGAGCAGGGCAGTATGCTCTCTTTTCTCGCCCCCTACAGACTGAATTTGGCCACAATCATACATGCATTCTTACATCAAGTGCAACAAGCATTTGTTTGTTTTTATTTTATTTTCAGTTTCTTGTTTCTAAAATTGTGAATTTCAAATTAATACATTTCGTGGTATTCAAGTTAACAACTATAATCGTTTGTGGTAAAAATTACCTGTCTTCAAAATTGCTTAGAATCAAGAAACTAGTTTCGTTTTGAAACATGTTTACTTTAAAATATGTATGAATGTAACGTCATTATCGTTTAGGACCAGAAAAATACGTCCGCTTCACTAATGTGTTTCATATAAAATGGAATTAAACATGTGACTCCTTCCTCAAAGGTGTAAGTCGAAGCCCTTTGGCAAGCATCTGTGCTTCAAGGTCCCTATCTTCTTCCTGATACCTGAAATAGATAATATGCAGTTATTAAAAAAAAATATGCATATATGAGAACATGTTCTATGAGTTCTATACAGATAGTCAATAGAGTAAAAATAAAAACAAAGATTTTGTTTTTCTGACGGGCATGAAAATATAAGAAATAAAAGAATACAAATGAGTATACTTTATAAATTACAAATGTTAGTTACAACATCCACACTACATATTGCAATGTTGATATCAATACATTCCTCTTTTTACCAATTAATCACACATAAAGAATAATTCAGTTGTCTCATACAGGATCAAATATGCAGTTTTTTAAATACAACAGCTAATAATATTTGTACTTACTAGATATGGTTTATATTTCTATATTAATTATTTCCGTATCATCTGTAACTTCTTGCGTTACGTGATGCTAATACAGATTTTGATTGCAATGTAATTTTACACATACATAATATACATGACCAAACCATAACATTTTTTTTTCTATTGCATCAATAACAAAATATTTAATTTGTGTTCTTCCTCCAACAATGTCATTTGGAATCTGTTTAGACAACCTCAGCTTCTCCTTCAGAAGTCCTTTACAGCGTTTTAACCAAAATACAGAGTTCTAATTCTCCTATTTCTTACATACTATGATCATTTATGTTTCTTTTAACATACTTTTGTTACTGCACTGGTCAACAGTAGCAAAAGAAAAGTAATCAATTCTGGAATACCTTTAAAGTCTCTTATATTTAATAAAAAAAGTCTCTAAGTAAAGATTTCATAATTAATTTGAAACTAAATAAAGACATCATAGCGATAAGAGCTTTATTATGAATAATACATTATCATCAAATTACATATTTCTGACCATATTAAAGAATATTAAAATCTCAATTCGTATAATCACTATTTATAAAACATACTATCTTCATGAAAGTTCTATTGTGCAACAGATAAAATGCAGACTCTGCCAATGATCTTCCTTCCAATTTCATGCAAATGAGGTACGATTAGGCACACAGTAAGATTATTTCATATGGTTGTTTTCTTTCTGTTTTGGTAATAGCAGCAGCAGTCATAATGCTAGTAATAATAATGTTGATGATGATAACAATAATAATCTTGAAATATACACATCTGACGATTTAAGTGAAGCTAATGTAGACACCAAGGCAAAAATCATACCTACTACTAATTGGATACTTAACAGTACAAAGGTGCAAAGTGCCAAATTTATGAATAGTATTTTACTAATAAATAAGTTTCAATTTTAAAAATATAGTTTTTAGAATTGAAATGATAGTAGGCCAAGCCAATTGATAAGAAAGACACTATCTAAGGAGATACTTCCATGGATGTGACTGGAGAGGAAAAAAACCAAAATCATCCGAATTTTACACATGAGCAAATAAAAGAGGAACTAACATCCATCTTCAGAAGTTTTTCAGACACTGATGACAACTTAATAGTACTGAAATAATAACACTGGCATTTCCAACGGCTTCTCTGCTTTCAACGTCTTAATGTAATACTTTCAATGCAGTATATTAATACTACTAAATATGCTTCAATGAATTATTATGTCAGTTTGGAATTGAAGCTGAAACAGCTGTACCAAACAAAGCTGAAGTCGATCTATTTCTCCCTCCATAAGGACAATGTACGGCTCCTGTGGGAGCCACAAAGGTTCATCGAGAGCCATAACTAGCTCTAAAACAGGTTATCTGGACACCTCTGAGGTAAATAATAATGTTGATGTTGTCGAAGAAGTACACAAATCGTTAATGTGCACAGGAGGCAGGAAGGTATAGAATTCCCATGCTTTTGGACTTAAACATCATGTTCTTGCTATCTTTACACACAGGGAAGATCCAATACTAAATGTCACAGAAAACAGTGTACACCCAGAGCCATTCTGAAAGTTATGGGTGGATAAAAATATCGCCTGGCAGGGTTGCCAACTGTCTGTAATTTTTCTGGACTGTCAGTTCCCTATGTAGGAAGGAAATTAAATGATTTTTCAGGACGCTTTATGTCCGGAATTTTGTTCACTGCAATTTTATATTCTAAAATTTTATATTGATTCTGAGACTTAAAAGATGTACTTACTCCACAAGAACGCTGGGACACTGTTTTGAAGACATGTAATGTGCCAAATATAATGGCTGACAAATACATAATCATGCAATGCTCATTTGGAGAGAGTTTTTCGCAAATGAAAAATCTTTGGTCTAACAAGAGGAACCAGATGAAATCAGAACTCTTAGTAAAGATGAACTTAAATAGGCCTATGTCCTGTACAGAATTTATTTTGTTACCACAAACAAAGAAGTACTAAACAAAAGCAAAGAAAGCAATAAGTATTTTTTCTTTAGAACTATAATGTTAATGTAGCTAGTCTAGTGACATGTATATCTATTCCTGTGCTCTTAAATGTGTAAGAATTTTATGTCACCTATTTTACTGTTCAACTAAATATTAGTACAAAGGTAGGCTAGTAAGCCTAATTACAATAATTGAGTTTCAAAATTCAAGTGTACTTACACTGAAATAGGTTTCAAGTGTTTCTAATGTTCATTTATTTTTAATGTGTCCTGAATTTCCGTCTCCTGAAGTTGGCAACCCTAGCCCCTGCATCTGGCTCTTTCAGTTTATACAGGGTGTATCTGAACTCTACTGGCAAAATTTAAGAGGAAGTTTGGAAATAAATGTGGATGTTTTAAGACAGAGGATCCAAAGGCAATAAAGCCTCTTTTCTAAGTTACCGAAAAAACAGACATGCTGGGTCATATGAAAAATCAATAAGACAACATAATTTTAGGATCCATTTAATTGTCATAAGATGCATGAATTATAGGATACGTTCAAATTATCGTCCATGAACATTATGATAAAGTGTCAAATGCTGGACCATGGATTGGTGTACCTGCTCTAGCATTCCACCTCACCACAGGCAACAAAGTTTAATTCATTGCATTTCTGATATCCCCACAAAAAAGTCAGGTGATCTGGCTGGCCATTAGATGGGACCACCTCTTCAACTATGAACCAGAACATATTCTTTCATACTCGGAGCATGAAAGAAGGGGAGGGATAACATGCGCTACTGATGATGTAGTTATCATACAGGTTTTGTTTACCAACAAATAAACACCCATAACTCCAAAACAGAGCTCCGGTGGTCATTCATTACTTATCTTAAAAATGTTCAGATACTTCCTCCGAACATCCTCTTGAAATTTGTCAGTAGATTTCAGAAACACTCTGTAGTCTGTTCCTCTACTGACAGAGTCACCTCGGCTCCAAAACATGACTGTAGCAAGTGAAAACTGAAGTACTCAACTAGAAAACCTATATTATCCTACATTATCTGCAACAAATACCACTGTGGACTAAATCTCTAATTCTACATTTCCTTATCAGTTTATTTCTTGACAACGAGACCCTTTTTCATACAGTACCTAAATTATAATGCTATAAAGCATTAATTTATCAACAAATGAAAAAACTTACCTTATTAAAATATTATTAAATAATGGATATAATGACTTCTGAGTTTAAAATGCTCGTGTTGATAATTACTGTAGCATTCTTAATGAGCGATGTCCTGTGAATTGCGATTTTCAGTATTTTCAAATACAATTTACTTTCAAAAACTTCACACAAAAAAGAGTTTGTATGTGCAATACTAAAAGAAAATGCACATATATATTATTACTCTTGGTAACCAACACAGGGCCTCAATGTTATTGAGCTAGCAACTAAACAAAAAATTACATAAACTAACTTCAAAATTCTTCACTATTTATAACAATAATCAAAAGTGGTAGTATCTAAGCAAAAATTCTTTATCACTTCACCATTCATGACAATCATACAATTTTTCTGCTGTATAATTAAGATGTAAAAATATATGGCGGACATAGTAACAAGTAGGAATGGATTAAATATTTCTTTATTAGCATAATCACTGTGCATGGCATCAATATTTTCTGAAGTGATCACAGAAGCAAATCTTCCAACACAATGTTCATCCTTTATCTTCGTTCTACCACTCCCAAATTTCGCAACCCAATTTCTTATGATCTTCAGTGGATCAACCATATCCACATAAATTTCCTTGCCGGGCAAACCTTTTCAAAAACAGGTGTATTTTATCGCTGATCAACAGTCAATTTTATTAAAACTGAATTATTTCACATATCTAAAAGTTCATACTACAGAAAAAGCTAAACTTTGTATCACAAAACATTAAGTAACCATTTACGAAATAACATACTCTTCTCATCATCTGCTATATTACTGTACCTAATAATGCTATTCATGTGCCATAATTTGTTGTTTAAAATTTCTAAATATCTATCTTATTAAACTGATTTTTTTTTGTATCAAATGCAATTAATGGTTTATTGAATATAATGATTTATTTAAAAATAAAGTTCAAGTACTGCTCCCAAAGTATTGTACATACCCTTAAAATACAAAAATAATAAATTTTTTAATCTAATAATGAGAGTGGAGCATATACAAAAATGAATTCATAGTTATTGGGGTTATTAATAAAGAAATTGTGTAGACGTGTCAGAAACGAGTTTTTTTGTACATCTTGATTACACACTTTTAACACTATATCGCATAGGAATATAATGAACACACGAAATCCCACAATTTTTTTCCCTTTTATCCAATTAAATCAGTTGGAGCTGCAAGAAAATAATTATTCTTTCAAACAGTAAAGAGAAAGGTTTGGAAGTAAATAAGTAAATCCTGAAAAGATAAAGTATATGATTATGTCTCGTGACGAGAATATTGTACGAAATAAAAATATAAAAATTGGAAATTTATCTTTTGAAGAGGTGGAGAAGTTCAAATATCTGGGAGCAACAGTAACAAATATAAATGATACTCGGGAGGAAATTAAACACAGAATAAATATGGGAAATGCCCATTATTATTTGGTTGAGAAACTTTTATCATCCAGTCTGCTGTCGAAAAATCTGAAAGTTAGAATTTATAAAACAGTTATATTACCGGTTGTTCTGTATGGTTGTAAAACTTGGACTCTCACTTTGAGAGAGGAACAGAGATTAGGGGTGTTTGAGAATAAGGTGCTTAGGAAAATATTTGGGGCTAAGAGGGATGAAGTTACAGGAGAATGGAGAAAGTTACACAACACAGAACTGCATGCATTGTATTCTTCACCTGACATAATTAGGAACATTAAATCCAGACGTTTGAGATGGGCAGGGCATGTAGCACGTATGGGCGAATCCAGAAATGCATATAGAGTGTTAGTTGGGAGACCGGAGGGAAAAAGACCTTTAGGGAGGCCGAGACGTAGGTGGGAAGATAATATTAAAATGGATTTGAGGGAGGTGGGATATGATGATAGAGAATGGATTAATCTTGCTCAGGATAGGGACCAATGGCGGGCTTATGTGAGGGCGGCAATGAACCTCCGGGTTCCTTAAAAGCCAGTAAGTAAGTAAGTAAGTAAGTATAGTCTTTCAAACAAAAACTTTAAATACAATAAAAGTTACTTGCAGGGTTCATAATTTTTAATACCGTAATCACTGACAAAGTGTTGGTTTATTTCTGTACAGGAAATGTATCAGATATTAAGATTTTATAGTGACTGGGTTGACAGAAACATTTTGGGTTTTTCAACAGAACCAACATATAAAGCAGCCTTCTTGGTGTTGAGTGATACAAGCTTGAGGAAGAAACATCAGAGAAATTACATTTCAACACGCAGTTGAAAACTCCATTATCTTTCCTGTTTGGATACTGCACAAACTAAATTACTTTCTTTCAGCTCTTACCAAAATTCAATTTAGTAGACCTTTATGTCAGTCATTGTCAGTGTCCACGCCTAATTCAATAGAATATATCAAGCAAACACTAAAAACTTCATTTTTCTGACACATCAATTTTCACAGTTTTCATTTTAACATGTTTATAATTATTCTATATTATATTGTGTTCCTTCTACTGCATTGCACACTTACTAAACACAAAGATGTTTAGTATACTACGACAAAGTTATAAAAACACTACTAATACAAAAATATGTGAAGTTTCCTCTAAAAAGTGAGCAAACATGCACACAAATATTGATATTATGCAAACAAAAATCTTACCTAATATTAAAACGTGTTTAGCTGAGGAACATGCAACGAACAAGAAGCCATGCCAAATCAATTTTAATCTGACAAATTTTAGTCGTAAATTCACAGGACAGTTTAACAACCAAAAATAATGATAAAAAATGCAATTTCTAGGTACACTGGCCTAAGTTGTAGTGGCTTTCCGTTATAAGTGCACACAAACATATCGGATTAGTCACAACACAATGTCTTAAGCCACAGCCAGGAACAAATACAGATATAAATATCACATGTATCAGTGTAGTGGCGAAATAAAAGAACCTGAGAAGGTAACAATATTGTATGAAGAGATCAGTTGGAGTACAGGCAGAGCTGAGGAACAGATAAACTGGACATAAAAGGTATTTCATTCATAAAGTAAAATAGAAATAACTTATGAACGGAAATTTGTTGTTCATAATATGCCTACACTATACGAGCTATTCCATCTCAAATCGACCGAAATATAGAGAAAATTGACCTTACAATTTTTAAATACAATGAAACTTTTTCTTTACTTAGAGAACTGTGATACATTGCTTTGTGCAAAGTTTGAGGCACCAGAACGTCATAGTGTTTAAATTAAAAATATTTAAATTTATCGTATTTTCATAAAATTAGCAACTTTAAACTGTTGTAGCTCCGAAACCCTTTCACCCAATGATCAAAATCATGGTTTATTTTGATGCTGAGAAATTAAAGTTTATATTGACATATAAACAGATTTTCTTACTTTTTATGGAAATTGACAAATTTAGATTTTTCCTCATTAAGATGCCTTTGCCCACGAAAAAATATTTAAAAAATGTATAGTTAGATTCTGCATTGAAAGTACAAATAAACACATATTTTTTACTGATGGTATGTTGATAAGGTATTGAAAATATCAAATAAAGAAAATAAATAGTATGCGCGTGAACTAACCAGCTGACTGTGAGACGGGAGCTTAGTCGAGACAAGCATGTGATGTGTCGTCTAGCAGTCATGGCTGTGCTAGCTTTATCACAGGTTTTCATAAATACAGGAGTAAAATGACGCCCAACGCTTGCTTATCTTCAGCTCTCGGCCAGTGCGGGCGGTACTGTGCCGTTCAAGTTTAGGCATGTGAAAATAATCTATTTAATACCCTCGAAACTTATTGCCGTACCACTAAGCAAACAATGCCGAATCCCTCTTAATAATGCAAGGTTTTTCCTCAATATTTTTTTACATTTCTACAAATAATCAAAAAGCCTAAAAACAAGTAAAATCAGATTATCTGTCTCTCTGTGTGCAATAAAAGTAAGGATTACTTCTTAACATAACCTACCAAATGTCAGCTTCAAAATAAGCTCTCGTTCAATGTTCTGCAGTAAATGGTTCCAGAGTTCTGAGCACTGAAAGAGGCTTGTTTTTATAAAATACGCTAAATTTGTCACTCAATAATATGAAAACCGTTTGACTTTCGATAGTATATTTTTGAAAATGCACTCCCCTCAGCACCTTGTATAAGTAGGGAAAAAATTAAGTATAAAAAAATGCGAGGTTTTTTACTGATCGATTTCATATGGAATAGCCCATACTTATTGTCTGCACTACAGGCATATGATGGACTATCAAAAATATATACAACCTTTAGGCACTTCCTGCAATAGGTATAACACCAACACTTCAATATATAAAAATATGAAACAGTATAACAATGTACATTTAGGAAGTTAGTATGGTTATTCTATATCCTGCAATGGACGAAAGAACAAGCGTTTTACAGAAACTGTCACTTTTTTATAGATGGAAGAGTTAACGATTTCTCCAAACCTTGCTTCTTAGTTCCCTCATCATATACATAGGGTAGTATGTATTTACAACTGCAGTTATGAATTTACAGGACACAAGATGAAGGAAATTTGTATAAACTATCAGACTGACGTCTTTTGATATATTCTGTGCTTGAATAACAGAACAATAACAACTTCAAGGAATGTAAAATCACTTGCAAAAAGTCTTGTTCACTGTCAATATTCATGTTTAAAAAAATTATCAAAAATAAGTGTGTGAACTTCAGATAAATAAAAAGTATGTACTGATGGCTTTAACTATAAATGTAAAAAAAAAAAAAAAAAAAAAAAAAAATGGCTTTTAGTATGTATTACAATATGATATAAAGTAATATTAAAATTAAAACTAAAATTCTATATTATAATTTAAAAAGAATATATATAATTTCATATTGTACATATTTTATAGTTTCTATCATTGTTTCTATTTCCGACTCACATATTGCAATCTTATAAAATTTACATAGATCCTATGTCAGACTAATCAATTTACAAATACTACTATGAGGTGAGTGGGAGGGAAAACTAAAGATTTAAGATCATATTGCGTATCTTAATGAAAAATATGGATATGATTATTATTAAATTTGATTAGAGATTTATATTACGAGAATCAGATTGAAACTTGTATAAAACTTTTAATATAGGCCAGGTAATAGTGCACAAATTATTATTATGATACTTCGAAAATCCCCAATGCAGCTTTGCCTCCAATCAGCTGCTCCCCCCATCCCAACCCCAATAAAAAGAATAACACTGGTTACAAATCTTAAACAGATATTGAAATACGTTAGTCTGCAAGGTAAAGATTCGCAGCAAAAAAAAAAAAAAAAAAAAAAATCACGTAATATAAATTAATCTATCATCTGAATTGTCTAGGTAATATAAATTTATATTAAATCGATATTAAAACTCCTGACTTAGCATTATTACTTCCTGACCAAATTGTTCAAATTAATATCATCTGAATTGTCTAGGTGATAGAAATTTATATTAAATCGATATTAAAACTCCTGACTTAGCATTATTACTTCCCGACCAAATTGTTCAAATTAATATCATCTGAATTGTCTAGGTAATAGAAATTTATATTAAATCGATATTAAAACTCCTGACTTAGCATTATTACTTCCTGACCAAATTGTTCAAATTAATATCATCTGAATTGTCTAGGTAATAGAAATTTATATTAAATCGATATTAAAACTCCTGACTTAGCATTATTACTTCCTGATCAAATTGTTCAAATTAATATCATCTGAATTGTCTAGGTAATAGAAATTTATATTAAATCGATATTAAAACTCCTACTTAGCATTATTACTTCCTGACCAAATTGTTCAAATTAATATCATCTGAATACTTCCTGACCAAATTGTTCAAATTAATATCACCTGAATTGTCTAGGTAATAGAAATTTATGTTAAATCGATATTAAAACTCCTGACTTAGCATTATTACTTCCTGACCAAATTGTTCAAATTAATATCATCTGAATTGTCTAGGTAATAGAAATTTATGTTAAATCGATATTAAAACTCCTGACTTAGCATTATTACTTCCTGACCAAATTGTTCAAATTAATATCATCTGAATTGTCTAGGTAATAGAAATTTATATTAAATCGATATTAAAACTCCTGACTTAGCATTATTACTTCCTGACCAAATTGTTCAAATTAATATCATCTGAATTGTCTAGGTAATAGAAATTTATATTAAATCGATATTAAAACTCCTGACTAGCATTATTACTTCCTGACCAAATTGTTCAAATTAATATCATCTGAATTGTCTAGGTAATAGAAATTTATATTAAATCGATATTAAAACTCCTGACTTAGCATTATTACTTCCTGACCAAATTGTTCAAATTAATATCATCTGAATTGTTTAGGTAATAGAAATTTATATTAAATCGATATTAAAACTCCTGACTTAGCATTATTACTTCCTGACCAAATTGTTCAAATTAATATCATCTGAATTGTCTAGGTAATAGAAATTTATATTAAATCGATATTAAAACTCCTGACTTAGCATTATTACTTCCTGACCAAATTGTTCAAATTAATATCATCTGAATTGTCTAGGTAATAGAAATTTATATTAAATCGATATTAAAACTCCTGACTTAGCATTATTACTTCCTGACCAAATTGTTCAAATTAATATCATCTGAATTGTCTAGGTAATAGAAATTTATATTAAATCGATATTAAAACTCCTACTTAGCATTATTACTTCCTGACCAAATTGTTCAAATTAATATCATCTGAATACTTCCTGACCAAATTGTTCAAATTAATATCACCTGAATTGTCTAGGTAATAGAAATTTATGTTAAATCGATATTAAAACTCCTGACTTAGCATTATTACTTCCTGACCAAATTGTTCAAATTAATATCATCTGAATTGTCTAGGTAATAGAAATTTATATTAAATCGATATTAAAACTCCTACTTAGCATTATTACTTCCTGACCAAATTGTTCAAATTAATATCATCTGAATACTTCCTGACCAAATTGTTCAAATTAATATCACCTGAATTGTCTAGGTAATAGAAATTTATGTTAAATCGATATTAAAACTCCTGACTTAGCATTATTACTTCCTGACCAAATTGTTCAAAATAATATCATCTGAATTGTCTAGGTAATAGAAATTTATGTTAAATCGATATTAAAACTCCTGACTTAGCATTATTACTTCCTGACCAAATTGTTCAAATTAATATCATCTGAATTGTCTAGGTAATAGAAATTTATATTAAATCGATATTAAAACTCCTGACTTAGCATTATTACTTCCTGACCAAATTGTTCAAATTAATATCATCTGAATTGTCTAGGTAATAGAAATTTATATTAAATCGATATTAAAACTCCTGACTTAGCATTATTACTTCCTGACCAAATTGTTCAAATTAATATCATCTGAATTGTCTAGGTAATAGAAATTTATATTAAATCGATATTAAAACTCCTGACTTAGCATTATTACTTCCTGACCAAATTGTTCAAATTAATATCATCTGAATTGTCTAGGTAATAGAAATTTATATTAAATCGATATTAAAACTCCTGACTTAGCATTATTACTTCCTGACCAAATTGTTCAAATTAATTTTATGCAGTAGAGTTATTCGTAAACAGATGGGATTATGATGGAGATTTGTTGGGATGCCACAGGAGGCTAATTAAAAAATTGGAGGCGAAGGAATCGATTGTGAACATTAAATCAGCTGGGTGTTCTCATGCTCGTCTGTCTCTTGAAAACAATGCCATCGTGGAAAAAAGTGTTGATGTGAGTGTGAAGAAATCAATTTGCTGTCGTTCACAACAAACTGGTCACTCCGAGCAGAATCATGCAACGAATTCTCAAGGAAGATCTGCAGCTGCATGACTACAAGACTCAACACACACAAGAAATAAAGCCGAGAATCTGTCAACTGGATGTCTGGTAACAAGAAGTGGATGGCAACTTCTCAAAGAAAATCAGCGTCAGCAATGAGAGACACTTCCTACTTCCTACAGACAAAATTTTTTAATTTTAGACACACAGAACCCTTGGGTGGTTCATGAGAAGCAGTTGCAGGCGCAATGAGCCATTGTTTGGTACAGATTTCAGGGTGGTCGTGTAATTGGGCCTTACATTTTCGAATGAGGCCGGAAATTCAGTAACAGTGAATGGTAAACCTTGCAGCAACGTGATAATAGAGTTTTTGTGGCCTCAATTAGACCGCATGGATCTGGAAGACATGTGGTTCCAGTAGAATGGTGCAACTAATCACACTGCAAATGAAGTAACTGATTTGTTGCGAGAAAAATTTCCTGCCTGTCTCATCTCACATAATGGAGACCAGAATTGGCCACTGACGTCTTGTGATTTGACATCTCGTGACTACATTCTTTGGGGGTTTGTGAAATCTCGTGTTCATATCAACAATCCACGAACAATTCCTGAGCTCAAGGAGGAGATTCGACATATCATTGGCGAAAGTTAGCCGCATTTGTGTGGGAAGGTCATTGAAAATTTTGTTGGAATAGAGAGACAGGGTACCAGCAGAGTGGTGGAGGACATTTGTCTGATAAAAAAAAATTGGTTTATTTTACGACGCTTTATCAATTGCGATGTTTATCTAGTGTCTGCGTGAAATAAATATAATAATGCCAGAAAAATGTGTCCAGCGCCAAAAGTTACCCAGCATTTGGTCTTGATGGGCTGAAGGAAAACCTCGTAAAAAAACCTCAACCAGGTAAATTGTCCCAACCAGGATTTGTGTCTGATATAGTGTTCCACTATTAACAGCAGTAAGTGAATTTATACAAAAATTAAAATATCGATAATTTTTCAATAATTAATTATTTTTATTATGAAATTAAATTTTGCACTCTTTATGGAACACACTATACTAACAACTATAGTTGAGAAATCTAGAGACAATAATCTTGTCTACTAACTGGTATGTAGTTTCTCCATAATACTGGTACGTATGGTCTGTATTGTGTCATTTGGGCTTATTTTTTATTTTATTGGGTTATTTTACGACACTTTATCAACATCTAGGTTATTTAGCGTCTGAATGAAATGAAGGTGATAATGCTGGTGAAATGAGTCCGGGGTCCAGCACCGAAAGTTACCCAGCATTTTCTCGTATTGGGTTGAGGGAAAACCCCGGAAAAAACCCTCAACCAGGTAACTTGCCCCGACCGGGATTCGAACCTGGGCCACCTGGTTTCGCGGCCAGACGCGCTGACCGTTACTCCACAGGTGTGGACTATGGGCTTATTAATTGTAGGTCTAATATGAAAGATAGTTCAGAGTTGATTTCAATGCAGCATATTACTTTGTTGACATTTTATAATACGTAACAAATGCTAAAGAAAACTTCTATTGTTTTGAATTCTTGCTCTTTGCTTCAGTTGATTTCTTAAAAATAAATCTTATCATAAAATGATTTCAAGTAATTCGAATAAATAAAATTTTAAAGTTTCTAGCAGAGAATTTTTTTCTCTGTGAGTATACAACGTGAATTAAAAAAAAATTTCAATTATATCAATAAAAACTTATACTTAATTATATTATTATAAATATTAGTAATATACATATGGCAGTAATAGTTTACTCAGATGTTGTCTGCAGTCTACACTAATTCTGCTTATGGCCTATCTTACTCTCTCTGACTAGACGTGAACAAAAGACTGAAATCAAAACAACTGATAGTGCACATTGCTTTCCAGAGTTATTTTATAATGTTTGTTGTTTATATTTAGTACCTCTTTCTTTTATGTAAGTTTAGAAATATAATATAACACTGTACAATATAACTAATATTAAAATAATCATGTGATGAACTGATAATTTATCATATTAAATAATATGAATTATGCTAAAATGTCGGTCACATGTTAAAACATTTACAAAACAATGAAATAAAACACTGCAAATTAATTGAAGTAAACTATCAAAACTTCATAAGCAACAGTATATAATCAAAAATAAAAATTATTCAAAACCTTTAATATTAATACTGAATACAAAATAAAAGGGAGAAAAGTATAAAATATAATATCAATGCTAAATTAACAAAATCACAACAGAGAATACAGGCATGTCTACATACAAATCCAAGTTTACAATCAAGCACCAAGTATTAGCCAATGAAAGCTTACTACATACTGTATGTACACGTGTATAACATGCAGCTTTTCTTTGCAACAACATATTAACAGAATTTGAATTAGTGTAATATAATATACATTCTGAAGTGAAAATGTTGTTCACTTTATATGTGAACATCAGAATGTGAAATAAATAAAAAATTATTTTACTGCATGGGGTTATTCAAAAGCAGCACATTTTTAAAATACTTGAAATTTCGTTAAAAATAAGATTTATATAAAATTAAGAATACCATTTAATTCATAAAAGAATAGGGTTGTGTTACAAATGAATAATGAAAAATTCCAATCTGACTGTTATATTGTTCTTCTCCCACTAATAGTCTCTCTTCAACATTCTGTAACGCACTCAAAAGAAAATCTTTTAAAAATGTTATTGTTGATGTGTATCGAGAACGCTGGACAACTTTTCAACAGCTGCCTTAAAGAAAGGTAAGATCTACATCAGTTTTCAACTTCATTTATTCATTCATTCGGTAATTCTCAACTAATAATTTAGATCTATCATAATGAAACTGAATGCCCGTCCACACTGCAACAGCTTACCAGTGGACTGCAGGCAATCTGTTGCGGTAACTTTTTACTGCCTCTTTCTGTATTTAATGTTCATTTAATTAATAAAAAAAATTGTGACTGCCATAGTCTCCAGATTTAAATTCTTGGGAGTTCTATTTATGAGGGAAAATTTAAACAGGGTGAATATGAACAATCGTTACAAGACAGATGAATTAAGTTACAATATTCGTGTTCCAGCATGATGAAACAAGAACTTGGCTGTGTTGATGAGAATAATAATTTTAAAATGAGAACCATGCATCGAAGAATTCGTCACTTCGAGAATCTACTGTTGGCTGAGGTAAATTAGCATAAGATTTTATTTTCAGAAAACTGACCCACGAATTATTCAGCAATTGCATAGTGCTTTATGCCATCAAGGCAACTGCAGTCGGAAAGTAGAGCCTGGTAACGCAACACCTATTTCTGTTACATGCAGTGGCGGCTCGTGGGTATTGATTTAAGGGGGGCTGCATACAAAAATAAACCAAGCAACTTACTTTATTTAAAGATTAGTTCCATGCGCCTTATCTTGTAAGTTGTGTTTAAATGAGACAGGCTCATGTTAGTAGATTTACTGGCATTTGAAAGAATCCTGCAGGACAAAATTCCGGCATACCGGCGACGCTGATATAACCCTTGCAGTTGCGAGTGTCGTTAAATAAACCATAATTTAATTTTTTATATGCAGATTTGAACCTTAGAAATATCTAACTGGCGATGTTGTAGTTGGTTGTATAATATATATACATGACACATCAATAAATGAAAAAAAAATAACTGAGCCAGAAATTTAATTGATTTCAGGATATTCAAGAGCACGCACCAGGGCGCTTGTGATGTTAGATGTTTCAGATTCCATTATGGTTTGAAAACATTCTAGCAATGGCTCCTTCTCATGAACAACATTTATTGTTCTTATTTTAAATCCATCTTGTTGCCCCAGCTGATGGAATTGTCTTTGAAACACATTAATCTAATACAGACTGTGTGGAGATCGAGAGAAGAAAGCAGGGATACTGGATAAATTATCAAAAAATATGAGAGCCTTTGTATTTTGTTTAGTGGCTCTTTCCATTATGAGATTCAACTGATGGGCACTTAATTTCACATTTCCCCTGAATTGTTAAGGTACTGAACTGAATAGACTGTAAATATTGTACGGAATCAAACATTGTTGCACTTGTTATACTCACAACATTAAAGAAAATGTATTTCAAACTGCGCGCTACTGACAAACTGCTGCAAATTTTGCAGTGCCTGGAAACTCTGGATTCACGGAAAGGGGCAGCGAGGTGGAGGGGTAAAACTAACGCGCAAAGCATCCGAGACGAGACTGGCAGCTCCAGGGGAGGAAGTGGCTTCACCCATAGTCCTTGTCTCTGGTTTCGCTCTGGCAGCACCAGGGGAGGAAGTGACTTCACTAACGATTGCGTGCATGTCATTGAAAGCGATTTTTTTTTTTTAAATTCGAGCGGGTAAATAGAGACAGTATAATAAATGTTTTTCACTACATAAAACGAGACAAGAGCCACAAATATCTGGGGGTGCTGCAGCTCCGCAGCCCCTCTTCGAAAGCCGCCCCTGGTTACATGTCACAATGTTTCTTCAAAACGGAAAATGAATTGGTCAGCCACTCTTAATTATGAGTTCAACATTTTATATTTTCTGAGTGTCTTGAGAGAAGAGTGCTCCATTAAGTTCATTGTAATGCTTCCCAAATTACAAGTAAGGTTATTCAAAAGTAAGTTCTCATTTTGAAATGGTAATAAGTTTGTCAAAATGTTTAGATTCCACAAAAATAAAAACACCAATTTGTTCGTAAAGAAATGGGATATTATTAAAAAACGAAAAAATTAAATATCACCACCACCGTGCTGTTCAATAAGAAATAGCCTTTCTTCTATGCTACAAACGGCATTAGTAAGCACATTCCTAGGGACGTTTCACATGACATCTGATATTGACTGTTTCAGTTCCTCACGTGTAGTAGGTCTACTAAGAAATATCTTTTCTTTTAGATAACCCCATAACCAGTAGTCAGCTGGATTTATGTCTGGTGACCTAGAAGGCCAACTGTTTGGAAAATGCCTACTAATTACACGATCACCAAATGTGTTGCGCAATAATGTTTTTACATTATTGTTAGTAAGCATAATTTTACAAGCTGAACTAAAGGGAGGGGCTGCTCATCAATTAGCACTGGTCAGCTTGATGAGTTAATGACTGAATTTGGTATAATTTTTCTCTATCCAATACCTAATTCCCTCTTTACCCTTTCCTATCCAGTCCTCTGACTGAACTCTTACTTTCTTCGACCCTGACGGCATTAGAGCATTCGAGGCCTAGGGGTTCATTTCACTTTCCTTCCTACCTTTCTGTTCCTAGTGCTAACCTGCTATGGCACTAAAATCGTCCTCCAGTGGCTTAAGGAGGGAAACCTGGTGATCAACAAGATCTCCCAACTAGGTCCAATGGACCCGTCGACCAACAGCAGGTGTGGTCCTCCAGACATTCTGGGGATTGTGTGTGGATGAAGTAGCCACCAAAACGTTAAAATATGGTGTTCACTTAAATCGGCTACAACTTGCCATTTTCACTCCAATATGAAATAAGTACCATTAAGGTAAAATTCTATGGAGGTAAAATAGTTTCCCAATTGGATCTCTGGGCGGGGACTACTTTAATGGTACAGAATCAACTAATCTTTGAAAAATATTGGAGTGCAAGAGGTCAAATGACTTTATTGTCAAACGCCTGGCATTAGAAAATAACATTATTGTGTATGTGAGATAGAGTGCGTCTGCATGAAAACAATGTTTTTCCATTTCGTGATTCTGTAACGCTGGTATTGCAAAGTCTTGCAACATTTGCCCTGTTACTGTCACTGTTTTTGTTTGTCCATTTTCAATTTCTTCATAGAAATACGGTCCTATTATGAAATGTGATGTAAAATCACATGTAATCCTTGCTGTATAATTATGTTCGGAATATCTTCTGCCCATATTCTGCAATTATAAATGTTAACACCTCTGTTCAATTCGAAATGTGCCTCATCTGTTCATTTCTCAACCCATGTAACATTCGACATCTTCTCAATGGATATGCATATTGTCTATTGCATTCGTAAGAGCACTGAAGGAGGCCAAATTCGAACTCGTAAAGGTAAAACCATTGTAAACTGTCGTCTGTATTTTGAACAGCAGTTACTGTTTACATAAGCATGACACAGTTACCACAGCAATGAAACACGCATTGATAAAAAAAACCCCCAAACTTTCTAAATAGTAATGGTACCTATATGAAACCAAACTGCTCGGTCAGCGCATCTGGCCACGAAACCAGGTGGCCAGGGTCCGAATCCCAGTCGGGGTAAGTTACCTGGTTGAGGTTTTTTCCGGGGTTTTCCCTCAACCCAATACGAGCAAATGCTGGGTAACTTTCGGTGTTGGACCCCGGACTCATTTCACCGGCATTATCACCTTCATTTCATTCAGATGCTAAATACCCTGAGATGTTGATACAGCGTCGTAAAATAACCCAATAAAATAAAAAATAAAATAAAGAAACCAAACTGCTGTTTCAAAATGGGAACTTACTTTTAAATAACTTTATACTTCAAGTTGTTCAGAAGCACGCCAACGTCTTTCACTTTCTAAATTTACACATTTCACAGCATGCCATACAAAAATACTTTATTTATAAATATTAAATTCAAAATTAGTGTTATACACGAGTAAATAGAGTAACAGCCTTGCTCCCTTTAGTCTTTGCCGTCACCACAACAAATATTACCACAAGCCAACAACTTCTCCATGTATGTTAAACTTGGATTCTTTTTTTAAATACTCGTATCTGATCAACTTCACAAGTGCTGTTCCCTATAAACAGGCTTAACTTAATTAAAAACCACAATTACGTGATAAAATCAGAAGATAAATTATACAGATGACGCTTTCACTTCAGTCACAATGACATCACAGGTCATAGTCTTAATTGTGATACTTGTATTAATACAATTATTTAATGAAGAAGAACATATTATATTTCTTTCAAAGACCAAAGCTTTCAGAAATTTATGCTATTTACATACACTTTATGTATAAAATATTATTATAAGTAATAATACATAATTTAACTTTCTTTCTTTTTTTCATTAAAAAAATGAATGACTGTAACTAAAACAAGTTCAACTGTCCCAAATCTTAAATTAAGTACAGAATATGTTCGTGCTTCCCTGAAAGAAAAAGAAAATGGGACAGAAAGAAAATAGAAATGTCCTTGAAATGACTGTTGAGATCATTATATTTTCATGCATAAAAGTTTCAATAAAATTTATAAAGTCTGTGAAGGGAAATTAATTTAATTTAATTTAATTATTTTAAAACTGCGAACTTATCAATGTCTATTTTCATGGTTAGACACAATGAAAACATGTTATACTGTGTTTAAATTCAAAATGACATACATTGTGGAAAATGTTATATTAGTACAAATTATTTTAATATATAATTTTGAGATTTATGAACACTCACTGTTGCATTAACAAAACTAATGACCACTGCTGGTCATTTATTCATCGTAATGTCAATAAAATAACTCTTCACAGAGGTTCAGCAAGAAAACTCGAAATTTTACGTCATCTAGTCACAACCAGAATATGACTGCACTTGAAAGTTGATCATATGCACAGTATTTTTGCAATGACAGATCATACAGTCAAGTTTTTTAAAATATCTATAATAATGACAAAAATGAATTCTTACATGGACAATGACTTCAATATTTTCACGCTACATAATGTGTACTGTCAACTTTTTAATTGATATTATGATATGTGTTACAATCTTTATTGAATTATAATTTTTTTAAAAAGTTTGGGTGGACATATTACACACATGGGGCCAATTTATGAATAAATACTACATTTCCATAAAAATTTTGAAATCAATTTCTGCAGCATCACAATACTTTCTCCTTATACTTCATATAAAGAGAAAGTTAAAACAAACTGCATACATTAGTTATATTGATATAACTTATAGTCACTTTCCTCAAAGTTTGATTTCTTCTGCAACAAATTTTAAGGAGTGAACTATGTGCCCGCAAATTCAAATAATATTCTTGTTTCACGTGATGGTATCTGCAAAGTTTGTAATTTTCTGACATGTGGGAAATGTCTCTCCCTCTATGTCGATCTATCTTCCTCTCATATAAACACCCACAGGAAGGTACTTGGTTCGATCATTTGGCACTGACATCTAGTTATCATGGGAATATGCTACAACAGATAAAAAAAGGTTATCTTTTTTAATTATTTACGAACATGATTTAAAACTGGAAGAACTGAATGACAGCTGTGCTTTCGCCAGCAACCAATTATGATTAATTGTAACATAACAGGTGAGCAAACATTATATAACATTGTTTGTAGCTTTACTATTTTTAATTTTATGAAGAAACTCTATGGCATATAAAAGTTACATGAGGCGAATATTTTTAACCTGTATTAAAAAACAATGCTTTTATTTATAAAGTGTGTGCCAAAGAGTCTGTTTTTTTAAATGGCACTATGAAAAGTCTAATAAAATTTTTCACTTCTTTTTTTCTCATTTCACTTATGCACTTATGTCTAAGAAATTACAGTGTCAAAATATTCATACTGCACTGGAAAAACTGGATTATAAAGATGATACACATTTTTACACTAACTGTTCGCAAAAATTTAGTTCTTTATCAAATTACCAATGATATTTCTGGTTGGCTAAAACAGGTGGGGGGGGGGGATCATTTTGCTAACTACATGATACATCCATTCTGACTGGCTGTAAGGCTGGTAGACCTTGGCCCTTCATGGGCTGTAATGCACAACTTTAAATTCTTTAACAATTATTCAAAAGATACACATAAATTAAATAATTATTTCATTTACTACTATAGACCCACACCATGCCATAGTGGTTTAAGGCATCTTGACTAGGACTTGCGTTATGGAATGTTTGCTGATTTGAGTCCTCATAGGGGGAAGAAACTTTTTCATTAAATTTCGGCCAGTGTATGGGTTGGTGTCCACCAAGCATCGTGATGCACTTGAGGAACTACGATAGATAGCGAAATCCATTTATGAAAGGCAGCTATAACAGCTATAATATTTGGGGCTAAGCGGGATGAAGTTACAGGAGAATGGAGAAAGTTACACAACACAGAACTGCACGCATTGTATTCTTCACCTGACATAATTAGGAACATTAAATCCAGACGTTTGAGATGGGCAGGGCATATAGCACGTATGGGCGAATCCAGAAATGCATATAGAGTGTTAGTTGGGAGACTGGAGGGAAAAAGACCTTCAGGAAGGCCGAGACGTAGATGGGAGGATAATATTAAAATGGATTTGAGGGAGGTGGGGTATGATGATAGAGACTGGATTAATCTTGCACAGGATAGGGACCGATGGCGGGCTTATGTGAGGGCGGCAATGAACCTTCGGGTTCCTTAAAAGCCATTTGTAAGTAAGTAAGTAAGTAAGCTATAACAGTTGGTGGGATCATCATGCTAACAATACAATACTTCCATTTTGTTTGGATGATCGTCCACCTCTGTTTCGGCAGTGGGTGTGAGGCCAACAGCCAGCTGGTCGATATGGGCCCTTAAAGGATTGTAGCACCATGGATTATTATTATTATTATTATTATTATTATTATTATTATTATTATTTACTACTATAAGAAGAAACAAAGGTTTTTTGAACTGTTTTGTGTATTGAAAGTAGGCCTTTTCTGGGCACAGTCACATAAAGTTACTTTATCACACACTTTATGACCTACTCTATTATGATTTGTCATCACAGGAACAGAATGGTATTATTATTAATGTTGAAAATGGATCCGTGACTTAGTGTTACTTACTAAAGATTCTGTTCTCTTTACACCACCATAGAATATGTTTTCATTATGAAAATAATAAAGTAAAATGCATTTTTTGTTAAGGTGATAAATAAGATTATGTATGTAACTTGTGTGCAGTATGAACTCTCTTGCACTCGTGTAATTTCAGCACTTTGCTATGGCTTATGCTGAGAATGTTTCTTCTCATGGGGGAGGGGGGGGGGACACCAGTTATCTACGTTTGGGTTTATAAAAAATTCTTTTTGTGTATTTTCCTATTTGGATGCACAGAATAGTTATTTATGTAACTTAATTCTTTTATAAGCTTAAATTCGTATAGATATTTTTAAAATCCCATAATTTTGGTTTGAAGAAGATTTTTTTGCATTATAATTATGTAAATAGCAGTAATTATTTTGACACAAAAGTTTTAGACATATACTATTCATGCCATTTTGGTATTTAACACATGAATCCTATATAAGAAATTTCATGTGGATCATTTCTGAATGAACTGACTCGTAGATAATGAATGTGAACAAAATCCGCCCAATAATTTAGGAGAAATTGTATATAGATAACACTATTAAGAACAACTTTTGTGGTATCAAGAATGCTTACTTTCGTGTAAATCTCTAAATATACATCTTTTTTTTACAACATTAAAAACTTTTCACATTTCGTATAATAAGAGAATAAAAAGAAATGTAGTGATACTGCGCAAGTTGGTACTGCAAAGTAAATATCTTACTGAGATCTCTATGCAATATATTTTTCCACCAATGTGTGTAATATTAGATTTGAGAGATATACAAAAGTCACTGTAACATATCGTTGCTGCGCCTACAAAATCCGCTATGTTTTTAAAAAGTTTTTATGCTCGACCATGCCGAAATGTAGTAATTATACACTGGTAGCAGTCCTTTAATGCACGTCATTAAAGTACACCTACTCATTAAAGTACAGGTGTTCAGACAATGACAAGTCAGCTTACAGGTGTTCAGCCAATGACAAGTCAGCTTACAGGTGTTCAGCCAATGACAAGTCAGCTTTGTACCATTATAAAACCGCAAGTATCGATTATTCTCGGATATGCAATCGAAAGAGAATTAGCGAAAAGTCACGGAGGCTGGAAATTCAATACTGTCGCAGAAGGTTATGTTCTGTTACTATAATAATTAGAGTTCATTGTAAATAATATTCAAATAAATTCAATTTGTCATCTCGTTTTTCAATTCTAAATCAATTTTCAGGTTATACCAGAGTAATGTTCATCTTATTCTGTGCCAAAGTCAATGAAATTCGACCTCGGAAAAAATCAATACTTTCGCATCTGCATACATCTCACAATTCAGGTCAGTTCGCACATAACCATAATTTTGAATACTTTCAAGTTAGAAATATGGTCGAGCATAAAAAGTCGTATGAAACTCGCCTATAATGGTAATTAAGATGCTCGTATGAAAATTATGAAACTCGCTTGCGCTCGTTTCATAAGCAATCATACTTGCGTCTTAATTACTACCATTATAGGCTCGTTGCATAATGTACTATTGCATGACAAAGAAAGAAGCATTGTCACTTTTAATTTCCTTGATTTTCAAAGTTACTTTCGGTATAATTTCATCATTTTTCTTGTAATGATTGAAATTATATCGAAAGTAGCCTTTGAAAATGAATGGAATTAAAAGTGACAATCTTTTTTCTTTGTCCTGCAAAATCTTTTTTAAAACACATAGTGTATTTTGGAGACACAGTGACGATATATAAAATTTTGATCCACTTACAGGTGTAACGAGTCTGGTTTACAATATTTTGGTATTTTAAAATTCTAAAATGTGTCATCTAAAAAATAAAATGAAAAACATGACTGACCCGTCTTTGCAAAAATTCAGTGATGTTAGTTTGATTTTAACAGCCTGGGTGGTTAAAACAATGCAATATAAAGACACAAACCAAGCTTCATGCAACATTAAAGTGCGTCCCCTGCCAGAGAGAGAAGAAAGAGCCAACTACAACGTAGGACAAGGCCCACATCACAACGAGAACCACTAATAAGTAAGCCAGAGAGAAGCCTTTGCGGGAGGACGCTCTCTGTGGCAGGGCTGCCTGGGAATGTTGCAAGGCAGGAGGGCCCGAAAGACTTCGTTGCAAATATCCATGCCTCAGTGCAAGTCCACACCTTTGTCGATCCTCTTCCAGCAAGGCAATGAGCGAGTCTCGTCGTTCCACTATATCCAGCATCTCCCTTAAAATCTGACCCTCCTTCACAACATCTTCATTCGTCTTGTCTGAATCTATCAAGGAGTACAGAAAGAAAGAGAATGTGTGCAGTGTGTGTATTAAGAATGCTAGCTACACCTGTACAGAAGAGAAAAAATGAGTGCACAGTAGTAGTAATATACAGAAATATATAAATCTACTGTTCTTTACCTCACACCAAATCTAATACCAATATCACGTATCTAGCTATGTAACTTTAGACCTGTAAAATAACACAACTGACCCTCAAGGGATTTAGGAAACAAGAGCCCAACAATTAGGAAAACCCAAAACATGTGAAAACTTACATGGAAGTATAAAGGTACGATCACACGTCGCTACTTTTGCAGCGCTGCAGTACAAAAAACTGCGCAACTCTTGTACTGCGACGTGTGAACAACGGTGCAACCCGAAAAGTAGCGGCTGCCGAACCTGCTGCCCGCTATTTTTCCATGCTGTGCGCAACTTAAAAGTAGCGACGTGTGAACAGGGTTCTCAGGGTTGCAGCCGCAGCATTTTTGATATCGGTTTTGTTGAAACTTTTGCTGCGGTTGCAACCAGTGTTACCACCCAAATGTGGCAATGATACTTTATTGTTTGGATATATTTTAATGTTAAATGTGATGAAAATAAATTATTTGTAACAGTTATTAAATACACAACACAGTCTGAGCATAATTGCTGACGATATAATTCATTTTTTAAATTTTCCGTAGCGTAGTTCTGAACGGGAGGGTTGCCAACATTGATTACATGACTATACTGTTGGTTATCATTTAATTATATAGGCGTTTTTAAAAGCTTTATAGTAACAATAATGTCAATTTCTGAATACTAGATACGACAGAAAAGCAAATAATAGATAAGGAAGCTTTCGCATGAGTTTCTTAATAATGTGAACATAACCATAAATACGTTAAACCAAAGGTCCCGGGTTCGATACCCGGCTCCGGAACAATTTTTCTCCTCGAAATTATTCATAACCATAAATTGTATATTGAGAAGTCAAAATGGAGATGGGAACCTGCAGCATGACTGCGGCTGCAAAAGTAGCGCCTTGCGTGTGAACAGACTCGCAACCTCCAGTTGCAACTTTTGCAGAATCGGGTTGCGCAGCACAAAAAGTAGTGTGCAGTGCGCTACTTTTGGCTTACGTGTGAACACGACACGCAACTTTTGCAGCTGCAGTATAAAAGTAGCGCTGCAAAAGTAGCGACGTGTGACCATACCTTAAGTAGGAAATTTTAAGGAAGTATATACAGGGTGTCCACATAAAACCTTTACAACTTCAGATGTAAATAAATTATTGAGACACGATATCTGGATGCGGTTTTCGGGTGGAGGTTAAAATGTCCATTTCAATACGTCCACAAACAGAAATGTCCACTTACACAAATATCCATAAAAATTAAATGTCCACAAATCCAATGTAAACTATAAATGTCCACTTGGTTAAATGTCAACAAATGTAAAATGTCTTATACATGAGAAAACTAATTTTTAATGTATAAACAAACAGAAATCTCCAATTTATAATGAATTTTTCATTCCATCTCTTGATCTTGACCTTCCTCTTCTGACTGTCCATATATTTTTAAGTGATAAGATATTGCACGAAGGAAGAGTTTTATATCATTCCTGTCTTTGTATTCATGATATCTCCTGACGATTGCCTCTATCCGTTGTTGGTTTGTTTGGTATGTTTTATTAACTGGAGGCCTAATATTTCGATGACCTACTCGAATTTGACGTATGACAATTTCGTTCTCATGTTGTTCATCTTTGATGTTTTGAATTAACCTCCAAATACTCAACTGAGCAGCGACCATCTTCTGAAATTTACTATAAAATGCTTCCACTGCATTGTTTGTTCGTTGGTGTCCCTGAAGAGTTAGCTTATACATGTTCCAATTTGGTGGCAGAAACCATGCTGGGACTGACCTCCTTCGCCCTCTAGCACGTCGGCCCCTTACGTATGTGTTTTGTATGTATTCTGATAGATCAACCAGATCTTCATTGATGTCATCGTATAGCAGATCAAATGTATTTTCTATATCTTCTAACAGAATGAATGGAAAGAGCCAAGAGTTCTCGAATTTGGTTGTGATGTTCTGGTTGTTCGATATTTAAATACAAATCTCTTAAACCTAAACTTACCATTTTCCTATGTACACTGCCTGTGTAAAATGGTGAAGACATTTATGACATTTTATTGTGGACATTTTGCTAGTGGAAATTTTGTTGTGGACAGTTTTTACTGGACTTTTTCCCTTGGACATTTTGCTCTGGACATTTTTGTTTGTGGCCATTTTTCCTCTCGTCATTTTGAAGTCGACAATTTAACCTGGAAGCCGATTTTTTGCATGTTAATCAGAAACTGTCAAAGTTTTAATGGGAATTTTGCTGCATTGTTGAAATGAGTTTTTTGGTTGCAGATGTGAATTTTGGTGAAATCTGAAACCTGACCGTGAAGGAGATGTGGACACCTCAGGAGATGGCACAATGTGTATCCTGGTTTATCGAGACACGATCAGATACATAGGTGCAATATCACGTCCAGACCCAATATGGAAGAGAGCTACCATTATGGCCAATAATCCGGAAGTGGCATCGAAAATTTATAGAGACTGAGAGTGTACTGCGGCAAACGGGCAGTGGGCATCGAAGCACATGTGTGGAGGACATTGAATGTATGCAAGGAGCATTTGTCCGAAGTCCTAGTAAGTAATTTAATTAGTCCAATATCTTGAAACATTTTGTGATTTTAATCCGAATATCTTTCCCCCTTCAAGTTACTTCAATTCTTGAAGAAATAATTAAAAGTAAGAAAAAGTATCTCCAACACATTTCAGAAATGATAAGTACACTTGAAAAATGTTATAATATAACCCAAAAGAGAGACAGAAAAAAATTGGCAGATCTTGGATTGAAAAAAGACAATAATGGTCGAATTCGTGAAAAAAAATGATGATTATGATTTCGAGTAATTGATTTAGTAATTTTATTTAATCCTTTTTTATTCCTTTCCTTAGGTAATTTAAGTAACTTATTTTGTTTGATGGCAACACATTTGGTTTAATTTGATCAATTTTCTCAATTTATTTATAATTTCTTTGGAATGGCAAATTTTCACAGACTGCACATTACATTCGTATATTTTACTATATTTACCATCTTTATTCTGGGAAGGCTGCATCCAAATAGGCCGCATTAAGAAATTAAAATGGAAAAATCTTAAATAAAATCTCGTGTATATGCCACATTGTAAGAATATCCAATTGATGGAAAAAACCATACCCTTTATTTCATTGCTTTTCTTGGAAATAATGAAGTAGGCATTGCTGATAATGATTGACTAAGCTAGATGTTGTTTTTGTTTTTCCTGTTCTGAATACATTGCAGTCTGAAGACTCATTGTGACTGTCAGTGAAGATGAGTCCCAAGGATTCGCCATGGAAACACCTGACTTTCGTCTGTTTGGAAACCTTTGGAAAAAAACTCAATTCGGTAGTTAGATCTCAAGTCTAACTCACTAACTCTGAGTTATGTTAGTAGATAATCCAGATGGTTTGGATTAGCTGATATACTCGTACAATGATATTATTTACTTAGTAAATATCAGTAGATGCATGTTGTAAAAGCGGATTATTACATATACCTTATCTCCTTTCCAAATAGGACTGTAGTTAGCCATTCACCCAGCACATTATACCGTAATATCTCAAGAAATATTTTTCAATATTCATTTTAAAACTATTCTGAGACACCATATGTGACTTAGTCTACAGAAATGTAGCATACTTAATTTTTAAAATGTTTGCCTAAGAAATTTTCAGTTTGTAAAAGAAATAAATTTTCTTAAAAAATCTCCCTTTTGTTCTATTTCTGTAAAGGCTAGAATTACATCTAGATAATCTAGATAATTCTGTACAGAATTAGATCGTTCTGGAACGAGGGCAAAATGTTATAGGTAATAATCTTAGGAAACAGTCGTTTTCGGAGACTTTTACACGAGTTTATATGCCATTTAATCTTATGTAAGAAAAATAATGTAGAAGAGAATTCTAGAATTACATTTTGTGTTACTTTTTCGAACAAAAATGCATCACTGCCAGATAAACTGATGCATAAACAATGAATGTGAACAAAACCTGTTGAAGGGTGTATTGGGTTTATCATTTACGGTTATTAAAGATTTTTCCTACTCCTTTAATAATTCCTGCATCCAATAGAAATCACTTTATGGTCAAACAGACTGATAGGATACCAAAAACCTACTTTATTGTTATCAGGAATTCTGAAAGAAATTATTTCCATGTAAATATGGAAATTGATTGTTTTTTTCAACATCATAATACTTTTTCTTTTTTAGTTGGTATAATGAGAAAGTAAAGAAAGAAAAAATTGTGGCTTATACACGAGCGAAGTGCAGTCATTATTTGTAATTAAATGCTACATATTTCATATTTTATAGTGAAATTAAAACAACTGACTTGTGACATTTGTAAGTTTGTAAGTGCCAAGGGTTTCCATGGGAATACTCCTTCCCCTCTCTTTGTAGCTTCTATAGATACTAGTGGCTTGTGCAGCAAATACTGCTGCAAACTAAGTTCGTTATACGTTCAAATAAAAATTTTTCAGATTTATTTTCAATGAAGAATACTTGTCTTTTTGATAGTTATTTGCTTCCATAATAATGAAACATACTCCCTCTGAATGGATTTTTTAGGCAAAATACTTTTTCTTGAACCTATCCAACTTCAGTTTTTGAGTTTCAACGCGAAAACGCAAGTATCAATGTCAGGACGATAGCAGTAGCTATTTCAGGTCATTGTGGATTGTAGGCAAAAGTTAAAAAAATGTCAGGTTTGCTAAGCTTTCGAACAATAGCATTTTCGTATAGCTGCTGCATGTAGAACTTGAAATGTAGAGCGTAAAATCATTTTATCCTACTAAGAGGTCTTGCTGAAATGATCTGGAGACTACAAAATTTTCTAGGCCTCTTATTTTATCTGTAAGTAATACCTTTTGATCTTTCCTTAGGAACTGTAATTTTTGCGCTCTCTTGAGCCAATACTGAAGACAATGACACATATCAATATCTACACTACACCGCCATTAAGTATATGAAAAAGACCCAACCCCACTGGGTTAATAAGTATAAAAATATTTGATTTTTAATAACAATATTATTATCTTACTTAAGTTTTGTAGTTATATATAGCAGCCACTCAGTAAATTATAGAAATGAAGATCTAAATTAAGATATTCTCTACATTTACTTACATAACCACAAAACGTTTCACTTTCATGTCATGAATATAGCATCAGTATTATGTACAATTGATGAAAAATAGATGCATCATGATATTAACTACAATAATATTTAATTTCTAATGGTAATAATGTCATCAAACGACCTCAAGTTTCGTAGATTTGAATATCCAATACACAGCTGTACTCAGAAAATTATACACTGCAGAATCAGTTTTTAATAACAAATTGAATTGAGCTCTAAATATGTCGGCAATCCTGCAGGTCATGGCCTTCGTGTAATAGCCTATTGTTTATTGTAGTGTGTGTTTTGTTCTGAAATTCAATCAAGTCGGCCGTGATTGAATAAACTTAGTTCTCAAAACTGACAACAGATGGATTTTGGAAAATAGGGAAATTATGTAGTAAAATTGACATTTCACTGAAAACTAATACTTTTCCGAAAAACTTTGGATGCCAGGCATGAAAATGAGGGGTCTCTCATTAAAATCCGTTCAACCGTTTTCCCGTAATTTCCATTACCAGTTCAAATTATATATATATATATATATATATATATATATATATATAGATAGGTGAAATGAAGAGAAAGCAGGAACGTCTTATTGGCCACAAAGAGAAGGGAAGGGTTGTTGCCATGGAAACCTTTCAAAGCCTTCAAATACCACAAGTCGGTTGTTGTTTTAATCCCACTATAGTACTAGTTTTGCATACATATCTGGGCTCCATTTATCAACAGACAGTGACTCAGGTGTTATTTGCACAACCTAACCCATACAACAATAACGACATGAATGTATAGCAGCTGTTTCTCACCATCTTTGCTCATCCTCTCTCGAAGTTCGTGCTGCAGCCTGGCATGCCGATCTTCTAGCTCCATTTCCTGTGCTCTAACCATCAGTTCTCGTTCATAGCGCCGCAGCTCAGTTCGCTCTCGCATCAGATCAAACCACTCCCTTAATAATTCTGGCTCCTCTTTTCCTTCTGAATCTGCAAGTTTGGTTAAAAGAACAATTTGTAAGTTAGTTCTTGATATGAGTTTAGAGTGTTATGAAAACTGACGCAGTCACATTGAGAAAATGGAGAAACTAAAACTCTGGATCTTAGATGTTCTCAAGTTTGTCCAAAGTCTTAGTCCGTTTGAATGATGTCTCAACTGAAGAGCTGTTGAGGAGGTCCAAGTGTGTGTGGTTTTGTCCCATCTTCCACTTCTGCAATCTGTTCATTCTTCCATTCATCTATCCATCCCCAACCATCCAATTACCATCCATCCGTAATAAAAAAAAAATTTAAGCAACATGGTGAAAAATAAAAGTTATTCAAGGCGGCCATGAAACAGAAATAACACTCAATTTTAAAGATTAAGAGAAAAGGATGATAACCCCAGGATGGAAGTGGTGGTAGCTACGAGGATAATGATGATGATGATGATGATGATGAGATGATGATGATGATGATGATGATGAAGATGGTGGCTGTAATGATGAATTTATAAATGCAGTTATTAATATTCTTCATTCATGTATTCAAGTAACAACAGTTACTTTAGGTAAAAAATTTTGTGAATTTATTCAATACCTCTGAATATAGGCTTTACCTCAATTTTTTACACTCTTCCCAGTTCCATTATTCATTACTATCCTAATGACTGTCAACGTCAGTAAAGCCTGGTTCACAATAAGCTGGGAACGGAAATGACAACGAGAACGGAAATAATGTTAAAATAAATGTAGTTAATTGTCAATGCTCACATTTAAATACATTTATTTTAACAATATTTCAGTTCTCGTTCTTGTTGTCATTTCCGTTCCCGGTTTATTGTGGACCAGCCTTAACTAGCAACAATGCCAAACAGACAGAGCATTTATTGACAAAATGAAAAGCTCCATAATGAAACTATTACATAGTTTTATTAAATTTCAATGATGACTATTACAATGTTCAGGTTTATGTTTTTCACTTATTTATTTGGAACAGATGTATTATAGGGACCATCTTCCTGATTGGTTGAATGCTATGAATGTTACTATCGATATATATATTGGTGTTACAATCGATAAAAATGTGATGCCAATCTCTAAATCGACCAACAATTTTCAAGCAACACATATTGTATTTTTTGTCCACGAAAAGTACTCGTTTTAGACAAAAGTAGAAGTGTTTTCGTGAAATACGAATGTTTTCCCTGAACCAAAAATACAATATGGCATTGCTACGAAGTGGTAGTGATGTTCTGTACATTTATCTATTTCTTTAATTTGTCCTTATTAACTGAAAACTATGCTTTGTCAAGTGTGCTTCTTCAATTCTACCTTACTGACAATTGGAAAATGTCCTCTGTCATATTATATGTTTCATGAGGAATGACAATTTATATTATTTAATTTCTTTATTGGTATAGCATTTACAACTTACTGATATTCGACTACAGCTTACTTAATATCGATTACTAAAAAAGCTAATCAACTGTTACTTCCACTGACATTTTTTCTTTATGCACTATGGTGATGGGTAGTTCCTTTATTACATGTTTAATTTATTTTAACAGATTCTACTATTTGATTGCTTGGGGGAAATTCATACTTATGCGTGGAAACAGACATATCTCACAAGATACAAATCCCACACAGAAATACAGGATTAATATAACATCACTGTAACAGATACCTCTCATTTGGAATTTTACTTTACCTGTTCCTTCTCCCCGCAGAGCTTTCTCCACACTTACTCCTCTCTGTTCAAGTTCCCTCTGCTTAACTTCCAATTCTTCCAGCTGGCGCTGGACTTCTTGAGCCATTCGTAACCTGAATAAATGAATTTCATTACTTGTATATTTACACTGTAATTACTGTACACATAACAAATAATAAATAAGGTTTATAGATAGTACATAAGAGGTAGGGAGGATTACGAAAAATAAAGGAAAGAGATACAGAGTTTATGAAAATAAGAGAAGGCAAGGATAAAACTTTTGTTTTGTCACAGATGATTCGCAATTTTTTTTCTGGAGACATAAAGTTAGAAGGCCATGACGTTATTAATAATGTTGAAAGGAATTACGAATTACGAGATTCAAGAAATATCACACAAATGTTTCGCAATTTTTTTTCTGGATACACAAATTTAGAAGGCCATGACGCTACTAATATAATTTAACATCAACTAACATAAAAATAAATAATATAATGGTTTGAAATCAATATTCACACTTCTATGTTGAAAGAAATTATGGCATTCAAGAAATATCAAGCAGTAAAAAAACTGCTTACATACTATCGCTAAGTAAAAGCAGGCCTACTTATTCAGAACATGTTACAACCTCAAACATTTATCTAAGTTGAATGTTTCAGTAATCACAATTTCTACAGCCATTGTTAAAATAATGTTTACACATGAATTTCATATTGCAGAAGGCCAAGACCTAAACTGAATTAATTTCTTATTTAATAATGTGTTACTTTCTTTTTATTTATTATCCAAGTCACCGGATTGGTCCATGACAATGATGAATATCCAAGTCACAAAACAATTTTATTAAATATGAATATCATGCGAGGTTTTCATTTCCTTTGGATAAATTCATGAGAACTCGACAAAATGAAAATCTCTTACTAGGTCTATATTACTTATGGTAAACATCTGAAGGCTCAAGGGGAAAAACACGTTTAGTCACATTTTGAAAATTTTTCAGGAGAGCATTTACAGACTTGCAGAACTGACAGTTTCTTCCCATGTAAGCCTTCCCTTAATATGCTTATATTGTGAAACCAAGCGAGTTTTTCCCCTGTATGATTAGGGTATCTTAAAGATATTAACTTTAGCTGCCAGATTCAATTACAACATACAAATTACTAAATTTGGACTAAACGTGTTTTTTCCTTGGACCCTTCATCTGCTTTCAAATTTACATAGGTACTAAAAATCCCGCAAACCTTTTTCCTAATTATTACACCTCACATTGATGGACCAATTCAAAAGGGAAACAACTCAAAATTTAATTTTAGTAGGTTATTTTACGACGCTTTATCAACATCCCAGGTTATTTAGCGTCTAAATGAGATGAAGGTGATAATGCCGGTGAAATGAATCCGGGGTCCAGCACCGAAAGTTACACAGCATTTGCTCATATTGGATTGAGGGAAAACTCCGGAAAAACCTCAACCAAGTAACTTGCCCCGACCGGGAATCGAACCCGGGCCACCTGGTTTTGCAGCCAGACGCGCTAACCGTTACTCCACAGATGTGAACCTCAAAATTTAAAGTTTTGAGAAAACTACATTTTACAATAGCATGTTGCTGTGAAAAATATAATTAACACGCACTAATTTCAAACTTGCAGTATATATAAAACATCATTAACAGAATTTGGAGTAATTTTAAAGATCCTTGGATTTTTCACAGCAACACGAAGCTTTAAAATGCAGGTTTATCAAAAACTTTAAATTTTGAATTGTTTCTCTTTGAACTAGTCCGTTGACATGTATTATTATTATTATTATTATTATTATTATTAGTATTATTATTATTATTATTATTATTATTATTATTATTATTATTATTATTTCCACTGTTAAAATATCATTATGCCTCAATGCCACCATTAAAATTCAGTGTAATTAAATTTATACTTGTTTTAAGAACATTTCAAGATGTCATCTTCATAAAAATCTTGTCAGAAAAGTTTTATATATTTTAAGTAATAATTTTCTTATTGCCAATATTAAAAATTGCAACTCTCAAGTTGTGTGATATTAGTTTACCTTTTAAGCTGTGCTTGGCGAGCTATTCGTCGATTCATCTTCGAGTGTCTTCTGTTAAGGCTGCCTGCAATGCCGTCTACAGAGGAACCTGTGTCGTGCGTGGGAGTGGAGAGAGCTGTGGCTCGCGAGTCTTCTTCAGGCTCAGAGTAACTGTCTTCTAAAGGGGATTAAATATTCTTAGGCCTATGTCAACAACTGCAATCCCTTTCTAGGGTGATGAGCTCACTGCTACATTCACAATGTGGCAACAAATGCGGACTAAGTCTCACAATGCTATAAGCTAAACATAATGAAATGTGCATTCAGATGCTTTAAAATAAATCAAATTTAACTAAAAGGTACACAAAAGCAGTGCAGATTCACTTATTATTACAACAACACAGCTGCAACGAACCTGAGACTCTGGAGACAGAACTGCTGTGATAGTTGGCAGGTGGTGGTGGGATTGGTGGAGGTGCTGTATCATCAGCAGCGATGAATCCCGTAAGCCTGCTACTTGACTCACCAACACTCTTGGACCGCGTATCACTTGGCACCAGTGGAGTTTTCTCTTGCTGTGTAACATAAATATCCATAATTTATTAAACACCAATCTATTGCACTGAGATATTCTCATTTACAAAAGTTAAATTTGGGTATTCAATGGAAAATATAAGAAAAAAGTACCAGGGAATTCCTAGAGTCCCTATAATTGCGAGCAATGTCTATGCAGTTCGTAACAGTTATTGTGAACAAGATGGTAAGGACGTTTGGAATTTGATATACAATTTTGATATTTATTTTAATTTCTGTCTTTATACTCTCTGCATTCAAATTTAACAAGTCGGAAGCCCGTGTGCACCATTCTCGATTAAAATTTGATCATAGTTAAGTTGGCACTTGACCATCTTCAACGCCAATTTGCGGTGCATCATCCTCAGTCAAAGTTAAACAAGAGAGTTGATGATGATCAAATTTGATCATGGGTATGGAACCGATTATCTTGAGTCGAACATGGTCAAGTCGAGAAAAAACAAGATGGCGGCACAATCTGATGTACTTGACGGAATCGAAGAAGAAATGATGCATCTTGAACACGCAAATCACGGCGGAAATAACAGGATTGATGTTATTGTTGAAAGAGAAGATCCAGAACTCTCTCTTCCATTGTATGTTGCAAATTAAACTATGATGGAAAATGCCCTGAGCAAGTGTTTGTCAAAAATATTGTGACGCCCACGTGAGATTCGATCTCACGACCGACGGAGGAGAGGCTAAGTCGGCCTTGTTTTGGGCGGGTTGCGCACGCATCTGCCTCCTGGGGCATGGCTACGCGCGGTGAAGGAGGGGAGCAGCAGCGTGCGAGATGATTCGAGAATGGACACACGCGTCGAAATATCGCGAACTATCCAGAACTCGTACTTTCTCGCAACGATAGTTTAGCTATAAAGGAAGAAACGCGAGCGAACTTGAGCAGTTTTCAGTTTATTCAGACATTCAGTGAGTAAGCCAGAGCAAGCAAGCCAGTCTTCTGTACCGGAGTTCGACTCGAGTGTGCGTCCGCAACTGTGTCAGCATCCGAAGGCCTGAGTTCGAGTGCAGTGGACCGCAGTTGGAAGGACCTGAGTTCGAGTGCAGTGGACCGCAGTTGGAGGGACCTGAGTTCGAGTACAATGGACTGCCTCTGAAGGTCTGTGGTTCGAGATACTGTGAGCTCGAGTAACTGAGCTAGAAGAACTGTGAACTGACAGTTCTGTGTTGTAAATAATGCTTTGTAAATATTAGTTAAGATTAACAGTTCATTGTTGTTCGTAACAGTCCAAGTAAATTGTCATTGTCGTTTGTGGAGTTCAATAACGAACGCTGTGTTGCTGTGCGGAGAGCAAATCCCATTGTTGACGGGATTGAAGTTAAATTGTAGAGAGTGAAGAATAGTTTTATTGTTGTGACAATAAAATTACATTGTTGTTACTAATAAAACTTTATAATATTTTAATAAAGTCGATGTGCCACTGAAGAGTAGGAAGTAATTCATAGTAATCTGGCTGTATTTCTTGTGTGTTTCACATTTTCAATGCTGAATAATTTGTTATTGTATGCATGGTAATGTATTTACTTATTTTATCTTACGAAAATAATAATTATTGGTGTCAGCTATTTCTGTTGTTCTTTTTTAACACGAATTTCAGCTTTTTTCAGAATTTAAACTTCGCAGCCCTATATTAATAAAAAAAGGGAAAATTGCTTAAAAATGTTTTTTTGTTTGCATTTTTATCAAGTGAAAAGTAGTTGAAAATAGTTGAATAACGACCTCATTGTAAATAGGTTATTTACCTATTACATATTATGTTATATTGATGCAAATTATTTATCAGACAACTGTCATGCTCGTTTGTATTAATGTAGATCACTAGAATTTTTTTAAATAATAATACTACTTGAGTATGATATTGAACACTGATATAAAATTGCAATGAATTTATTTTATTCACTTGTCTAATCTTCAATTTCATTTAACCACTCCTTACACTACACAACAGTTTTCACAGGGAGGTCTAGTAATATATTGATGGCTAAGAAGTGATATCTCATATCTGTAAATTTTCAGGTGAATAATAGAAATGCTTTTCTCAAAATAGATATCTTAATGTCGTCTATCAACTGATATCTTCTTCTGCCTCGAACTCTTCTCCCGTTCACCATTCCTTCCAGTGGATCCTTCTATGACGTAGTGCAAAGGGCGGCCACTAGAGGGAACCCAAGAGTTGAAACTTAAAAACTGAGACGATTCTGTCCGACACCGGGGTGGTATCCGGTGTGGCTTAGTGGATAAAGCATCAGCACGTAGAGCTGAAAACCCGGGTTCAAATCCCGGCACCGGAGAGAATTTTTCTCCGTTCCATTACTCTTTCATCGTATGATGATGCAGAATATCTGCATGGAAATATCATATGTACTTCGGTACATTAAATAATATATATTCAATAGGCAGTTTCTTCTCAACTAGTGACCCAACCAATTCCTTTTCCTCTTCATGATCAATTTCAGCTCATTCTTTCTTCACCCACTCTTTCCAACATAGCTTTGTTTCTTATTCTGTTTGTCCACTTCACATGTTCCATTTTTCTCCATATCCACATGTTGTAAAGTTCACATAACTGCCTGCGTGTTCCTTCAGAAGACGAGAGCTGCGGCTATTGTCCCCTCGCATTATGGTCCGGATGTCCACTCACACCCCGCCCCTAGTAACTCCCTCCCGGTGCCGACAGGTCTCCTCACCACATGGCCCGGCCCGGAGAGAGATGGTCTCGCTGGAAGACACATTCCTTCAGAATACGGGACTCGCTATTTTTTTTCTCCCCTCGTATTAGGAGCCAGATGTCCACCCACACCCCTGCCTCTAGCAACTTGCTCACAGCGCCGAGGGGTCCCCCGACCACGTGACCAAGCCAAGAGAGAGAAGAGTCCCACTAAAGGGCGGGAATTTGTGACGTCAGTAGCGTCATGACGCTCCAAGCCACGCCAAGAAGGGGAGAAATGGCGCGAAGCCCGAGGTGTATATAAGGCGGGCCCAAAATGGCATAGCACATTCGTCGCCGGCTAGGGGGGGCAGCTACTATGCTCCCTCTGCCACCGACAACATTTCTTTCTCTGATCCAGCGTGCTGTACTTCGTCGGACCGGGTTTTCACGGCCGACACTTACCCCCGGAACAGAAACGCATCGCCGGCTCTGTCTCCGCCTCCCCGCTCCGATCTCCCTAACCAAGCTATCCTAGTATCGCTCTTCTCGACTACCTCCCCCCCCCCTTATCCCTTTGTCTGGATTCCACGTGCTCTAACCCTTTTAGAAAACATTGTCTTTCCTATCTTCGACTTCCCTCTCTGTGGACGCCCATCGCCGGCCATTTGTCAGCGGAGCTCGTTAGCAGAGAGGTCTTTACTTTACTGTGCTCTAACCCTTTTAGAAAACATTGTCTTTTCTATCTTCGACTTCCTTCTCTGTGGACGCCCATCGCCGGCCATTTGTCAGCGGAGCTCGTTAGCAGAGAGGTCTTACTTCACCGTGCTCGAACCCTTTTAGAAAACAATGTTTTCTATCCTTGAATTCCCTCTCTGTGGACGCCCATCGCCGGCCATTTGTCAGCGGAGCTCGTTAGCAGAGAGTAACCCCTCCATCTCTCGTCGGTCGTCGAATCGCAGACCCTTTGGGGGCAGAGCTTCGATAGGCGAGAACCTCCACCACCCCCTGCTTCCCGTCTCTAGTTCTCCTACCCACCGTATTCGCACTTCGAGCAAACTCTCTCTTCAGTTTTCCCTAGGCACTCCCATTTCTCCTCTCTACTCCTTTCTACGTTGCTAGCCCTTTCCCTTCATACCAGCCCCTCGCTACTCTCTCTCCCTCGTCTTGTCTTCGTCTCTCCCCAGGTACTCCCGTTACCCCTCTCCAATATTCTCAGTCATGACAACAGCACGCCTTCACATTAGCTTCAGCCAGAGTCACAGGGACAGAAACGGCAATATTCTAGAGTTTCTCAAAGACACTCCCGTTTCCCCTGCCCACGAATAGGAGGAGGACACTGATTATTTCAAATAAATTACTATATCTGTATCAACGTATTTTCTTCCTACATCATCGTATAACCCCCCTACGAAGTTCGTCACCACCTGTCCTTCACTCCCGTTTCCCCTCTCATCACCTGGGACCACAGCAGGAGAACGTCAAAGCAGATCGAAGCACAACACCTATACCGTAATGTCACCCTTCCCCACACACTTCAGCTCCCCTTGTCACGTCACTCCCGTTTCCCCTCTCAACACCTAGGGCAGCAGTCTTCAGCAGAGGGACCACCGTCAGCAGGAGGCCGGCGCACGACACACATTTCAAATGCTTCTAGTCACTTCTCTTCACTTCGTCGTAATGTCCATGTTTCTGTCTCATAAAATGTCACATTCCATACAAAGCACTTCACTAGTCTCTTCCTTAGTTTTCCCCAGAGGTCCTTTGTATTATCACAAGATAATGTCCTGCAGACATCAACGTCTAGATTGATATATATGAGACCACTAGAATAAACTCATATTAACTCTTTGCTTAAAATTGCTAAGAATATACCAACTGATTTACCAACAGCTTCAAATATTTCCAAACAAGGAACTTCATTGGACGATAAGTCTAACTGGAGCCCTCTCGTTCAGGGACAGGATTCCTTGACGTGTTGTGAAGGAAGTCAACTGCTGGAGGAGGCTCTGAGGCATTGACTCACTATGCAAATAATTTAAAATGCTTCTTTTGTGTTACTTCACTTACGAGTTTCATTTTCATTACCCGAGTTGCAGGGGCGAATGCTAGTCACGAAAGTTAGGCTTGCTCTTTTATTCATAGGGGAAGATGGGAGGATATAATAATTCATAATTAATAAAAATAATCAGACCCACATAAATAATTTATTTTATAATTATGAAATCATTATGAGTCTTGGATCATATTCGCTTATCAGATGTAGAAGTTCGATATATTATTATAACAAACATGGCCAACAAAACAGTTTATTTAATTTTTTCGACCCTGCCAACCAATGCACATTGTTGAATTGAGCTGCACTGAACGAGCGCACATATTCTCTATAATATCTGTCTTCTCTTGAATAGTCCTTCGGGGAAATGGATTTACTAATAAGGTTTCAATAACACACAATTCCGAACTCATTGCAATACTTCAAATTAAAGTTTAAGAATTAATAATACATGCAGGAGCTAACACATGCATTCCGCTCATACAATTACATTGCACTCGCAAATCACAGCACATTCCCGCTGTCAATACTGCTCTGTGTAACTTTAAACATTCGTTGGTGTAGCTCTCGGACCAGAGCTTCAAACAACACATAGTGCACCTAGGACGGACTAAGGAGGAAGGCACTTGCGCGCGCATCATATTCTCGCTGTTTCTACACGAGCAAGTGTTGCGATACTTGCGGTGCGCAACCTGCGGATGGTATTACGCCTTTACAATAATCCAAAAATCATAAGAAATTTTAATGTATGTAATCCCATTTTGAGAAATACACATTCTACGAAAATATTGGGCTTGCGCAGCAAGCATAGCATGCCCTGAGAAATCGCCCCTGCTGAGTTGTGATATACATTTAATGATTCCACTTACTGCACACCAATGCCTGCTTAAATTAGTTGCATTACACAACACGAATTACTAGGACTCCTTAACTACGCTATTAAACTTAACGCTGTCATAATAACAGACATGGAGTGTTAATCCAGTAGGTTAGGTAAGTGTATGTTCTCATTTATGGCCTGATTTGCCACTATAAAATTCCAACGTTTTTACTTGTATCTCACACTTCGATTTTTTTTTACCTAAGCTCCTTACAACAATTTTTATCTTCCTTAAAAATCCATTATCATTGACCGAATTTAAAACGTTAACCTCGATCTAATCGTAAATATGATAATCACTAGGTTACCGAGAGAGTTGCCAACTAGCCAGTAACTTCTCTTAAAAAAAAAAAAAAAAAAACAAAAGCAACAGGAATAAGAAGGGTCAAAGTAAAATTGGAAGAAAATATTATTGAACAACTACTTACTTATTTACTTACTTACTGGCTTTTAAGGAACCCGGAGGTTCATTGCCGCCATCACATAAGCCCGCCATCGGTCCCTATCCTGAGCAAAATTAACCCATTCTCTATCATCATATCCCACCTCCCTCAAATCCATTTTAATATTATCTTCCCATCTACGTCTCGCCTCCCTAAAGGTCTTTTTCCCTCCGGCCTCCCAACTAGCACTCTATATGCATTTCTGGACTCGCCCATACGTGCTACATGCCCTGCTCATCTCAAACATCTGGATTTAATGTTCCTAATTATGTCAGGTGAAGTTCTGTGCAGTTCTGTGTTGTGTAACTTTCTCCATTCTCCTGTAACTTCATCCCTCTTAGCACCAAATATTTTCCTAAGCACCTTATATTATTGAACAACTCTCTGAATTTAATTACCTTGGTCACTTAGTCTCATATATAAAAATTATATACACTTAAAATAATTACAGAAATAAACAAAATAAATTAAATTATTAAAAAACAAATGTCCAGATGTCCTCACAAACAAAATTACGATGATCACATAATATGAGAGCAAAAACCTCTTTGAAATAAAGCAATAAAAACTGGATCATGAATTACAAACATAAAGCCAAGCTACAAGCTGCCCAAATGAGGTTCTGATGTCCACTTTTAGATTTAAGCAGGACGGACAAAAAGATAAGCACAGACATTCTGGAGAAGTTAAAAATGTGGTAGAAGGTATCCAGGTATATCAAAAGAATTGACTAAATCACATATGGAGAATGAAATCAATCCATTTATCGAAGAAAGCATTCCAATACCAACATAAATGACAGCTAGATAGAGGAAGACAAAAACAACAATGGTCAAATCAAGAGGATGTTAAAAGACAGATGATGATGAAAATGAAAATGATGATGATGATGATGATGATGGAACAAAATAAAAATTGCTTAAAAGAAAGGAAATATCTATGATGGCGAGTTTGATTTGAAACTTTTGGACATCCTGAGTATAAGGTACTGGTATCGGTACCGAATATTTAAGCACTATATGGTAGTGGTAGTTATGTTCGTGGTAGTGGTAGTGATAGTGGTGGTGGTCATAGTCGTCATTGTGGTAGCAGCAGCAGCAGTAGTAGTATTATTTTATTTAAAAATGATTTCAAATGCATAGTTTATTCTGCATTGAAATTCAATGTGGATGATAAACAGCCAACAAATTTTTCCTGGAGTCCTCTATTAGGGAAGAACAATATGCTAGTTTCATTATTAGCCAATGCAAATACTTCGTAAATATACTAAATGATCAAAGCTACTGTTGCGTCCATTATTATGCGCCAACAACTCAATCAATCAATCAATCAATCAATCAATCAATCAATCAATAAATCAATCAATCAATCAATCAATCAATCAATCAATCAATCAATCAATCAATCAATCAATCTTCTTAACGTGTCCAGCTGTTTACTGACAATATGTTGTTGTTGTCTTCTAATGCCAGGCGTTTGACAATAAAGTCATTTGACCTCTTGCACTCCAATATTTTTCAAAGATATTATCATGACTAGCCACTGAAGCACAGATTTTGAGGTGTTTTCCGAATCCATTTCTTGGTTTGAGTTGCACAATGGGCAGTTAGGGGACTGATATATTCCAATTCTATGCAGGTGTTTGGCCAAACAATCATGGCCTGTTGCCAATCTAAATGCAGCTACAGACGATTTTCGTGGTAAATCGGGAATTAACTGTGGATTTTGATGCAGAGAGTTCCATTTTTTCCCTTGGGATTGAGTTATCAAATTTTGTTTGTTGAATTCTAAGTATGTAGATTTAATAAATCTCTTCACAGAGTAATACGTAGATTTAGTAACAGGTCTGTAAGTAGCAGTGCTGCCCTTCTTTGCTAAAGCATCCGCATTCTCGTTTCCCAGGATTCCACAATGGGATGGTATCCATTGAAATACAATTCTTTTATTGAGTGATAATAATTGAGAGAGCATTTTAGTTATTTCTGCTGTTTGAGATTAAGGTGTGTGTTTAGAGACTATTGATAGAATAGCTGCTTTGGAGTCTGACAATATAACTGCATTCCTAAATTTATTGATGTGGCATAGAAGATTCCTGAGACATTCATTTATTGCAATGATTTCACCATCAAAACTTGTTGTTCCATATCCAAGAGATCTATAAAGTGAGAAGAGACAGCACATAACACCTGCACCGGCACCTTGTTCTCTGGAGATCAAGGATCCGTCAGTGTATAAATGAAGCCAGTTTTGTGGAGGGTACCTAATATTAATTGTCTCTAAAGACAATTGTGTCAGCATTTCAGTGTTTACTTCTGATTTCAGTATTTATTTACTGACAATATAAGGTCCATTATAGTCCACTGTAGTCTTTTCAGTTCTTGTTTTTCATGAGAAATGAGGGGTATTTTGATTGGTGTTCATTATAGATGCCTGTTGATAGTAGCCAGAGTTGGGGTGTAGTCAATATATACTGCAGAGCAACGTCAACAACTTCATGAGCTACATAAAGGTAGTTAGCCTATGGAGCAAGTGACTAGCTTCAAGATTAATAGGAGAAATCTACCAAATAATTATATGCTAATGCACAAAACACCTAAACATTCATCTTTTATGTAACTGAAAATGAGTGAAGGAACTCGTGTATATCGATGGACCAGTTCAAAAGGGAAACAACTCAAAATGCAAAAGTTTTAAGATAACTGCATTTCAAAGTTTCATGCTGCTGTGAAAAATCCAAAGATAATTGAAATTACTCCAAATTCTGTTAGTGATATTTCTTATACTATACGTTCCAGTTAGAATTATGTTAACTGGATTTTTCACTACAATATGAAACTTTAAAATGTATTTATCTCAAAACTTTGCATTTTGAGTCATTTCCCTTTTGAACTGGCCCATCAATATTTTAAAGCAGAATACCTACGAGTTCCTACAGTAATTAGAAATCCACATGTTAATTCATTACTGTTAGAAGAAGCAATACTGTTAACCACACTATAATATATTGTAAAATATTTGTTTGAAACGAAAAGAAAAGGAATAAATAAATACAATTAAACAAAAACGGAAATGTAATATGAAATAAAAATACATTTGATAAATATGAAATAAAAGCAAAATAATAACTTACAAAATTAAGTAAAATGTAAAAGAATGAAATAATGTAACATAACATAAAATTAAACATGTATAAAATTACATAGCATACACTCGAGTTTCTCTGCACCAAGCATAGCTTCTAAGAATAGGCAATAGACAACAATCTGAATATGTTGCTGAAGGTCTGAGACAAACAGAATTATTAAAGCAGGCCATATATTTGTAACATTTTATATTTGTTAGCAAAACTATAATTGCAACAAATAAAATAAAAAGTCTGAATTTTTAAGAGCTTATAAATCAATAAAAAAATGACATGTTGAACATTAGTGACAAATGTGTTCTGTAAAATTCATCACTTCAATATGCCAAAATTTTTATAAAATTAATTTATGATGCCTATTAAAGCAGCAGAACTCAGACAGCTTAATCAAATGGAATTGCTACGTGGAAAATAATGTATATTTCTTTCTCAATTTCAACCATAATACCAATTACTTTATACTTTACCGACTACGCAAATAAGATTTGAACAAATTCTACAAATTAGTGCATGTGATTCAGATAGTAATAATAGAAATGGTGCAAACATACTGACCTACACCAATATTAAGTCTGTGATCGTATGAATGTCAAGAGTATGGAACAGGGTAATTGAAGCATTCTTTGGAACAAGAACTTAACTACAAAATCTTGAATATGAGATGATACAGGGCATCTAACATTTTAGATCTGGTATAACAGCATTGAGCAGAACGACATTCAAATGTTTCTAGAAGGCGCTGTGTTTGTTGGAGGGAAATAATATTTTGTAAGGAGGGAGATGTGTTATTAAGAATGCAGTATATGACGAAAACGGAAAAAACGACATAACGTAAGTTAAGTTGTTATTCCTGGGAAAGCTTCAATTATACTATTAAATACAGGAATTACAATGCTAAACAAATACACAATTATGTTTGGGAGAAAACTGCAACAGGAAGTAACAAACGAATATAACATGCACTTCAGATTATTTCACCCAAACTACGGTTTGGTAACAAATACCCAAAACAGAAAGTTTTAACACCTCTGCACAAGTAATTGTTGCATGCTGCGAAGAGAAACAACTAGAACAAATACTTTTATGCTTACATCTGAGTCTTCCGACCACGAGTTACTCTCTGACTGAAAAAAGAAAATAAATGGAATACAGCCCATCAGATTCCATAATGAAATCGTGTAAAAAAACTTTATGACGAAATTTGTAACTCAAAACAAATTCAACATCAATTTAAGCATTTTCGATGTGTACTGTAATATTATTATGAGTTGTAATTGTATTGTTCACTTTAGAACCCAAATTATTCCCAGTAACATTATTTGTTTTACATCTCAACAATTGATATGGAAATTTATTCATAAATTTCGAGATTGTGAATAATTACTCAAGTCATACAAGATGTGGCTGATAAGTATTTTGCACACAAGATCATAATTGTCGAAAGAAACAGTATGACGAACTCTGTGCCAGTTATTGCATTCAAACCTGCCGTATGGCATCAGTTCAGCTGAAATAGACTGTAGTCATGACAGAATGTCAGTGTGCTCAAAGGAACATGCTGTCATTGAATATCTGTCATCTGCAGGTGTTCATCAACGACTAAAATATTCTTATGGTGATAATGGCATAGACATATCTACATATGTTATTAGGGAAAATGAAATTGGCTAGATCACTGGCTAAAGAAAAACTGCCTACTGAAGGATGCACTGGAAAGAATGGAGCAGAAGAAGATATCAGATGATATGGTAACATTAAGATATATACAGACGTGGACAAATTACTAGCAAAATTGAAGATTTGCGTTGCATATTTTTCAAAATTTAACTCCTCAATTTGGACTACATTTGATATTTTTGCATATTTACAAATTATTAGCAAAACTGAAGATTTTTATTATATATTTTTACAAAATTCGATTCTTCAATTTGGACTACAGTTGACATTTTGGATATTTGCAAATTATTAGCAAAACTGAAGGTTTTTATTGTATATTTTTACAAAATTCGATTCTTCAATTTGGACTACAGTTGACATTTTGGATATTTCCAAATTATTAGCAAAACTGAAGATTTTTATTTTATATTTTTACAAAATTTGACTCTTCAATGCAGTTGACATTTTTGCTAATTGAAGATTTTTATTATATATTTTTACAAAACTTGACTTCTCAATTTAAACTACAGTTGACATTTTTGCATATTTCTGTCTACTGTAATGATGGAAATATCCAAAATTATCAACTGTAGTCTAAATTGAAAAGTCAAATTTTATAAACAAAATATCATAAAAATCGTCAATTTTGTTAATAATTTGTCCACGTCTGTAGATCATATATGGAGATGAAGAGAAATGTGGAAAAGAGCAAAGATTGGAGAATACTAGGTTTCTGTGAAGGACCTGCCCTTGGACAGAAAACTATGAATTAATGAATTAAGGAAAAAATTACAGAATTATGAGTTTGTGTGCAAAATTTTTCATGTAAGTTCACATACAATAAGCTGGATCAATTCACTCCACCTATATTCATCTTACACTTCTTTTTAGTAACAATGTATAGAATATATCTCTTGTTATGTTTTCTCATTTGCCAAACATTTTCATTTCCTCTTATCATAAAAATAATATTGTTCACTCAATGTATTCAATTTATTACTGCCTTGTACATTACAGCTACTTGTGAAACAAAAATCCAAATTTCGCATCAGTATTCATACCCTTAAATACGAGAATAAATTCATTCCTCAAATCACAATTCATTGCCGTTTCCTTACATATTTATGAGTAATTATGTCTAACAATCTTAGTTCCTTTTTTTAATTGCCATTTATAAAACCGCTGTTATATAATTATGAATATCCAAAATTTATTTTTCAGACATACCTGTAAGTCCAAAGTAAGTGTACGAAGCTGACTGAAGCCTACATAACAATGAATGTTTACACTCACCTTTCCTTTTTCCTTGTTCTTATGCAACCGGAATCTTGAAAACTTGTCTTTTGTGGCATTACTACCTCCCATGGGTGTCTTGGGTGGAGAAGGACTTCTCGAGGTTTCTTTCTTTTTGTGGAAGAAGTCAGAAACAGCTTGGATAATACTTCTTCGACGCTCACGCTCTTTAGATTTTTTCCTGGTATCCTTTGCACCTTCACTGAGTGCATGGGTAACACTTGCATCCTGGTCAGCATTGAAAATGGTCTTGGAAGAAAGACAAGTTAAAGTTACAAAATGCGAGAAATAAAAGAGAAATCATGTCATAAAGGTGGCACATACTTTCTCATACTACACATTTTTAATAATCTTCAGAGCATGCATGCACGCAACATCCCCATGCATACACCATTTTATTTACCACTACTTACCTAGGAAAAGAAAAAAGAATTGAATCAATTTCGTGTTGATATTTTTTTCAAATTAGCAAACATTAAATTTGTAATAAAAAATTATTAGTTTATTAAATGTTATTTATGCTAATCTCGGTTGAAATGGCTCACACATGCAAATGTAAACAAAATCTGTCAAGAAACTTCTGCATATAGACATAAGACATGTCCTAACTTACTTTTCTGGTATTGGACAATTTGTGCATTTTCTGAAAATCTCACAATGGAAATGTTGCAGCATCACAATACTTTATATTTCATATAAAGTGAAAGTAAACATTAAAAAAAAGCATGGGAAAAAAAGATTCCAGAGCATAGTTATGCTATGCTACGAACATTTAAACAGAGAATTATTAATACAACTAAAAGTAATGAAACAGATTGTGTTCTCCATTTAATTTCTCTATTCCTTACGTTTTTCCATATTAACCATTTGTACTAAATGAGTTGCTTTCACTATATTCCAATGTATTTTACTTTCTTTTTTTTATTATGGTATTATTTTCATGTTGTTTAGTGTCGATTTATTATGCTATTATTATTTCTCTTTTTAATATGTTAGTATTCTGTTCTTTAACTTTTTGTTAAATTTTAACTGCTTGTATACTTTGTGACCTGGTAGAGTGTAAGAGAAGGCCCTATGGCCTTAACTCTGCCAATATAAATAAAGAATTATTATTATTATTATTGCTAACAACGAAAACAAAACAATAATTACAAAAATCTTAATCACAGAAACAGCTGAATATCACTTCATGTCAAAGCAATATAATATTACAGTATAGTAAAATCCCTCGTAACCGGCACACAAATCACCAGCAATACCAAAACAACGGCAATTTTGGCTAGGCCAAAAAAAAAAAAAGTCATTCATGCGAAAGGGAAGAGTCAGACAAAGATGTGAGTGGATTTCGTGGATCACACTTGCCGCATTGTGTTTACTCTTTACATTGTTTACGCGTGAAAACATAGACAAAAAAACTCGTTATGTCTTTGGAGTAGATCGGGTAGCATCGGTAACTGTCACTTGGACCTTGCAAACAATGCACAGAAACAATATCTTTAAATTTAACACTTGAACTCGCCTGTTTCGAAGGGGTGTTGGATGAATCTAAATAGGAAAGTGTGAAATTCTCTGTTCCTACAGCACGTAAAAATTTCGAGTGATCAAAATAGTATCATGGCTATTATCGCTAAGCGATGCTGTTGCACAATTCATTCCGCGAAATGCAAGCGAAATATTCTTATTCTCAAATCATCAAGTGCTACTTCATCATCTTCATAGTTGTGACGTTGGCTACACTGCTCTTCAGATCACATGACTCACATGACTGCCATTTAAAATCATCATAAGGTTAAGAAAACTTTTAGTATTTTTACGCTATTATGTATTACTATACTACAATAATTTTGAACTGATAAATGTACATTACCGTATTCAGTACTAAACATAAACATTGTACGTACGTATTTCAAAACTTTATTTTTAAATATCTATATGAAAATTACTAAATTTCTACATGGAGAAAAATGTTTATGCAGACTAGTGTAATCTTTACATAACCTATAAACGTATTTTCCAATTATCCATCACTGACTTTGTCCCACAGTTGCTGGATACGTGGAATTCTACTGTATCTCTGTTTTCATTACACACTGAAGTGAATTTTCATTTTCATATGCGACCTTCAACTGGGCCCTGTACTCTCGCTTTTGTTGGGCTTCTTTTCTGAATCCTTGTACCTTCAGCTGCCCCCTCTTAGTGCATTTTGCTGGTCGTGATGGTATTTTGCTCTGAATTTCTTGGCCAGGTTTAAAAATTTTCACTGATACTCTCACAAACGGGTTCTCATATCTCTTGTAATTTAATTCGCAGATAAATAATATTTTTATCCACTGATAGTGTTATCTTTAAGCTACAGAACGAGGTACTATTCGCTTTTGTACCTCAAATTGTGGGTGCTCCTGTAAAGGGGGTTAAGTATGAATTAGCTAAACTGGAATAAGTACAGATTTTAATTATTCATAATTACTTTTCTCTTGTGTTAAAGGGGTTAAGTTGTTCTTCCATCTATGATGCAGTTGCAATGCTCCATAGTTTGTGACAAAGGGGTTTTGTTCAGTACCAAAGGAGAGAAGTTTACATACCTTACAATTTGACTTAACCCCCTTTACACGAGCACCAGCGAAATCACATTGAAGCAAATGTCCATCACTCATACCATGGCAGTGTGCAGACACTGGTAAAAATGGCCATTTTCGCCAAGCCCTTCCCTTCCTCGTGCCTCACAATCTGGCCCAACTGGTTTACATACTGTATTATCCAACTGTAAATAAATCATTAACTTAGCTCATATATTATCGATTTATTAATTTGTCCTACAGAATAATATCTGTGATATTGACAATTAATATTTGAGGAGAAAAATTCGCTCCGGCGCTGGGAATCGAACCCGGGTCCTTGGTTCTATGTACCAAGCACTCTAACCACTGAGCTACGCTGAATTCTATCCGCAGCACCGGACCGAACCCCTCTCCTTCGTTGTTTCCCTTTTGGCCTGACTCCAAGTTAGGCATACATGTTGACGCATTATGTCCAATGTCAACTGGCATTATACTAGGAGCGCACTCAGCTGAGTGACTTGTTTGGCCGGGATTCCGCAGTTACGTGCATAGTAATCTGTACAAATATATGCACTGCAGCTATGAGAATATTATCGATTTATTAATTTGTCCTACAGAATAATATCTGTGATATTGACAATTAATATTTGAGGAGAGGGGTTCGGTCCGGTGCTGCAGATAGAATTCGGCGTAGCTCAGTGGTTAGAGCGCTTGGTACGTAGAACCAAGGGCCCGGGTTCGATCCCCGGCGCTGGAGCGAATTTTTCTCCTCAAATATTAATTAGCTCATATAGTTTCCGTGCATTAAGTGTGTCAGATTTTGCATTTTTTTTGGGACATCTGAAACTCTGTATGTACCCCTTCATCCACACATGGGGTAGGACGTAGTTCAAGTCAAAAAAGTAGTCTACAAAGTATGAAGAATGTATATGTATGTGAGACAGACAAGGATCCATCTGTCTGGTGGAAAGAGAAAGACAGAGACACAAGCTGACAGACTGTATTGCTGGTTACCTTGGCTAAAGGTGCGCTGGCAGGGGAAGCAGCACCGCTGGTCTCTCCACTAGGTGAAGTCTGCAACTGCTGATATGCAGCATCTCCAAGACTGGGGGAAAGTCTGCTGATGGCCGGCGTTGTAGAAGACGAATGTTCGTTAGAGTCACACTGGGTAAGATCATCTAGTGCACTCGGACTGCCACTGCCCTCACTGGACTTCACTTCTTCACCAGGCTCAGAGAAGCTGCGTAGCATTGCATGACGCTTGGTGGCAGTCTCTGCGTCGGATGCATGCCGCTTGGGAACCTTCTGCCGCAACATCTTGATGTAGTCCTCGGGACTCAGACCAAGCTCCTCGTCTGTCTTGAGCTGCGCTCTCACCCTGGCCTCCTCCCTGGCTCGCTCTCTCTCCGCAGTCCGCTTTGCCTCCTCGTGTCGGGTCCGTGGAGGCGCTACAGGCGTCTTCAACATCTCGTCGGAGGTGCTGAACAAAGCCTTTCTTATATCAGGCAATGAGAAAGCCTCAGGATTTGTGAGAGGAGTCTCAGGAAGACGAGACGAGTTTCTTTTTGAAACATCATCTTCAGTTTGTTGAGAAGATCTGAAAGATGCATGAACAGACAGAGGACGTTGCCTGAGTTGTGTAGACCGCGATTGTTTCTTAAATGACGTCATAGGTGTGTAGAATTGTTCAGTCTCCTCACCAACCGGAGTTGTTGTATCATCTGCAAAAGGCACTTCCAGGTCCTGATAGACACTATGTTGCTTCGCATCTACTTCACTATCAGTCTTTGTTGGCACAACTGGTGACGTAACAGCTAAGTTATCAGGAGTAGCTTTCACATCCTTTGTAGTTTCAGGCACTTCTTTGGGTGGCTCCACAGTGTCAGGCTGACTGGGCTGCGACTGTGTGTATGTACTCAAGGACCCCCTAGAAAGTCTTCTACTCTTCTTGTCCTGAGGAGATTTCTTTTGCGTTAGGAGTTTGTCCATTACCATTTCATGTATAAGGTCTTTTTGCTTGGACCTCTCCCTCGATATTGCTTCTAGTTTACGTGATGTGCTTGGAGAATTGAAACTCGAGCCGACAGCTGGCGAAGTTGAAGTATTTTCACTCAGTTCCTCTGAAATAAGTTCTTGTGTTCTAGATTGATGTGAGCCCTTGTTTCTTCTTCTTGATTTTCTAACATCTATCGAGTCTCTCACATTACTGAATGGGGATATGCGGCCTTGAAGACGACGAACGTATTCCTCATATGCCTCTCCTGTCGTCTGATCATCTGCGGAAGGCGCGGGGGGCTCAGTGGAACTTTCAACTGAAGGAGGTGGTTCATGCATCGGTGTATAAAACACTTCATTTTCACCAGGGGTCTCAGTCTGTTGCACATCTATTGGACTGTCTTTTACAGTTACAATATCACTTGTTGTGGTTTCTTCAGTGGTAGTGCCACCTTCTGGCTGAAGAGAACTCTCTTCATCCTCACCTGCTGATACTACCAGCAGTTCCTTGTTCACAGCCTCGACCTGACTAAGCACATCACCAGCTTCTAGACTGTCACTGTCTCTCTCGTACTCACTCAACACAAGTGCTGGCACAATGTGTGTAGAAAGCAGCTCAGTAGCTATTGTCGGCGTCTCTATTACCGGTGTCGACAGATCTTCATCATCTACGGCATTAACAAACTGTACATACCCACTGTTACGCAAGAGAGCCTGGTTTGTCGCAGCTAACACATCGTCTGACTCGCTTTCTTCTTCACCGGTGTCCATGAACTCAATGTTTTCCATGTTCGTCAGCAGACGTGATGTCAGATCTTGATTAGACCCCTGGTCGTCCCTGCCACACACATGTCCAGGATCGTCTTCGAAGTCAAAGTCTTCACATTTAGCAATTCTGGCCGGTGTACCCAAACCACTGTCACTTTTTCTAATAGTTTTAGGTTTCCTGTGTCTTCGAACTGTGACATAGTCAGGGTCGATGTTGAATTCTACATCCTCGAGATCTTCTGAAACTACAACGTCTGCATCTTGCGCCCAGTCTGACAACTCTGTCTCTGCGAGAGTGGCTTCGTTGTGGAAGGACTCGGAGTCCTCGCCTCTCGTTGAGGGCGGAGTTGACGGACTGCTTCGGTCGCTCGTCATGCTAGACCGCTTGTTCTCACTCACAGGGGTTTCTACAGTCTTCTTGCCTTCTTCAACAGTAGTGCCTATGAAACTAGTAACTTCTACAGGTTGTGGTAAAATAATTTCACTCGGTCGTATTATTTCACCACTAGGTTTATCAGTCTTTGGTCTCTCTTCAACAGCTGCCTCAGTCATGAGTTCACCACTAGAGTCGTGAATTTCTACTCTCGGTGGAGTTCGTTCATGGTGGGACGAAGATTTGTTCTCGTGCTCACTTTCATGGCCTTCTGAATCACTTGCACTAGTATCAGATGAGAGGGAATCGCTTGCAATATCATCAACCTCGTTATCATCACCACCACCCACATCACTGGCACTATCACCGAGGGACGCCTTCCACGGCACTTCTGGTACTACTATGGATGTCTCGTGGGCTGGACTTCGTGGCCGACAGTCTAAATCGTTGTCTTGCTGCTGTTCTGCGGGGGTGGGCGTCATCTCCACATCAGAACCCAATTTATTCTCTGCATCAGGAAGAGAAGTACCATTTTGCAGAGAATCAGTATCCTGTGGATTTGGAACTGCTGAAACATCCGTCTTTTCACCTTGCACATCAAGCTTAGACTTATCCTGTTCTATTCCAACACTATTTTCAACATCTACGCCAATTTTCTCTGCTAAAACATCAGCGTCCTGCTTCTTGTCTGTAGGTTCTACAACTGATGGGGAATCTTCTTTTTTACCCAAACCACAAACATGCTCATACCCATCACCAATCAACAGCAACTCTTTCTGCTTGCGCAATAGCTGTGTGGGCTGCTGGGACGGCGATGGAGGAAGTGTGAGTGAGGGAATAAGGATTGTAGGTGATGGTGGTGAGAGGGGATTGCCAGCAGGGGATGCGTGCAACCTTGATGTTCCTTGAAGGAAGGCTTGCATTGTAGGACTGGGTTCCGGTGCAGGGTTTAGAAGCTTCTGGTGCTCTGAAATCATATCTACAAAGCTCTTGAATTTCGAATCCAAAGTGGAGGCTGAACCTGATTTTTTTACAGAACCAGCAAGTCCCGACGCACCTAAAAGATATTTCTTTTTAAGTTCCAGTGACATCTTGGACGCAATGCCTTCTGTAGAATGTGTTCTGTTAAGGAAGTAATCTCCACGTCGAGGATTGATAAGAGGGGTGGGTGTTACTAAAGGCGATGGCTTGGTCGTTATATTATTATTTACAATATTTTTCCCAGCATTAATATTCGAAAGACTTGCAGATTTGCCAGACTCAGCCTCTGGCTGCAAGGGAGAGAACTCAAGCTTCACCCCACCATGTGCTTGCTTCTGCATGAGGACTGTGCCATTCACGGGACGCACTATGTGTCCAGTACGGACCTGCACCTTCTTGGGCTCTTCTGCAATGCGTCGACCTCGCCTGAATGTGATGTTGCTATCATCGATCAAGATGGATGGCACGTCATGTTGTGTGGGTGTTGTCCCATCATGTTCGAACTCCGAGTCTGTCTCGATCTCTGTTGCGGAATTTTCTTCTTCTTCTTCCTCCTCCTCCTCTTCTTCACTTTCAGACTCGGTTGATGTATAATCATCAGAAGCAACCTTCAATGAAAGAAAACGAAACCATATTAGAGAGTAAATCCAGATATAAAAATCTAAAATTACACCCTATTCTACGATTTTTTGCTGGTCTGTACTTCAGACATATAAATTATAATCTTTTCGCTGTAAGAAAAATCCTAATGTAAACAATAGCATGTGACTGAAGTGAGGCTTCATTGGCCACTGTTTGGCGCCATAAATTCTTACTACGTGTTCCCACCTACTGTTGTACATTCTGTTTCATGTTAAACATTTCCCGTTACTCATCAAGTAGGCCTAACCTCACTACTATGCATTCGTTTGCTTAGGAAACATTTACTTTATAATTACTGTAATTAAAACTCACTTAACTTATTATATACATTTAAGACTATTTGTTTTTCTCCACCTTTGAGAGGGTTTCCACTTTATGATTAATAACCACACACACCAAGGATGCAGAAGTCATACTTCAGTACCACGTGCTTACGTGAACAACTATGAATTCAAGTGACGCCAGCTTGTTATAAGAACAGACTACCTCGGTATTACTGTTGGTATTCATCAGCGTTCATAGTACATAACAAAATATAAAAGTAACTTTTCTTTTACATAGCGTTTTACATATGAGTGAAGTTATATGTTTCATCGTATTTAACATCTAGAATTCAAATTTGTTATTTTCAAATAATACAAGATTATGGTTTCCAAATACGAACTATATTTTCCTGCGTGGTTTGAGTGTTTCGACTGGGGGCCAATCACGGGTATGACAGCAACGTGCTTATGTTTACATTAGGATTTTTCTTACAGCGAAAACAGTATAGTTAATTTACTCCGAAATGAAACTAAGTCACTGTAAGCATTTTATATATAACAATGTATCATTATGAAATCCAATGTGAAGGTCCCAATTTTAAATTATCACATCATGAGAATCACAATCATTGATTGATTGTACACATGCATGGACAAGATTGCAAATAGAATATTTAGTTGTGGAACAATTGTAAAGCACCTTTAATCAGACACATGCAGAGAAGAAATAAATCAAACACGCACTGTGCTCGTTTCAATATTTCTTATTCAATCTGTACTATCTTCTGGTTTTTAATCATTAATTATCCTAAATTATGAAGCAGGAGAAATGAACAATTTCTCCATAAAAAGCTCCAATACAGTCCTGTACTATTGCTAAGGCTCAACAAACTTTATGCAAATGTAACAGTTAAGACATGAATACACAAAGAATTAATTTTATGAAAAACACTTCAGAGACTTCTAACTATCAGTTTAAGATATTATTTCACTAAAATTATGTGCGAAGCAAAATTAACCAACATTATTACAGATTTGTAGAGGTTTCTGCAGGAATAAACAACTTTGAAAGCTGACTTTAAACATTAAAAACAAAAACTGATAATATCCATCCAATTAGGACATATTAGTTCATTCTAAAGCATGATTTGAGCACTTTTATTTCCACTTGCAGTGGAAAAGTTAGCTGGTGGTGGTGTGAGGAGAATTAGAACAAATCCACGAATATGTGAATCATATTCTGCTTTGGTTAGAGGGTAATGCAATGTTAAAAACAATAAATATAATGGAGAAAAAATAGAAACAACTCATACCAAATACGAAGCCACACAAAAAACACTGAACACTCAAAACCGTAAGTAATATTTACCTTGAACATTTTTATTTTTGTCTTTCTTCTTTTTTAACTTCACTTCAACACAACCACCACGCAGCTTATGAGGCCCAAAATGTGAATAAAACAGTACGAAAGTGAATTATATATTTTAATTTTTCTTCAGTACAGATACTTAAATGCTTTAGTAAAGTAGACACTAAACAAAATCACGCGATCAACTAAAGTAATAAACAAGTTCGAGAATACATTTGACAACCTTCAATGAATTGAAGTAAATGTTACAGAAATTTTACTTTAAGTGTAGCCTATTTCTAGCAACTACGGTATGTCACAGACGTGTAACCCTATTTACTGCAGGGCACAGTTCTTAGGTTTGTTTTTCTTAGATCGACTGCTGCATGGAGTAGGAAACTTCTGTGTTTTCACCTCAGTGTCAGAACCAGTGTCTGAGTCCCGCCTTCCTTTCGGTCTCTCAGGTACTTCCAGCTGTACTTCCTGTTTCCGCAGTTCTCGCGCTCGTATCTCGTCCTCCCCTTCTGTTGCGGTCTCACTCTCGTCATCTGGATGTTGGCAGATCATCAGTGCATTGTTAATATAGGTCATTATCTTACATTATTATTGCTAGTGTAAAAGCTTGCTAACTTCAACAGCTACTACACATTAATATTAATTAAGTATAAATGCCTTGTTATGGTAATATTGAACTGATGTTACATTTACTACCAGAAGCCAAACATAAGCAATTAATGGACGAGCAATTGGTAAGTCAGCAAGATGATCTTATGTTTGGTGGAGAAGTAAAGACTTTTACAGTAGATTTAAAAACTCTACTGTACTGCCTGTTCTGTCACGTCCACAGAAAAAATAATACACAACAACACAATGCACATCTTGTGAACAGCCAGAATCCCATGATTAGAGACCACGAAATCACGGATCATTTCGGAATACCAAAATATATTACTGAGATGCCCATACGAAATGGAGGAAGATGAAGTTTCTAATCATTAGCAAATCGAAACAGATACAAAAAGTTCAGATATACAGTCTAAAATGGATGTATTCACCTTAGTAAAGAAGACAGAGAGAAACAAACTTCAAACTAAGAGACTCCCTATAATAATACTAAATTATGTTGTTGTTAACTGAGTTCCTGGTAAGATTACAAAGAAACAATATCAGAGAAAATCTCTTGTGAAACTGTAATACTAAATGAGGAGTCACATGATGTCGATGTTTTTTTATGGGTTTTCTCTACTGTGGCTCTAATGGTAGTGATTCTGGTTATAAAGCTGGACGATTCGGGTTCAAATCCTGATAGAGAAAGGGGCTCGTGTGTTGGTGTTAAAATCCTGATAGAGAAAGTGTTAGTTCTATCTATTCTGTCATCTGAAGTGTTTGCCTTGTCCTATTTATGCAAGCCACATGGTCACCGAATCCCACTACTATTCAATATCTCGAATTCTCATAGGAATATGAATGCAATGGTCCAAAGGCTTCAAGCCTGGAAAGTATACGATTATAATGAAATTTACACGGAGAATTTACACAACCAAACCTATATTTTCAATCTATCTTTGTCTTTATTGGAGTTACTCTTTTAAGATGTTTATTACATAAACTCTTGCTGTTCAAATGCCATGCTATAGTCAATAACTTCACGGACTATTGTGAAACCTGATGAGTTGATGATATAGTTCTGGCAAATTCATCAGCAAAGTAATTTCCCCCAGCAGTGATGAACACCTATCACCATTCGCACAACAGTTGAAAACCGTCACGAAATTATCCTTCGCAACTCAATAAAGGAAAAAGGACATGCGTTGCAATCAAACTCCCTACACTACAAAGCTAGTCTTACACAAAGGGAAATGGACAGAAAAAATCATAAGCTACTAAGTGAGAGAGGATTATGGAGGGTGTAGTAACATACTGGTGTGGTATGCTCGCAAGATGGACTTCACCACTATCACTACAACACACTTCATTGGAACTAATATGAAAAAAATTATTCTCCTTTCCAGAAAGAAATCTCTGTCTTATAGCATTGGTCAATTGAAAACTCAAATTTGATGCGGTACCTCCCACAGACGTCACTAATGTCAACACATCAAGTGCACAACAAATCTTTCCAAACTGCATGCCCACACGAGCTGGTTGTTACATCTTGTACTACTCACCTTCACTCTCGTACTCTGGGTAACTGAGATCTTCATCGCTCTCCTCGTATTCATAGCTCTCACTGTCTTCGTCTTCTTCCCCTTCTTGCCTACCTCCTTTATCATCGCCATTTTGTTTATCTTCTGGAGTCTTAGAATAGCGGCGTGTCCATGTTTCAGCAAGACGGCGAGTTTCATCCAGTGTAAGTGGCTGTTCGATTGCCTCCTCAAACACTTCGTTCGCTTCTTCCTCAGAATCACTACAATGAAGGGAAAAAAATGTATAACAGGCTTATTCAAACTTATTTAAAACACTGTAAACACAACCTGTCATGTGCACAGAACTGTCATATACAGGGTGAAAGTTAAATAACCCTGCAGATTTTCAAAGTGAATAGCTCATATTGTATCAATCAATCAATCAATCAATCAATCAATCAATCAATCAATCAATCAATCAATCAATCAATCAATCAATCAATCTTCTTAATGTATCCAGCTGTTTGCTGACAACAAAGTCCACTATAGTCCACTGTAGCCTATTCAGTTGTTATTTTTCACGAGAAATAAGGGGTACCCACATAAGCTGCATTAAACCAACGCAGTCTCACTATATTTTTCACTGTTCATGATTCATGGAATCCCTCAGTGTAAAATTCTCCGGAGGTAAAATAGTCCCTCAATCTGGGTAGGGTCTGCACTGAGAGATGCCAAGAATCGTACTAAAGTACTTGTTTGGAACAGCTCATATTGTATGTAACAAAAAAGTGTAATACCATATTAGTGGAAAGTTTATAGTTTGCTCAGAAAAAAAAATCTCTTTTCCCAAATATTTAAAACCCTCTTATTCGGTAACTACTGCGAGTAGGATCGTGATTTTTGTCCATATGGATAGAAGACCTAATAAAAATTATTTATCTCTCTGGGATATTTCAATAACGTGGACGGTTTTCGTGTAAATTTAATTTAAAAAGCACTAATTTCAAGCCAATGAATGGTGCAATCAGACTGCAACATTGTAGCCAGAGAGGGAGGTGAGAGTAGTTCACCTTGACAGACAAGTCTGAGTTCGTTGACCTCTTGCATCAGTATTACGAGAAGAAAGAGGAGTATGTTAGTGGCGATGTTGTCAGACTGCTGAAACTTCAAACTTAATTTTATAATTAACCTTGCATTTAATCACAAAACATATTATGTTTCGTATTCATTTCAATCTGCAGAATCATTTTACTTCCATCCTGTATACCTACTGAGAAAATCAATGAAGAAACATACATTTTAACGAAACCTCGAAGACTAGCAGTAGCACATTTCCGATTCTTTATAGGACACAATTGTCTCATTAAAGATCTCAACAAATTTAACGTAACAGTAACAAACTGTTCAATATGTTAATCCTCTGTGACAAGCAATAACACTGATGTAGTAATTGAAAGAATCGACAGTTTTAGCTATTTGGATGCTACAGTGGCGACAATACAAGATATATCATGCCCCAAAATAAACTATTTCAGTATGGAAGATAACAAAATTTCTTGATTTAAATTAAAAGGATTTATTTCTTAATAAACTAATTAAATATTCATACTAAAGGGAGAACCCTGAAATGGCAGTCATTACTTAAAAATGCATTTTTGGGCATGTTTTTGTAAAACACGCGTCAATTAATGGTGAGACAATGAAAACTTTAAGACAATACTGCAACCATGATCAAAGAAGGAATTTTGCAGAATTAGTGAATCTATTTATATTGACGTAACAGCAGCTTCATACTTCATTGACTGGGAAGCGACTTTCGTACTGAAGGAGATAATGATAATGGTGGTTGTGATTATGACGATATGGTGATAAGAATGAGATGAATGTGTTACAGTTTCATGAGACTTCTGATGAGAGTTAACATTTCCCATAATGTATACGAGTTAAGGTAAGCGTTCACTACATCGTATCGCATGCATAGGACGAATCGGAAAAAGACTATCTTTGCTGTAATTGTTATGTAACCGCGTTCACTACATCGTATTGGACGCATTGCCTCTCGGCAAATCCGTCCACGTTTCTCGGATGGGCAACTTTTCCGATGCGTGTGATCATGGCCTTCTTTAATAAATCAATTTTAATTGGTCAACTGTTACTATTATGTTGTGCCATGTTCAGTGTCGCGCCAAAATGACAGACGGAAAACTTATTTCGCGTGTAGAAAATTGCAAAGAATTATATAATTTGAGGCGTTCCCATTACAGTAATCAAGTCGTTTCTTGCAAATATGTAACCAATCTTTCTTTCGTTTCTTCCTCTTCAATTAAGACGCATGAAGCAATTACAAATTCTTATTCGCTAACAGACGTAATTAATAGACCTAACCTCAACTCCTCTGCTTTCAGTAATGTCAATATCGTACGACGTCATGTTTTAAACAGCTGATAGGGGGAGGCGATGAGGTGAAGCCGTTACAGCGAACGCACTGCACTTAAAATATCCGTTGCGTGCGATTCGTATGAGGAGTTCAATACGATGTAGTGAACACTTACCTTTAGATCACTCTTTCACCAAACTATTCACTTATAGATAACATGTAAACTCTCAGAACTGGAAGATAGGACATATTAATGATTTTATATTATTTAACGCAAAAGATCTCAAAGGCATGCAAGAGATATGAAAATGAAGATTTGGAGTTTGACCTTAACATGACTAAATGTGAATGAAAAATTTCATGATCAATATTCACGCATCTGGAAGGATGCTCCATTTTCACTTCAAGGCTTGTAGAGTAAACTGCAGGAATAACAATGAAATTGCAATGTAGCAGGTTTCACGATCCCTACCTGAGATCTGAGAGAGAGTCGCTGGACCCTTCAGCAGCCGATGCTCCAAAATTGCGGTCAGTCCATTCGTCTTCATCCATTTCGCTAGGAACTTCTTCTACATCAGAAGCAGCTGCTGTCAAGTTCTCAAATTCGATTCGTTCGGGTGTAGACTTCACATCAAGTACATCCAAACCAGTGAGCGTCATTCTATCTACAGTCTCTGACAATGATTTCGCCTAAAAAGAAAGTGAATACTGTAATTCTAATTTCCAAATAAAAACACTTCTAAAAGTATAAGAAATTCAAAATCGCATTACAATATTACCAGATTAAGTACGGCATTCAAAATTTCTTAAATAAATAATACAAGAAACATAAAAAATCACACTGAAAAAAAGACCAATAATAAAAGAAATAATCTGTATGTATTTTTGTAGATACACCACACCCATTTCAATGATAAGAAAGCATACATATGCGCATGCATGTAAAAAAAAAAAAATGTTTATTAGGCCTACATGAAATAATCTTTTTTCCTCAATGTTGGAATGCTGTTAAGTGTAACAATATTTCAACCAAGCCAAGTGAATGTCTTTACAATGTACCTTCTCTGGCGTTTTAGGTGTTGACTGGGCAGGAATGTTCTCTTTATCGATAACAGATTTAAGTTCTTCACTTTTTCTTCTCATCTTTAACCTCTGAGTTCCTTGGAGGCCGAAGTGTTGTGTACAGAAAAATCTGCTACCGAATTTACCTTCTCTGTCAAAAGCATAATTACCTGAAACAAGAATCCAGATTAAAAATTGTTCATTATCATTATCAGTCACGATTTAGACTAAAGGCCTTTTCCAACTTCAAGTTTTCCATCTTTTCCTTGGGCGTTCCACATTTATTTTTCCTATTAGGATGTACCATATGCGATTCTTGGAAGTCTTCAAACAATGGTTTTTTTTTTCTCCCACTTTTGTACATAGCTGCTGATTTGCTCAGAGTGTGCTGAGAATTTTGGCATGTGATCAGGCTCCACAACAACTTATAAAAACCATCTACAATCTCTATAAGGAAAATCTAATTTAAATAAACTTAAAGACAGACTGTAAACTTTAGGAATAAGTAAGGCTTGTAGTTTTTCACCTGCGCTCTTCTTTATTTATATGAATACTATTATCAAAGAATTCAGAGAAAAAAGACGTGATGATAAACCCATAAATATAAATCTAAATACATTGGTACAATGTTCGATATTTAATTTAAAATGAATAGCAGAAAGATAAATCATGAAAATTTCATGACCTTTCGTGGTAAAGAACTAACACCTAGTAAAATCTGTTTGGATAACAAAATTTTGAAGAGTAAATGCTTTTAAATATCATGGACACAATTTATCATTCCTGGAAGAATTAGACAAAATTTCCAAATATAAAAAATATTTTGCGTCATAAACTAGATTTTCAAATCATCTTCACTGCCAAAATACACACATATGTGTTCTTTACAAACTTTGGCAAGATTTTTTCTTTCTTATGGGATTGAAGTATGGACTCTACCAACGGTATGATGAAAGCAGAATAACAGCTAATGAGATGAAGTTCAGGAGGTGAACAGCAGGATCGTATGAACAATGAAGATAAACTTAAATTTCTTCAAACTGAGCTGATTCTAGGATACATCTGCAAATACGAGAGAAATTGGCACGAACACCTAAAGAGAACGACTAATACACGAATGTTTTTATTCTTAGTTTCTACCTCATTCAGTTTTTCCTTCAAATAATCTCTCTTTTTATTGAAATAATTATCTCTATTTGCTTCAACTGGATCCTGTAAGAATTTCAACTTTGCCTGTTTCCTTCTTTCTATTACCATGGAACAATTTATAATTGTAACTATAGATTCTATCTATAATACACTATGATAAATATAGATGCAAAATATACATGATTTAAGTAATGTGTATTCCACCTCAGTCTTGAAATTTCAACAGTTTTGTCATTAACAACAAATTAACCCATCTTTACAAGCAAATCGCCTGAAAAATGAACGTGCCAAACATATGATTTACGACTAGGAGACTTCTCCTTTCTGGGACTTGTCCTCACCCAATTCGAAAACTGACCTTCGTCCTTAGGGCGACTGAAGAAACGAATTTCTTTGTAGGAATCCTTGCCATATCCATTCCTACACCCTGGCACAAACAGGGTGGCATTTCAGTTTATTTCAACACATGCACCACTTTGAATGTCCGTAAATCATTCACAAAAAACTAATTAGAAAAAAAAACACAATTCAAATAGTAACAGACAGAAATACTGGGTGTTCAGTTCAAAATGTGTCATGGCTCGCTATATGCCGTCATGTGGCTAGCCGATGAGCCTAGAGAATTCAATCTTCCTACACTTCCACAGAGGTGTATAACCTAAGAGGCAGAGAAGTTGCCTGGCAAGTACGGCGTTCATTCTGAAGAGTACGTGCCGATACGTACGGTAACGCTGGTAGTGGCAGGAATGTGAACTGTTTGGAAATACGTACTGTCGGGATATGGGGAGAAGGTTAAGACGATTACTTACGTATTTGTTGACATTAACTTCAACGGTCAACATGGACACGGAGCATTTGATTTGTGGAATGTTACCGTATGCAACCGATGATAACAAATACTCTGCGTACGACTTGCCGGCGCAAAACACAGTTCAAAAGAGGTTATGGTAGCACACAGACCGTACAGACCGCCATCTGTTGCTACGATGTTCAACTTACACCGTACACGTTCTCAAGTTCAGATTGAAGAACGCCTTAAATAATAGGCAACTTCTCTAACATATAAGCTGAAACTCGCTTCAAATCGGTGACCCAACAACAGTGACGTCATGACACACTTTGAAATGAACACCCAGTAGACGATTAACATTATGGTATAAAAACTCATTTTAATATGTTACTAAAGTCGTGTTGCTGTTATTCCCGGCGTGACTCCTTCTCTTTGCTTACGCCTTAGGAAGTGAAGGCTCTATAAAGTCTAGGTAGGTAGTATCGTTCGCCATTTTTGTTCTTTCGTTGCCAAGCTACCAGACGAGGAATCTATTTTCCGCACCATTAAACATTATCATGTCGTAGCTCCTATGATAATAAATCAAACGCACTGGAATTGAGCAGCAAATAACGTCCTCCTGTGCTTTCTGAGAACGCCAACGAAAGAGCCAAAATGGCGGGCAATTATATTAAGTATTTATCGAGCCTTAGGAAGTGCATAATGTCATCAGCAGCGAATCACATGACGCACATGTTTAAATGTAGCCGACCTGCAACATGATTGGCTGCTGGAAATAAGAGTGATGGGACTATAATATGAAACCAACTGAACTTGTAACAACAAGCGATCACCACACCATTGTTTCTATGTTTCCCGCAGAGTCATTCATGACAGTACCTAAGCTGTAGTGTGCATGGCAAGTGATTTCAGTTTCTGTCTTGTACTCGTTATAGTAACAGATTCACTTCACATTCTGTTATGCTACTTCCTGCCATGCAAGTTCTTTGAATTTGATACTTTTTTCTACCAGTTCTTTTATTTTAAATTATGTGTCTATACCTTGCTTTATTTAGTACTATTCTGAACTAACTCCTCTAATCCTCTTAACCAGGTTACCAGTAAATGGAGAAATTTATAATGTCCTTACATACCTAGTCTCAGAGTAGTGCTGCAATATTCACAACGGAAACAGCCTCTGTGAAAGAACCTTCCTTCAGCACTCAGCCTTTCCATGAGGTAAACCCTCTTCCCACAGAAGTGACAAGACTCAGAACCACCCTGAGTTGGTAGGAAGAGTGCAGGTTTCGAGTTCTATAAAAACATAACACACACAGACGGTAATGTTATCGAATTAACAATCATGCAATTAACAAATTGTCACTATTTGAATTCATACACAACAACAATAATAATAATAATAATAATAATAATAATAATAATGGTTTATTTTAACTGGCAGAGTTAAGGCCATTCAGCCTTCTCTTCCACTCAACCAGTATGATAAAAAATTACTACAGTGCTATGAATATAACATAATTAATACAATACAATACAATTCAAAGCAATACAATACTACAAATACAAGACAATATAATACATAATTAATATAATACAATGACAATTCTTTTCGTCTTCACAACACCAATAAAATAATTACATAATAATAATAATAATAATAATAATAATAATAATAATAATAATAATAATAGTAATGATAGTCATATCTAAATTAAATTAAATTATTAAGCTCGATCACAAGTATAATTTCAATTTGACTGTGCCCGTAAGAAATCGTTTAGCCTTTTCTTGAAAGTGGTTATTGTCTGGCAGCCCCTAATCTTCTGAGGTAGAGAATTCCATTCACGGGGAACTGAGACAGTAAAAGAGGATGAATAGTGGGATGTTCAATGGCTTCCTTGTGGAGTTAAAACTTGTAAAAAATGTTGTTGTTGTTTTCTAATGCCAGGCGTTTGACAATAAAGTCATTTGACCTCTTGAACTCCAATATTTTTCATAGTAAAAAATGTACTGAATTTTGAACGACCCAATATAATATGATATGATAGGATATTTATTACCATCAACTCATTCCCAAGTAATGGTAGCCCTTCACATTTTTTGTATTCGGTATCACCAAAACTATCACTTACATAGATATCTGCTTGTTTTTATTAGATATTGTTATTTATGCCTCGAATGGAATTAGTACAGAAAGTTAAATCATTCCCATCCTTTCGCTATTACTATATTACCACTAATGTTTCATTTTTGTAATCTAATCAATATAAATTTACTATGCTTGTTTATTTATTTTTTTTAGTCTTTTCTTTCATATCAATCCACAAGATCCAAGATGACTATACCATGTGTAACATGCTTTAACACACTTTTTGACCTCATCACATAAGCCTCAACACCTACAGCTCCAAATAATTTAGCACAGTTCTTTATCTGCATTAATGTCATATAATATATTACATCAACCTTAAAATTATAAGCATTATTACAGCACTTTAGTCTACATCTTTCTTGGTTAGTCATTGATATCTGCACTACGCATATGACAGTGTCAGTTTGTGATTGTCCCTTCTCTAGTCTTAGCATTTTTAAACTTAACCTAGTCTTAGCATTTTTAAACTTAACACTGGTTTCACATTTATGTAACTGACCACGGGGCCTCCGGTGATGACCTCATGCTTATAAGAAGAATTTAATGTTATGTTTTATTTAACAACGCTCGCAACCGCAGAGGTTATATCAGCGTCACCAGATGTGCCAGAATTTTGTCCAACAGGAGTTCTTTTACAGCCAGTAAATCTACTGACATGAGCGTGTCGCATTTAAGCACACTTAAATGAGAAGAATTAATTCTTTGTAACATAATATGCAAACATTTGCAGAACCGATGTATTGGTACAACTCTCAATAGTTCTCAACTATTCTAAAAGCAGATGTGAAAGCTGGATGCTAGACAGCAGAAGTGATTAGACTAACAAGAAAAAAGAAAGTAGGCTCGACATATTAAGACTTATAGCTAACCGATCTCTGGATGGCAGGCTTCTCTGGTTCTTGATTACGCACAGACAGCTGCTCTGCAATGGCAGAGACCTTGTTGCTACCTCTTGGCCCGGATTGCACAATGGTTCCTTCCTTCAGCTTCCTGTCCAGCTGCTTCAGGCTCACGTCGATCTCGCTGTATTTATCTGGTTTCTCCTTGTCATGACTTTTCCTCTGCAGCTTCGATTTCACTGCTTGGAACTGCATTGTTAAACAATGGTAGAAATGTAAATTAATTATCACTAGTATGCACGGACCAGAAATAATTTAAGAAGGCTGTATTGTTTTTTTTATATGGTGGAATCCTTTTACTGAAGATTTGTTAAGTAAGTAAGTAATAAGTAAGTAAATAAGTACGTAAGTAAGTAAATAAGTACGTAAGTAAGTAAATAAATAAATAAATTGTTGTAGACAAGTTGATGTTAACACGCAATCGAAAATTCTAAAAGAACAAGCAGCAACTTGAGTGGAATTAGAAAAAAAACCAAAGGTATGTGTCAAAAATCCCAACCTATTTATGCTGGATGTCCGATAAAATATTTTTATTACCATTTTTTTAAAACTTGCCCATTTAAATTAATGTGAAGTCTGGCGCTTGGTGGGTTGCACAGAGTTTCTCTATACATGGCCTTATGGTTGAAAAACTGAACTGAGCATTGTCGCAGGTGTTCACGTTTTATTGGTAAAGTCTGTCTCAAAATAAAATGTACCATATCAAAAACTTCGTTGGAAATGAAAAATCCGTTGTAAAGAGACTTTCTGGATGCAATAAAATTTATTTTTCAATTCCAAAATTTCGTAACACACTCCATGGAGCTGCACGACACACCGGTTGGGAACCCCTGGAGTATACTATGATGAATGTGATGTCAGTTGGGAAGGTTTCTAGGTCTGATATACAAGTCTCCAAAACCTAATAAAAGGTTAATGAGTCGCATGGTATGCAGCATGCATCTTGTAAACCACGTGTTGACATGTATGTGATGGTTAAGATCATTAACAAAATACTGTTTGTATTTTCTTTTCATACCATTAACAGTCTTAGTCATAAATTACACATCAGCATGTGGTTTACAAGATTCATGCTGCAGTTCATGTAACTCATTTACCTACAGTAGAATTTGCAGACTTGTGAATAAGGCCTAGAATCTTTCCCAGTGGACACCACATCCACTCTAGTACATTCGGTGACATTCTTAGCAGTGCCTATAAATCCAGTGTATAGTTATTACACATTTATTTCAATTAGTCCCATTTACAGTACAATCGTTTTTAAAATTATAGTGAAACACTAAGTCAATAGCAATAAACAAGATACCAATTTGTTACAGTTATATAATACTGACATTTTGAAGCAACTGTAGCTGAAGAGAATCTAACATATGTATCACTTACAGAAGTAGAATTGCCAAGAAATATAGAAATTATGATATTAAAATTAGGTCAAGAGAAAAGAAAAAGTATACATTTTTATTGTTTATTCACCTTGTCGTCAAACTGTTCACGGCTCCACTTGGGCACTTTTTCTGGTCTTTCATGCTTGACACCACGTCCCATCTTATTTTCCAGGATTTTCTTTTCTATTTCTCTGACATTCCAATCTGTTTTTTCTATTTTTCCTAAAATAAAAGCAAATTTATAAGTGCAATGCATCTGACAAAGTAACACAAAATTTAAAATCATCATAATTTAATTTAATTAAATTTTATAATAGGGTTACCAACCATCCGGAATTTTTCCGGATTGTCAGGAATTCAGTTCTCTATGCAGGAAAGAAATTAAATTGTTTTCAGGATGCTTAATGTCTGGAATTGTGATTTTATATTCTAAAATGTCATACTGATTCCGAGACTGAAAAATATTTTAACTCCACAAGAACACTGCAACATTGTCTTGAAGATCTGTAATGTGCCAATCTTAAAGAAAATGTCATAAGAAGATGATACACACCGAGTATCGAAAACGTTAATATAAATCCAAATACATTTAGATAAGCATAGGTGGAAAATAAAAAATTGACATTGTAAAACATCGAGCTTATCGGCATCTTCAAAATGAAACTACGAAACTTAAAGAAAATGGCTGAACACATACTTGCTCTTCCAATATTAGCAATGCTAATTTGGAATGAAATGAAAAATTTCTGGACTAACAAGAGGAGTTGGGTAAGGCCAAACTTGTGACATCAGAACTCTTAGTAAAGACGAACTTTAATATGTCCTGTAGAGATTTTTTTTTAAATTTCTTTCCACAAATGAAGAACTATTAAACACAACAAAGGAAGCATTAAGCATTCTTTTAAACTATAATGTTAATGTAGTGAGTATAGTGACATATACATCAATCCTTGTGCTTTTATGCCATTTATTTTAATGTTCAACCAAATATTAATACAAAGTTAATATGCTTAATTCTAATTATTTGTAATTGAGCTGAAAATACAAGCATAGACTACTCACACTGAAATGTGTTTTAAGTTTTTTGAATGTACATTTATTTTTAATAAATTTCCGTCCTCTGGAGTTGGCAACCCTATTTTATAATCTTCTCCTAAACAGAGGTTCCTTATAAGACAAAGAGTACTATATATACTAGTACATAGTTACAATCTTTGGAATTTGGGTGAAAATGCAAAAAATATATATATTTATGTAGAAGATGAAGAAAGAAAATAAAATAAATTTTCAGAGAAATAATATTGTTATATAAAGGATAGATTATTATTTCGAAAATATGTTTTGCAAAAATCTGAAGTTCAGTAAATGCCATTATTGTACAAGTGGTTCTTAAGGATGGAAATGGAACCTTTTAGTCTTAATTGCCAATTTTTTAAGAAATTTGTTGCACAACCCGAAATCCTTTAGTACTTGTGCCTCGAGCACCAATCATGAGCCCTATAACTTGATGTACCTATTGCACGTCGTAGGTCCTTTGGCTTCTTGTCAACAGCTGTGCCCTTCAATTTCTCTTCCAATGTCTTGATACGACCTGACAAGTCCTTATCCACAGATCCTTTGCGAGCTTCAACTAGAATTCTTGTTTCTTGGTCCTATAATGTTAAATAAAAAATACATTTTAGTTTTCCTAAAGTGATGATATCAATAATATAACAAGAAATAACAAATATTAGTTACAAATACCACTGAAGGAAAATGAACTACATGCATTAACCCTCACAAGATAACAGAATATAAGATGTAAATCTTGTTATGTCAAGAAGGTGTGAGTTTTCTTAGCAAAATAGCAGACTTAATTCAAATAATTTCCACGTGTTTTATACAAAGCACAGAATTTATAAATCACTATATACTTCCAAGGTTGGTCTTTCTTGGTGGACCGGTGGTTGCGATGCTTGCCACTGGATCCAAGGTTCAAACCCAACCAAGGGTGATGGGTTTTTAAGGTCGATTAAAATTCTTACAATAGCCCCCTTCGGAAGGAAGTAAAACTGAGAGGTATGTGTCACAGCTTTATGGTATATAAAAGAACCATGTCCTTGAAAGAAACGGTAAAATTTACCTGTCTCGCCTCGCCTACCATATTATTTACTCGCAAATAAGACCCCATCACACATAGAGTGGCGAAGCTCTTAAGAGGCTTTCGAGGCTTAGTCTACCAAAAAAATTTTAATTATTATATAAATAATTTTTTTTATCGTAAAAATGTTTTTTCATATAACAGAAGGACTGTATTTTACACATAGCAATTTTCATTATTGTACAAGATACAGTAATAGAGGAAAAAAATGTTGAATATTTCCAAAAATTTTATTGCTGTAAGCTGTACCTAACCCCTTAATTAAACACAATTCAATAAGCAAATAAAATTAAAAATATCCTTAGTATACGTATGCACGCAACAGCACTCTTTAAAAATGAAACATAAAGAAACTATGGAACTATCTAAGACAGCAAATATTTTAGTAGGGTCAACCAGAAGTTACGGTTGAGCAGAGAATATTCCCACATGCCTCAGCAGAGGTGAACGATCATCCCCCCAGCCATCATAGCTGGTTTTTGAAACCAGATTTCACTACCTATCGTAACTCCTCAAATTCATCACAATGTTGGGTGGGCACTAGTCCCATAGGCTGGCCATAACTTCATGAGAAAATTCCTTCTCCATGAGGACATGGACCAGCACACATCGTGTAATGCGAGTCCTAGACCAGATGCTACAGCATGGGACTGTCAACAATAATTAATGCACATAAATATCTAAAGTTTTCTACACACATAATTATATTGCAAGTATTTCTCAGGACACTAAAAAACATAAAATAGTCAGTAGTCACAAATATAGTTTAGTTATACATGGTCACTCTCTAATCACACAGAAAATTCACTGATTTATCAGTTAGTGGGAACTTAATTTCACACGAGGATTTTTGTTTCTCAGCCAAACAAATTTACCATGCTTCAGCCACATAACACTGAAACACAACAAATAACCACAATTCAGACTGTCTTACGGGATAAAACAATTTTAACTCCAAATCTCTGACACGATCTTGAAATGCAGGGGCTGTTTGACGATAAACAAACAAAGAATAGTCCTCAAATGGAGTAGAGCCATCACATTTAGCGTTTGTCTCGAGCATCTGCATGCTCTTATGCAAATGTTTCTTGGCAAGGTCAAGCAGTAATTTCCTACGCATTTGCCTCTCTGATCGGTTCTGCCGGATCTCTTCCCAGCGTTGCCACTGCTCTTCCTATATAATATTAAAACATTATTCAGAATGTGGTACACAGAAGACAACTAACAATTAAACCAAAAACAAATTGAACGAGTAATGTGGTTTTAATGTTTCCGTCTTGACTTATTTATAATGTCAACCCAAAAAATATTTTTGTTAACACATTTTAATTATTTTGTGAACGTTTCCGCCCTGTGTGGGCATCTTCAGACAATATAGCCTAGATATCTGTACACAATGTATATCAAAATTACATAATACATGTGACCAATTATACAAATACAAACTTAAAATTTTAAAAAGGCAATTAAAAACTTTTAAAAAATCTAACTAGAAATACAGCAACATGATCAGTCAATAAGTATAAGAAATATACATATTTAATATCATACTGTGATCGTCCATTACAGATAGAGATCACAACCAGGCTATTGTGTGGGATCGATAAGCCGTATTGTTATTATATGTGTAAAGACTCGTAGGTGGACACTTATTTAACAATAGAACAAGTAATTAAATGTGCATATTTTAACAAAAAATACCATGAAAATATTTGCAAATCAATGAAGATATATAGGGTCATGGAAAACTAATATGCTTCTGAATTGGTGTTTAGGCGTGAATAGAAAATGTTATGGATCACTAGGAGGTTTAGAAATACAAGATGAATGTAGTTTACACAAATTTAAGTAAGTAATACTATGTTCACTTATTAGCAAATATGTAAAGAAAAATATTATTGTGAAGAATTGCGGTTGTATGGTAAGTGAACATCAAATGTTATATATAAGTGTTATGATCACTTCTTAACATTTATTAACAAATATGTTGTGAAGATAAAATATTATTATAACGAGATGCAAATGTATGGTGAGTAAACATCAAGTTATTATAAGTGTACATCACTGTGATGAGTAGTGTCATGTATTAATCTCGTACTGTCGTAGACGATCTCTGTATGTTGTCAAGGATGAATTAATAATATCTGACGAATGTAGTAATAAGTTGCTGGTCATAAATAAAGGTAAGGTAAAGGTATCCCCGTAACATGCCATGAAGGCACTTGAGTGGCATGGAGGTAGAGCCCCATGCTTTCGATGACTTCGGCACTAGAATGAGGTGGTGTGGTCGGCACCACGCTCTGACCGCCTTTTACCCCCGAGAAAGACCCGGTACTCAATTTTATAGGAGGCTGAGTGAACCTCGGGGCTGTTCTGAAAGTTTGGCAACGAGAAAAAATCCTGTCACCACCTGGGATCGAACCCCGGACCTTCCAGTCTGTAGCCAGCTGCTCTACCAACTGAGTTACCCGGCCACCACTGGTCATAAATAGCTTCACAAATAGTTGAATCGACGTAGAGATATATGTTAAAATCACATATTAAAATCAAAAACAAATTGTTTTATTACAATTTATATTAATCCATATACTACCAAGCTGTAAATTATATCTTCTACAACACCATCACTTTTAGCTATGTAACAGCTTCCAATCAGATTTCATACAGGTTCTGCCTGCGAAACATGAAGCATAATGCTCGGAAGAAAAGCAACGAAATGGGTTACAGTGAAACCAAAACAAGAGTTACGAAACCTTATATAGTTTACTTGGTGTAATTTTTGTTGCAATTTTTCCTGATTCCCATAATAATTCAGGTTAAATTAAACTGAAGGGAAAACATACAGCTTGTACAAGTTCGTTTTAAACAGGAGAAAAGAACTGGCAACTGAACTTAATGTAAAATTTCCGAGTACCATGAAGCCAAGTTTTGGAGTGGATACTGAAAACCAATGTAAGTTAACTGTTATTTAAAAAAAAAAATAATTTTAAGTATGATCTTACTGTAATGTTTGGTGGCATTCTGTCCTTATCTGTGCTTCTCCTCTTGCGCTGACGACGAAGTGAGTCCAACTTCTTCTCGCCTGTGGGAATTACTGGAGAGCTAACGACACCAACAGGCTTGCGTACTTGTGATGGACGCGGATGTGGGTGTGGGTGATGGTGCTGTGAAGTGATGCGACCCAAGAGTGAAACCTTTTGTGTTGGGGTGAGGGTGCGAAGTTGAGTGATTCTAGTTTGTGATGCAATCACCTCTTTCTCCTCTGTTTCTTCTATTTCCTGTTTGTAGAACACACACAAAAAAAAAAAAAAATCAGTTTTAAACAATGCAATGTAATGCTTAATTCTCAGAACATCTACACAGGATTGGAATACTTAACTCTCCATTTTGTGTGTTATGCAATTCAAATGAACCCATACTCAGAACATTTAGGAAGATGTAAAACCCTACAAAAAGATGGCAGATAAGGATTCTATACCTCAAAAAATACTGAAGTGCAAGAGGACTAATAGATTCGTTGCCAAACATTTAGGCATTTGAGCAACAACATACTCAACTTCTCCAAAGAATGTACGTATGTGTATGTACGTATTTATTCACACTGCAAATGGGTAAATACCTGGTGGCAGTGGTAACTAATTACATCAATAATGACAATTAATAATAAACACAATTAATAATATTAATAATAATAATAATAATAATAATAATAATAATAATAATAACAATAGTACAATACTATTAACAAGGAACACCCTAAATTAAATGAAGCACGATCACTCAAAATAATATTTAAAGTAAATCTAATTTGTATCTTAACCCTAAATTCGAACTAAAACTCATGAGTATATTTATGATATGTTCATATATGCACAACTACCTTTCAGCACTACACTCATTTCGCTATCAACTCACTACACTGGAACTATGACACATTTCACTGACACTACCCTGATTTCACTAACACTTCAAAAATATTTCACTGTTCAAATACTTTGCACTACCACTATAAACTATAAAACCTCACTGTACAACACTTCAAATAACAAAACATCAATTACACCCTTAAAATAGTGTGCATAATATACTACCATCTATTAGAAAAGTCCTTAAGCCTATTTTTAAATACATTTTTGGTTATTGGTGAAGCCTTCAGTAAGCCTGCAGGTAAAGCATTCCAGTTCCTGATTGAGAAAAGAAAACTTTCCAGCATCCGTCCTCTGTCTTCTTTCCCTCAATTTATATGCGTGGTCGTTCCTTGAAGAGTAATTTGGCGGCTGCAACCTATTTTTTATGTTTCTCCAGGAAGATTCACCTCTGTATGTTTTGAACATTGCGCATAATCGAATTCGCGTTTTCCTGTCCGTGAGTGTGTTTCATTTTAATGTTGAATTATTATGATAATGCTTGAGAGCCCATTTTTTTATCTTTTCCAAAGTCTTAATATGTTCTAATCTGTAAGGATCACAATATGCAGCACCATATTCCATTGCTGGACGAACTAGTGACTTATATGCACTCACACTCCTCACAGTAGCTGCAGGAAGTCTTGCCAATCTTGTGTGATACATAATTCACAGAACCTATTTTATTAAACCTATTCACTAAATTTTGTATTGTTTTTCTGCAAAGAACTGAGGGGACAGGGAATTTACATCTAAAGTTTTCCCTTGCTCTACTGCATGATTTCTTTTTCTGTACGTACGTTTGGTGATGATGACAGCAGGTAAGGATCTTTTGTTGAATATTTTAGTTTCAAGAACTGGTATCTATTTTTACAGCAATCTTAAATTTTAGTAACCATTTGATGAAAATGTATCAGGTGGAATCAAAATCATACAAGGACTCCTTTCACAAATCATTCTCAAATATAATGTCAGTGTAAATGCTTTAATTGAAATACTTATGTAAAATTTCACATATGAACCTTACCAGTTTTGGATGCTTGATGTGTGGTATTTCTCCACGGAAAGTGTCGTAGATTTGTGAGAGGTAAGAAAGCATTGTTAACTTGTCAGGCACATCACACTGTTCCATTTCCTGCCCTGTCATCACCTATAAACAAGACAATAATAACAAAATAAGAGTTCCTTCTTTTTAAATATTGCAGCATTCAAGACAACGATACAATGTATTGACAACTTGTTTTATAGTGCATTCTCCTGAGTAGCTCTGACAGTTTATTACTAATGAAACTAACAAGGGATGTACTTGACCTCGAATGCTCTGAACCACACGAAACCATGCTTATAACATAAATCTGACCACCTCTGTGGTGTAGGGGTCAGCATGCTGGTCTTTTACGCAGAGGGCCCGGGTTCGATTCCCAGTCGGGTTGAATTTCCTGGTTGAGGTTTTTCAGGGGTTTTCCTCAATCGTAAGGCAAATGCCAGGAAATTCAGGCCATAACATCCCTGAAAATCACTGGCCTCATTCATCACCGAAATCATATTCATAACAAATAGTAACATATATACAGTCGCCATCTAGTTCACAACAATAGAACCAGTCTCAACAATAGTACACTAGCCTTCGGATTTCAACCAAAGATTAACTCGCGATATGACCAAAGATGTTAAAGCGAGTATAAATAACAGTAGAAAAAAAGAAAAAGAAAAAGAAAATATATATATATATATATATATATATATATAAATCTCCCATCACAAAAACAGTGCTACGAGTCATTTCCATGCAAAACTGCGCATCTTACCACGAGACACATTTGAATGATCAGTTGATCCAGAGGCGTACACTGGTTAAAGGGTTTGGGCTACCACTGACCCTATTATCACACAAAATATATCTAACAATTACTTTAATTTTAATTACTATGGTAAAACTAATAATACAAAATTATTACATTATGTTATATTATAAACTTTTTCTTTTGTAATTTCCTTGGGCTAGCCCCGGTAGCCCGCAAAATACGCCCCTGAGTTGATCACCTATTCAAGGTCTAAGAGAAGAACTTTGATAACGTAAAGAAGCAAAATATCAATTCAATATAACCAAAAACACACATATTTCAATGTCGTGACTATATTTCTATATTTCCCATCAACATAAACAACAAACAACAAAATATTGCTAACCTCTTGATGTGTATTTCTTTAGGCAATATAAGCTGTATATGAGAGAAGGATAGTTTATTTTGTAAGAATACAATGTTAAAAACCACAAGTAAAGTTATACGATCGCCATTTCATCATCAGATTTCACTTTGTGATATATAATCAACTTTCTGCACCAAAGTACAAGCCTATTGTATGTTGCAATATGCTTGATAAAAGGCAGGTTATGACACTGACATTCTAATACCATCGTTTGAAAACGTAACTGGTGTGGCTTTTGATATTGGACTGCTTGAATGCAGATGTGATGCTGAATGTGAAAAAGTGGCTTTTAAGATGTGCATATTGTTCAGTTCCACTTTGCTTTGACCACTTCATTGAAATCCCACACTTGCACTTTCAAGACTGAATAGCTGTGCACACTATCAGGTCAGCAGAAAGAAGTTTGTTGTTCAGGTATCGTAATTATTTTAAGTAGAGGTTTTGTGATCGTGATGCACTTGGGGAGCTGCTATAGGTAGCAAAATCCAGTTGCGAATACCAGCTATAACGGCTGGGGGGGATCATCATATGTAACCATACAATACCTCCATTCCGGTTGGATGATCGTCCACCTCTGCTTCGGCATGTGGGCGTGAGGCCAGCAGCCGGCTGGTCGGTCTAGGCCCTTCACAGGCTGTAGTGCCATGGATTATTTAGAGCTTTTGTGAAATTATTGATGGGAAATGTAGCAATATAATCACGACATTGAAATATGTGTGTTTTTGGTCCTATTATATTCATATTTTGCTTCTTTGCGTTATTAAAGTTCATCTCTTAGACCTTGAATAGGCGATCATTCAAATGTATTTTGTGGTAAGATGCGCAATATGACTCATACCACTGTTTTTATGATGGGCGATTTGTATTATAAGCATAAAGTCATAGAAGAACATGGCATGAAGATTTCACCAGAAAAAAACCAAAATAATGGCATTTGAAGGTACAAATCCAATCCGAAGCAAAATTGTTGTTGAAAATGTGATTTTAGAACAGAAAAATTCCTTTTCATACTTAGGATGTAATATATCATACGAAGGAGAGAATGATGTAAGCAGAAAAATTAACAAATTTTTACAAATATTAGGACTACTAAACCATACCCTAAAACCAAGTTTAGTACAGAAACATTCCAGAATAAAGCTATATAAAACCTTTGCACTACCAACTCTCTCCTCTATGGAAGCGAAATTTGGGTTCTGAAACGAAGAGATATCAGCAGATTAAGAGCAGCTGAAATGAAATATCTGCGACGAACTGCAGGATACACACTTCTGGACCACAAGAGGAACGAGGATATACTGCAGGAACTCAACATGCAACCATTAGAACAAAAAATTACAGAATACAGAAATAGATGGCTTGAACACATTTCTCGTATGGAAGCTCCCGAGAAATGCTAAAATACCACCCTCAAGGACGACGACGATGACCTGGACGTCCACAGAAACATCTATTGGAACCGAAACAGGCCAGCAATGGCCTAATTTCGTGTCTGGAATATGATGATGATGTTTTAGTGCGGTTCTGAGCATTCGAGGTCAATTACATCCCTTGTAACTAAACCAACAAAACAATCTATGAATACACTAAGCTAAAATTAAATGTGAACTAAAACTAAACCTAACTAGAAACAACATGTTTCTACTTACTGGAGGTATCCCAAGTTCTCGTTCCAAAGTGTCAAATGCAAGTTGATTATTTGAAGCTACATCTTCTGCAGACAAGGCATGGAAATCTAAGAGATCTGGTCGATAGCGATGTATTATTGCACACAATACAAGTCCATTCTTGAAGGAATGCGTCATATCTTCAACTCGAACATTGTCATACAAGGCAACTTGCTTTTTTAACCAATGAAGCAATGTATCTGGATGCACTTGGGAATCTGAAAGTAATCATTCATAATGAATCATCCAACTAGAAATAATCTTTGGTGCAAAAAAACACGCAACTCTTTAAACAAATTTGAAGGTGTGCTTGGAAATAATTTTTCACATATTCATAGTTTGAACGAGATATATACAAAAGAATGTCTGACTCATAAAATTAATGCCAATAGTACAATGCAACTGAACTAGCGAGTTTTGTGGTATTTTAATTTCAAACTAAACCTGCAGAGATTCTGCCACTTCTCAACTTTTGTTGTTTGAATCGATCATTTCGTATACATCTGAGGAAGTTTATTTCTCTGTGTTCAGGCTTCATCTGTTTTGCTGCAACAGATGATGCAGAATGTATAGTCAAATTATGTAATAATGAAGATCTAAGTTAAAATTCCGGAAAATGTAAATTAAATTCATAATGGACGAAAATGGTGCTGCCACCGGCGTGGCTCAGTTGGTTAAGGCGCGTGTTCGATCCCCGCTTGGGCTGATTACCTGGTTGGGTTTTTTCCGAGGTTTTCCCCACCCGTAATGTGAATGCAAGGTAATCTATGGCGAATCCTCGGCCTCATCTCGCCAAATATCATCTCGCTATCACCAATCTCATCGACGCTAAATAACCTATTAGTTGATACAGCGTCATTAAATAACCAACTAAAAAAAATGGTGCTGAAGTAATTTCTTCTTTGGGAGACGGAAGTGACAGAGTTGAGGATGACTTCCAGTTTGTTTGTCATTATTTCACCATTTCTTAATAATATTAATTTACAGTCATTGTCGCTGGTACAGTGGCAATAAGAAACAAATACAGTGTATTATCTTTCTTAAGGAACGAACTTCATGGAAGCCTTATGGTGGATATTCCATGAGACAAGCAACCATGGAAATTCCTGGAGTTGACGCCAACGTCAATCATTCGAATATGGCATCATACAAACAAGCATATAGACAAGCAAGCCTGAAAACACATTTTACACATTATAATTATATGGGCGTTTTCATGTAATGTGGGTACATCACAGAGAAAGCAAAGCCATGCTTGTTAAAATTACACGCATCTTAATTAAAACAGTTATGTTTTAATTTTTTTTTGTGTGCTATTATATTTTCATGTAACAGTGGTTTCCTAGGTTGTTGTAGGAAACTCACACAGAAGCCAAGAGATATATATATTGTACATAATATTAGTAATTGTGATTATTTAAAAACAAAATTAGAATGTTTGTTGAAGTAGAATACATCTTTACTGCAGAATTTCAAATGCTTACTGTAATACACAACTGAATGTTAATGTTATTTGTAGTTAGATTATGAATCAATGTAACTTGTGTCACCATGTCCAATGACACCACCGGCTCTCGTTATGGGCATGAGTGCACCGAAATTGGATATAAAATCAGTTGTGTTGCACAGCCTCTCTCAGTAATATCTCAGCATCTTGAGCAGCTACAGATCTGTGCGATCACATGTTTGATACGTATTCGCAAGTTCTGCAATATTAAAGTGATAATAAACATGTACGACACACTTGGAGTGAACCAACGAGCTGTGACTGATTTCGGAATATCACTTTATATTCATATAAGGAAGAGGAAGAAGAAAATATTTCTCGAACTGCTTTTATGTTGTTCTTTCACATAACCATTCTTCACCAAAGGCAAGACACAGCTTTCGAGCTGGGTGTGCTGCTTTAGTCCCATACTGTGTAAGTTCTCTAAGGGCACAGTAATCAGTAAGCCCATCATTATCCATTCTGCTGACATTCTATACCTTGGGTTTATTGTACAAACAATTGATATCTTCTAAGGCTTGAGAGAAGAGAAAGCCTCATCAGGCCTTATCTCTACTAGGTTAAATTAATAAATACTATAAATAAAAGTATTTTTCTATATTTGAGCCGTTTAGAGCAGAAGTGGTGTAAGTCAAAATTGGATAATGAGGTTTAAAGTAAAAATTCTGTAAAATACAGCGCAAAGTAACAATTAATATGTCCTCCGTGCTGTCCAATGACTACTAATAGTTTAAATAAATTGAATATTAATTGCTACTTTGCGCTGTATTTTACAGAATGTTTACTTTAACCCTCATTACCCATTTTTGACTTACACCACTTCTGCTCTGAACGGCTCATTTAATTATATATATTATTTTAATGTACCAAAGTACATATGATATTTCCATGCATATATTCTGCGTCATCTCCGTTCCATTACTCTTTCATCATTTAATTATGTTCGAGGTTAGTCAGTGGTGTTATTCTAAGTTCAATTTGTATACTATATCATTAATAGAGTACATCCCAAGTGATTTTTTCCTTTAGTCTACGAAGTCTACACACTGGATTTCCATCACAGTGTCCCATCCAGTACATGTATTTTCCACTAAGGGTATAGTCCTCTCTGTAATCCCATTACAACCCTCAAATCGGACATTCTGGGGTCAACACCTGTTGGTAATGTCCTCAGAGTATTTTCAAATAATTCCTACACTATGTTTCAGACATAAAAACTAATTTCAGGACATGCGAAATTAGAAACACGTTACAGTAACATGGAAAGGGAGACTTTTACACAATAACAGAAAACACGTATTACTACAAAAAGAAAACCTTCTTTCACGACGACAGAGTTGCTTACAATCGAGATTTCCTATATACAAGAAAGAAACAGCATTCAAAGGATGTACGTACTATATACATGTATAAAGAGACAGTATGTATAAGTTTTCCTTATTTTCTGAAAATAATGAGTAATATTAAAATAATGGAATTTTCATTATTTATTCTGCACAACATGCGCGACATATTTATACAAATTACATGCACTCATTGATTAGTTTGTTGAATGCTAATCTCTTCTAGCACATGCTCCACAAACATAAAAGTTACAAAGAACCCACCCTTGACTGTGAATTGTGACGTCATAGACACCGTAAGTGGAATCAGTTCACCGTTGTTATCAGGTAACACACACAAAAAAAGAGAATAAAACAGTTTAGCTTCACTCTCATTATCAAGTAACAAATCATATAAAACTTATCAAGGTTCAGTATTTTTTCATTAGACAGTAAAAAATATTGAATACACTAAAAGAAAAATAGAACTGTTGGACTTCAATAAATAAAAAAAATAGGAAAGGAAATCTATACTAACAAAACTTATCATGAATAAATGATAAGTGAAAAAAGTGAAAGTAGTACAATTTAAGAAATATGTGCGCGATTCAAGCATCTATGCAAGAAACTTTGGGGCTGGCAGTGAATAACTATGTGAGCTCCAAGCTGTAGTTAACTCAACTCATCTTGAGTTTTGCCTCCTACTGAATGGTTATAAAAAAGGATTTGGAGAGATTGGAGGTAAACATAATTGCTACCCTTGGTCTGAACACTGAACATTGCTTGCTATGTGTTATGAACACAATTTCTACATTTACTCCAAATGTAAATGAATTTACTCTGGACACTTTTTAAATTGCTGCAACTTCGTTAAAAATCTAGCTTAAAGGCAAATAAAAACACCATTTTATTTACAAGAGAATGAGATTTATTTATGTAAAAAGCCAAATATGACAGTCATTTTTTTCTTTAGTCGTTAATAGCTTCGAGAATTAAGACACCTTGTATTATTTGGACTTTGGCATTTGCAAATTCTCTATTTCATTGAAACTAACACAGAATAAGACTAATATTATTCACGTCTGCAGATCAAACCTATTATTTAAAGAAATCAGTTTACGAAAACATAAAATAATTAAATAACTCATGCAGAAATAGTTTGTTGCATTTGAAAATAAACATTCCCACAGCAGCCATAATGAAACAAATGAAAAAGAGCATCACAATATTAAACATCATTGTTCCCGAAATGGAAAGTTTTTGTTTTTATGTACCAGTAAATATTAATTTTAAAAAAGTTGCAGTAATATCAAAAGTTACTATTTTTGTATGAAAGTTGCAACATCTAGCTTATGGAACAATAATAAAATTGTATCACTGGTAGTCCTATACAAAGTAGGCTATATCAAATTTATTTGCAGGATATGTCACATCACTTTATGTAATTCTTCTATAATAATTATTTTTCAACTTAAAATCATAGGTATAACTACACCATTAGCTGAACGGTCAAAAGTGTTGGCTTTCCATACTAAGGACAAAGGTTCAAATTCCAGGAGTCCAAGTGGAATTCGTGGCAGAGAAAGACTGTGTTTAGAACAGGTTTTCCGAGCTCTTCCCATTTCCCCTGCCTGCGTTCCACCGACTGCTTAAAATAATCATCATACTGGTTGAATTTAGATATATCCCCATAGTGCACCAAGAGCAATGAAAGTCAATGAAATTATCTACGTTTTCAAATTTTATTGTCAGACAACAACATAGTGTCTTAGACTGAGGATTAAGCATCTCAATCAAGACCGGAAACAGGTTGTAGAACCAAAATAAGGTATTTTATTTTATGTTCATCTGCTGTGATAATCTTAAGGGGTTTGGTAGAGCTTACAGCAGTACAATTTTTGGAAATATTCAATATTTTTTTCCTCCATTACTGTATCATGTACAATAATGAAAATTAGTAATTGTAAAACACTGTCCTTCTGCTATATAAAAAAAATATTTTTACGATTAAAAAAAAATTATTTACTTTTTTTTTTTAATTCAGTTCACTGTGCAGTGATGAGGCGTTTCCTACATAACTCAAAAACTATCCAACATTCTGTAATGAATTTTTCTGTGTGTATTTATGCATGTCATATCTACAATATGATGCAAGATCACTTCTCTACCTTTGATAGATTGTCTGATAAAAAATAAATTCATTAAAAAAATGGTCAAATATCAGTATTTTCTTCTAACACAAAAAATGTGTATCATATGTTAAAAATGATGATGTAATAAAAAAGATTAATAAATTTAACTACATATGTGGAACAATAAAAAGAAACCTCAAACAAACTAGGAAAGAAACTAAATTAAAATTTAATAAAGTAATGGCAGTGCCCATGTTCCTATATGGCTCCGAATGTTGGACATTAAGAAAAAGTGAAGAGAGAAAAATAGAGGCCGCCGAAATGCGATTCCTAAGGAGTATAGCTGGCTACACTTTGTTAGACAAAAGGAGAAATGATGCCATAAGAAAGGAATTAGGCATCTTTAAACTAACAGAGAAGATACACCAATACAGAACTAAGTGGAGGGAACATGTGGAAAGAATGGAAGAATACCGCATTCCAAAACTGCTATTAGATTACAGACCAACAGGCAAAAGAAACATTGGCAGACCAAAGGAAAGATGGACTCAACAAATGTTTAATGCATGAGACCGGAACAAGCCTTTAGAGGTTTAAACCTTGACGTTGATGATGATGATGATGATGAAGAAAAAAAAAATTATTTATTAAGTTGAAAGAGCATGATATTGTAAACATGAGTTTCAGCAATAAAATGAAAAAGAGAAAACATGAAAAAGTTAACAAGTTTATGAGTTATGAGGGAAACGCTTCATCACTGCACAGTGAAGTGCCACCATTTTCAATTTTGAAAAAATATATATTTTTTTTAATAGGTTATTTTACGACTCTTTATCAACATCTTTGGTTATTTAGTGTCTGAATGAGATGAAGGTGATAATGCCAGTGAAATGAGTCCAGGGTCCAGCACCGAAAATTACCCAGCATTTGCTCATATTGGGTTGAGGGAAAACCCCGGAAAAAACCTCAACCAGGTAACTTGCCCCGACCGGGAATCGAACCCGGGCCACCTGGTTTCGCGGCCAGACGTGATGACCGTTACTCCACAGGTGTGGACTAAAATATATATATATATAAAATTTTTGTAAGTCGTAAAAATATTTTTCTCATATAGCAGGATAGTGTTTTACACATACCAATTTTCATTATTGTACAAGATACAATAATGGAGGAAAAAATGTTGAATATTTCCAAAAATTTTACAACTGTAAGCTGTACCTAACCCCTTAACAATGTACACAGTTTGATGGGAAGCTTCGACATCAGTTCATGAACAGTTTCCTTGTAAGGTTAACCTTATGGTTTAAGTTTATCCTTAAGTTGTGTGGAAACTGCTTCCAACTTAACTTACTATCTGTGTATAATATTATCACGATTATAAAAGAGATATTTTATAATAATATGTGGTATCCACAATAAATCTGAAAAAGTTGTTACGGTACCTTTCCTTCTCCTCTTCTTGGGCATCTCATGAGCTGCAGCAGAGATCAAGGACTGTTCCACACCTGCTGGGTCATCTGTGTCGTACAATCCCCTTACTTGAATTGGCAAGACACATCTTGGGTTGAGATTTGGGTATCTGCTGTGAGGATCGAGGGTATATGAAGCAGTGTCCCTGTGAAGATTTTCAGGAGTTGTTTGACCCAGGAGTCGGTATATTGATTCCCTTTCAGCTAGAACATCAAGTGGAGTAGTGTGTCCACTACTCCAACTTTTTACTGCCCAGCAAGCATCCAATGAACTTAAAAAACCTCTTGCACAACCAGATCCGGTAGGCCAGAAAGGCTGAAATACAATGGTGACACATTAAACAAACATTTCAATTTAAAGTAATTTCAATCGAAATTCTACATAATATAACAATGCGACATGCATTAGTGGTAGTAGTACTATTATTATTATTCAGATACCCATATCGTTGTAAATTATGGACACATCTTTCCATTACAGTGAAACTTCCCTTAAGGGACACTTCCCAATAGCGGACATTTTAAAATTCCCCTGCAAAATAACATTATGATAAAATTCTTCCAAATTAGTGGACATTCTCAATAACGGACACAGACACTGAAATGTATCTCCCAACAACAATTAAAACTTCCAAATACCGGACAGTGTGAAAGAAAAAAAGAAAAAGACGGTTGTAAATTAAACGGAATAATAACAGAATTCTTTGCAACAATCATTATCGTGCATTTGAACGTTCTTGTACTTTATTGAAGGTAAGCAGCACAGTTGTTAGTTGTGATTCTGTACGTGAGCAGTCCATACTTTCTTAGTTTGTCAAGTTGAGTGTTCGGAAGTACAGTCACATTATACTGTTTTCGCTGTAAGAAAAATCCTAATGTAAACACAAGCACGTTGCTGTCATACCCATGATTGGCTCACAGTCGAAACACTCACACGACACAGGAAAATATAGTCTGTATGTGGAAACTATCATCTTGCATTATTTGAAAATTAAAAAATTGAATTCTGGTTGTTAAATGCAATGAAACATATAACTTCACTCATATCTAAAACGATATGTAAAAGAAAAGCTACTTTTATATTTTGTTATGTACTGTGAACGCGGATGAATACAAACAAACAGTAATACCGAGGTAGTCTGTTCTTGTAACAAGCTGGTATCACTTGAGCTCGTAGTTGTTCACGTAAGCACATGGTACTGAAGTATAGCTTCTGCATCCTCGGTGTGTGTGGTTATTAAACATAAGAGTAGAAATCCTCTCATAAGCGGAGAAAAACAGTCTTAAATGTCTATAATAAGTTATGTGAGTTTTAATTACAGTAATTATAAAGTAAATGTCTCCTAAGCAAATGAATGCATAGTAGTGAGGTTAGGCCTACTTGACGAGGAACGGGAAATGTTTAGCATGGAACAGAATGTACAACGGTAGGCGGGAACATGTACTGAGAATCTATGGCGCCAAACAGCGGCCAATGAAGCCTGACTTCAGTCACGTGCTATTGTTTACATTAGGATTTTTCTTACAGCGAAAAGATTATAGAAATGTCACAAAAATATAACGTTTTTTCACTAAAAGAGAAATATTGTAAAGCATAGTGAGAAGGAGAAATTAAGTGTTCGTGAGCTGGCCACAAAGTTAATGTGGGAAAAACTCAGGTTAGTGAAATTTTGAAAAACAAGGATGTTATTTTAAAATCATACACTGAGAATGCAATTCTAGATTTCTTTGTATAAGGTGAAGTGGTACAGTGACATGTTTATTTCATTTACAAAACATTTACTGGTACGATTTTTCTCTGGATGAATACTGTAAACAATCTCACTGTCTACTGTACTATACTGTAAAATATAGTGTTGAATATGTATGAGAAATTTTAATGTACTGTATACATACTAACGATTTTCTAAATAGCGGACACTTCTCAATAACGGACATTTAATTTTTCCCCGGCGGTGTCCGCTATTGGGAAGTTTCACTGTATTAGTTTGTGAAATAGAGGAATGACTGTATTATGTCACAGAAGCTTACCTCCAGAAGACTATCTCCTACTAAAATCTGTAACAACCTATGGCTGTGTCGTTCCACTACACGACTAGCATTTTCTGCAGCAAACATTGATGTGAAGTCGAACATTGCCACATCTGGTTGTCCGTAGTGGTTAACTGCAAATTCTAACTGAGGAAGCATATACTCAGTTGAGAAATCAGCTGCTTCACGGGCGTATGTTTGTAAGGCATCTTTGTCAACATTTTCTGGTGCAAGGAGTTTAGCTGTGTCTGGATAATCCTGCAAAAAATATCACATGGTCATTAATTTTTATTAATGTGTGTATTTCATATATTTTTGTATTTTAAGAGATAACTATATTGAAACACCTACAATAAGTAGCTCTTATTCCTAGTTAAGTAGTTTACTTCTTTGAGACTCATAAGTAGAGACACCTGATTTTCACAAATTATTTTTTTAAAAGATTTTTTTTTTTGGTTTGTTACGAATTTGTATAATTCAGCGATATTTGTAAAAAGAAATTTCGTTTTATGTAAAAAAAAAAAAATTAACATTCATCAGTCACGAAATTCCATTATTTTATATTCAACAATGAAACATTCAAAATAAGTACGAAAAAGGTTTTTTATTATGTGAAAAACGTGGCTGCTCAGTGTGAAAAATGAAAATCTATGTCGCACATGTGCAATGCTTAGGTTCGTTACACACTAACACAAAAAGAAGAAATGTGTAAAAGATATTCAGCACATATTCAGCAATAGTATGCAACGAAGACTAAGGAATAAGGTATTTTCATAATTCGACACCTAAGCGGCCTGTCATAGTGTGCAAATGAACATAGGTCTAATGTTTTTGATATTCACGTAACACTTTTTTCCATCCAGTGCGTAACAACCAGTCTTATTAATGCTGGGGAAGGCTGTAGGGGAATGAGTGTTTTATTACCGATTTTTTAAAGTAATTTTCATGTTTACATTCAAATTTTTCTTCACCATTTACATGTTTAAATAGAGATCTTTTTTCACAATTTAGATATTCAAATAACAACTTTTCACTATTTACAGTAGTTTTATTTACTGTTTTAAGGTGTCCCTACTCGCAAGCCCAGACTAGAGGTGTGAACAGGAAGAATTTATCTGTACATGCTGCATTTCCCAACTGTGATTTCCCTGTTTGTAAAGGAAATACTGCATTTTCAATAAGTGGATCAGTTAGAGCTCACCAAGCTGATAAATTTGATATACATAACTCAATATCAATTTTTCCTGCAGTTACTGCGTTTTTGCTTAAGGGGCATTATTAGACATCATGAAAAACATTTAAAAAAAATGTAATTAACCTGAAATCAAAAAATTTTTTCTCAAGCATCTAAGAATGCTATAAAATATTATTTCTGTCGTCTGGCTGGTATCTGAACTCTGACACTTCTATGTGGTCTTTGAACAAAATTAATTGAAAACAGCTTGTTATAACGATGAAAGAGTAATGGAACGGAGAAAAATTCTCTCCGGCGCCGGGATTTGAACCCGGGTTTTCAGCTCTAACGTGCTGACACTTTATCCACTAAGCCACACCGGATTCCACCCCGGCGTCGGAAGAATCGTCTCAGTTTTAAGTTCCAACTCTTGGGTTCCCTCTAGTGGTCGCCCTCTGCACTATGTCATAGAGATCTATGAACCTAGGACCGAAGTCCACACATGTGCTGAGGTGCACTCGTAATGAGTGACTAGTTGGCCGGGATCCGACGGAATAAGCGCCGTCTTAAATCACGAAGTGATTTACGCATATCGTATATATTATTGTAATGTACCGAAGTACATATGATATTTCCATGCAGATATTCTGCGTCATCATACGATGAAAGAGTAATGGAACGGAGAAAAATTCTCTCCGTTCCATTACTCTTTCATTGTATGATGACGCAGAATATCTGCATGGAAATATCATGTGTACTTCGGTACATTACAATAATATAGCTTGTTGTAAGTTTCAAATCATATTTGAAGTCATATGAAATTCAGGCCAAATACCGTTATTAAAGTAAAATGTCAAACAGTGTTCACAAGTAATAAATAAATTATGGCCACAAGACTAACAAACTTAGAAGTTGATGAGTTTTAACTTCTCTATTTTGAGTAATGTACCGGTATCACAAATCAATTAAGAAAATGCGAAAATTTAACAGATAGAACTGTATTTCTTAGCTATACTGTAGATGTGTGACTGATGATTCACCTGCAGTATTACTCCTTTGTCTATAAGGCTGTGTTTTTTGGCTGTCATAACAAAATAATGTGTTTCATCTTTGTAATAAACAATATTTTCCAGATCAATTCCCGTGGCTTCGTACAAATCTTTGAAGAATTTCTGGTTAAAAATGAACGCAACACCACTGATTTCCTCAACACGAGCTTCAGCCTCTGTGCGTCTGTTGATGAAATTAGCAGTAATGGCGATGGCAAGTTTTCCTCTGAATTCTTTCCTCTTGAATCCTAAAATAAATAGCAGACATGCAATTTAACCAATTAACAATAGAGAATATCTATCAGAGTACATTTTAAAAGAACATGGGATCACATACACGCACACATACACAAAGTTGATGATGATACACGTCTTATACAGGGTGTTTAAAAACGACTTTTACAAACTTTGAGTCTGAAGTATTTACTGACGGAAGTAAAAGTGAGAGAGGAGTAGGTTCGGGAATCGCAATATTTACAGAGGAACACTTACACATAAACTGAAATTCAGACTGGATGCAAGGTGTTCTAATAACCAAGCTGAACAGATGGCAATTGTGAAGGCTTTAGATAAGATAATAGAACTTGGTGGAAAAGATAATAGAGAAAAGACAGTTGCATTATATACGGATAGTCAAATAACACTGGGCTCTCTTAAAAATAGCAACAACCATAAGGCATTAATAGAAGAATGTAGGACGAAACTCAGAAAACTGGAAACAGACAACTGGACCATAGAATTCAGCTGGATTAAAGCGCACGTAGGAGAATATGGCAATGAACTTGCTGACCAACTAGCGAAGCAAGCATCTCAAGACAGTGAACTGGAAATCTGTTACAAGAAGATTCCAAAAACCGAAATACTACGTGACATGAAACGACATAGTTTATCGAAATGGGAAAGCTTGTGGCAAATTACGTCGAAAGGGCAAATTACAAAATCGTTCTTTCCAACAGTAAAATCGAGACTGCAAGTGAACCTACATGTAACACCCCAATTTCACCACATTTGTAACAGGACACGGTAAACTAAGATCCTATTTTCACCGCTTCAAAATTATGGAATCACCAATGTGTTCCTGCAACCTAAATGAACAGACAATAGAACATCTAATATATGACTTTCCTAAACTGAACTGGCAACGGGCAATATTCATGAACAAAATTTCAAGAAAGAAAGGGAAATGGCCAGTTAATAGAATTGACATAATAAAATTTTACTGTAAAGAATTCATGCAATTTGTAAATTCAGTGGATTCTGAATCACTGTAAAAAATTGTAACAAATATGTATGTAGTAATTAAAAGGTAGACTATATAAGTAATATAAATATAACTACAACTAGAACAATATTAAGAATAGAACTGGTATAAAGTAAGAAATAATGTAGAATAGGATAAGTTAGCATATTTATTATAATATATCAAATCTCTTATGGATATAGAGGCAGCTATGTTATATAAAATAATTGTACTCATAAATTTTTGTACTAATCAACCAGTCATGTAGTATTACTTTAATTGTAATGGAACATGATGTAAATAAATGCTTAAAAAAAAAAAAAAAACTTTGAGGGATCATATAGTAGAAACAATTTCTGATAGAAAAATAAAGTCCAAATCACTTAGCACTTAATTACTTCTCAAGGGACCTAAATTCTTTGATGATGTAACACCTGACTGACAGGAAATTGCCAACTTGAACATGGAATCATTGAGAGACTCTGCCAGTCCCTTCACAACAGATGCATACTTTGAATATTGAATGAGGAAACATTGGGTCACTGGAATGCTTTCAAACAGTACAGTAGTAAACTGTACTCAACAAGTACGCATACTGACTGCTTTTATTTAACTTCATTTCGCCATTTTAACAGATTTTATGTGGTCACTCGAAAACTGTCAGCTAACACTAACGATTTATTGACTTTGACATTTGGAAGTTTAGTGACCGGTTTCACCAACCTTCGTTATCATTATAACGTCTCGTTAAATAATTTGATGACACGTTAGTCAGTTTTTGTGTTTCACCAAGTATCATTATTGCTAACGCATCTTTAAATTCATCGTTAATTTATTAGGATCTATTCGTCGCATTAAAACAGTAACGATGTGTTAAGAAGTCAACAACATGGCGGACGTAATTATTCGATGATGAAGTTCTTTATTTAGAACTTCAACATAATGACGAACTTATATGTTGTAATAACACTCGGAATAATCATTTTGAAGATTTAAGTGATAAAGAATTCCACGAAAGCTACACATTAAAGAAATAAGTAGTAAGAATGATTCTAGAAGAAACTGAATACCAGTATACTGTATAGGTTAGAATACGACAGATAGAAATCACCCACTTAACGCCTCTTCAACAGACTCTTCTCGTTTTAAAATAACGTTGCGGGAAGTTTTGAAATAGTAATTGATGATATGAACGGGGTATCAAAAGCTGTATTGTCTAGATATGTGAATAAATTATCAGACGTACTATCAACATTACAACAGTCATTATTTCTATAGGCCTAATAAGCTTATAGCTAAATTTTCTGTTGTCATAGACAACATAGATTGTGTACATGTTCCAATCGTATATCCTGGCAGTAATATAGCCAAAAGATTCTGCAATAGAAGATCCTATTTTACCTTCAATATTCAAACAATTTCATAGGCGTATGTAACGCTCCGCATAGAAAAATTGTGGCTAAACTAGCGCTGAGGTAGTTTCCTTCGTACTCTGCTTATAGACCTTGCACATATGAATCTGTGACAGGTTACGTTTGATTAGTTTAGGTTTTTGTTATGCCTTGCATATACGATCAACTGCATTACCACAAAAAAATCCCTTATAAGTTCAACGATTTTCACTTCTACCTCAGAACTAAGCGCTAGTTTATTGAAATTGTAATAGGTTAGAATACGAAAGATAGGAATCACCCACTTAACGCCTCTCCAACAGATTCTTCTCGGTTTAAGATAATGTTACGGTCTACACGGATAGCACAACATTCCAAAGGAGGATGCCTTTTAAATGAAAAGGGTGCAAAGAGATTTTCTTTTAGGAGACAATGGATATCCCTTAAAATCCAATTTAATGACACCTCTCCTGAATCCTGCCACACAAGCATGGCAAAATTGTTACAGGGTACTAATAAATCTGCATGAAATACAGTGGAAAAGTAGTATGCAATTTATGGAAGAGGCGATTTCCCGTCCTAAATTTAGGCCTAATATAACTGCTTAGAATGCTTTGTATAGAATTAATTGTGGCATCAATTTTTCAGCTGTCGACCTTGTAGTCCGCTAAATTTTCTCAGATTTCCTTTAGAAGCTACAATTTAACTGCTCTACATTCCTATTATTTACATTTGGAAGCAGCTGTCTTTTTTTTTTAATTGCGGTATGACAACATACTGTATTTAGGGAGATGTTCTTAAAATTACTGCCTCTTACCCGTTTGCCTATGATTGTTTCCTCATGCCAAACAAAGTCAGCCATGATCATATGTAACCAATGAAATTCGCGATTTCGAAGCCATGGTCGTATGAAAAACAAAACATGCAAGATACAAGTACAAAATCCCCTCGTTAGTAAACGCCTGTTAATTTTAAAGATAAGAGGCTTGGTGAAACAGTCAACTTTTAAAGATTCCGTTAAAATTAAACGATCCATTTGCTGACAAGTCGTTTGTGCTGATTTAAAGAAGCTTGGTGAAACCGGCCATAGGTCTCTAGAGAAATAACTTAAGTGTTTCTGACTTTTACTTTCTTATCTTAAATTGTTTATTTTGGTCTACTCTATCATCCCTCAAAGTTTGTAAAAGTCGTTTTTCTGCACCCAGTATATTATGCTTTCATAGAAACTACTTTGAGAAAAATATTGTGTAGCAGTAAGAGAAATATCAAAGGTCAAATACACAACAAAAGCTTACTCTTTATCAATACAACAGCCTAGAAATCCGATACTAATAACTGAACCAATGTTGACATCAGGAAAGAAAAATAAGATATTATGGAGTGCTCAACTTACCATCCAATGTATTTCTCTTTCCATCTGCGCCAATAAGAACATCAAATTCATACTGACTCACTGGATGATCTGAAGGACTTACTTCTGCTCTCCATCCGATCTCTGCAAGAACATCGTTCAATATCAGTAATGAAAACCTGTCAATTAACTGGGGGAATTTAGATTAAGATGAAAAATAAATTATAAGACAGTTCCATATTACAATCTTAGCTTTCTTTTCTTTCTTTTTTTTTTAAATAAAAATCTTCGCTTTGTCTTGTACTTAAATCTAATTTATTTTCCACATCTGGTATATTAACGTGACTTATAACGCAAGAAGTGTTGATATGTCTTCAAAATAATACAGCTTTGAAGGACATTGCTTTAAATTGACTTTATTTTCGGGTTTACAATGCATACATATTTTTCTGAAAGTCACAATTATAAAAATTCAGGATTTTTTAATTTTTTCCATCCATTGTTGTGGACTAGAAAAGGGGTCTGATAGAGTGGATTGGAACAAATTTATGGACATCCTGAAGAAAATAGGTGTGGATTGGAAAGACAGAAGGCTGTTCAGCAATCTTTATATGAAACAACGAGTCAAAGTCAAGATAGGAGAAGAAATGTCTGAAGGAAGAGAAATAGGAAAAGGAGTAAGACAAGGATGCCCTTTATCACCTATCCCATTTTACATCTACTTGGAGAATTTGGTGAAAAACTGTTTTCAGAACATGGGAGGGGTGATAGTAGGAGAAAGAAGAATAAAGTGCATAAGATTTGCTGATGGTATGGCGTTATTAGCAGAAGAGGAGACAATACTAAGAAATATGCTACTGGAGCTAAATGACAGCTATGAGCAGTGTGGAATGAAGATAAATGCAAGTAAGACGAAGACAATGGTTGTTGGAAGAAAAATAAAGAAGGTAAATTTTCGAATTCTAAATGAGGCAGTAGAGCAAGTGGACAGCTTCAAATATTTGGGGTGTACTGTAAGCAGTAACATAGGCTGCTGCCAGGAAGTCAAAAGGGGAATAGCAATGACCAAGGAAGCTTTTAATAGAGAAAGGAGCATCTTCTGCGGACTTCTGGAAAAATAACTAAGGAAGAGACTAGTGATGTGCTCTGTGTGGAGTATGGCACTGCATGGGGCAGAAACATGGACATTACAACGAAGTGAAGGGAAATGACTAGAAGCATTTGAAATGTGGATATGGAGAAGAATGGAACGTGTGAAATGAACAAACAGAATAAGAAATGAAGCTATGTTGGAAAGAGTGGGTGAAGAAACAATGATGCTGAAACTGATCAGAAAGAGAAAAGGGAGTTGGTTGGATCACTGGCTAAGAAGAAACTGCCTACTGAAGGATGCACTGGGAGGAAGAGTTCGGGGCAGAAGAAGATATCAGATGATAGACGACATTAACATATATGAATCATATGTAGAGACTAAGAGAAAGGCAGAAAATAGGAAAGACTGGGGAATGCTGGGTTTGCAGTGAAAGACCTGCTCTGGGGCAGAATACTTATGTATATAATTATGTATGTATTCACAAATATTCATCAACATTCCATTCTCTCATTGATGTTAAATTGACATAACCTTTTATATTAATAAAAATATTAATATCTGCTGCACAGAAGCATTGTAATGAAAGGTTGCCAATGAGGAATAATTTTGTGTAATACCTGAGTATTTTTTTTCTAATTTTATTTGTTCGATCGCTTTTTCCCCATTTTAATATTATCCCTATTATTGGATTTCAGCCACTATAATTCTTAGGACTACATTTACATCTGAATAGAATATATTATTATTAATTATTATTATTATTATTATTATCATCATCATCATCATCATCATTATTATTATTTGATGATGATGGAGTGGTGTCAAGAGAAATAGGATGCCTTGAAAAAATGTTTTCTAACATCAAAATTTCACTTGCACTTGCAGAGATTTGAAACTGGGTTTACAGTACGGAAAGCCAATACTGCTGATTTGTGTTAGAATGCAGTAAAACATGAGGTAAAACTTACTTTCATTTGACTGGTCATCGGGTGGAGAAAGAAGATGTTCAAATCCAACTCCTTCATGGATTTCAACCCCCAAGATAAGGGCCACTTTCAGAAGAATGCATTGGAGTTGCCTAATACCTGTTGCAACAGTGCAATGTGTTAGCATTGATAAGCAGCTATTTTTAACACCCACACCAGAGAGATGTGTCACACTACTTACTGATGTGATCGATAGCACCAGCACAGAATTTCCCAAAGAATTTCTTAGCACCGAGTGCTCTAAGATCTTGAATTACAAAGGGCCACAGATGAAGTACATTATTCCGAGAGATGCGGTCACGCTTTTCTACTATTACGACCTTTGCTCCCAGCAACTGTGCTTCTATGGCAGTGCGAAGGCCACATGGTCCAGCTCCAATGATCAGCACCTGCAATCAACGACATTTTTCAACATTAAATTCAGTTAACAGATGATTCTCTACTGGGGGAAACTCTCCCAAGTTCAAGCGCAAAAGTAGAACTCACAATATCAGTCAAAATCTTAACATTGCTATTTTGGTCTTTTTAATATGAAACTGGATATCATGATTAATACTTACTTACTGGCTTTTAAGGAACCCGGAGGTTCATTGCCGCTCTCACATAAGCCCGCCATTGGTCCCTATCGTGTGCAAGATTAATCCAGTCTCTACCACCATATCCTACCTCCCTCAAATCCATTTTAATATTATCCTCCCACCTACGTCTCGGCCTCCCAAAGGTCTTTTTCCCTCCTAACACTCTATATTCATTTCTGAATTCGCCCATACGTGCTACATGCCCTGCCCATCTCAAACGTCTGGATTTTACGTTCCTAATTATGTCAGGTGAAGAATACAATGCGTGCAGTTCTGCGTTGTGTAACTTTCTCCATTCTCCTGTAACTTCATCCGTCTTAGCCCCAAATATTTTCCTAAGAACCTTATTCTCAAACACCCTTAATCTCTGTTCCTCTCTCAAAGTGAGAGTCCAAGTTTCACAACCATACAGAACAACCGGTAATATAACTGTTTTATAAATTCTCACTTTCAGATTTTTTGACAGAAGACTAGATGACAAAAGCTTCTCAACCGAATAATAACACGCATTTCCCATATTTATTCTGTGTTTAATTTCCTCCCGAGTGTCATTTATATTTGTTACTGTTGCTCCAAGATATTTGAATTTTTCCACCTCTTCGAAAGATAAATCTCCAATTTTAATAGTTCCATTTCATACAATATTCTGGTCACGAGACATAATCATATACTTAATTTCCGCGTTTTCCCCAATCGTTTGTGGATTTTCTCCTAGCATATTCACGTCATCCGCATAGACAAGAAGCTGATGTATCCCATTCAACTCCAAACCCTCTGTGTTATCCTGAACTTTCCTAATGGCATATTCTAGAGCGAAGTTAAAAAGTAGAGGTGATAGTGCATCTCCCTGCTTTAGCCTGCAGTGAATTGGAAAAGCATCAGATAGAAACTGGCCTATACGGACTCTGCTGTAAGTTTCACTAAGACACATTTTAATTAATCGAACTCATGATTAATACTGGCATTCCAAAAAGAAACATTTCTCACAGTAAAGTGTGCGACTGTGAGAACAATCAGGTAGGGAAGAGGGTTGGGGGGGGGGCGGAACAATTTTTTGAATTCACGTTTGAAATCAAACTTTTATTAAAATAATAAATTTTGACAAAATTATTAAAATACTGTTATAATATTTTCTAGAGATTTCAATGTTGAAGCGTTTATCATTTTTCTTGCAGAGGAAAAAGTTTTACATAAATTATTTTGTTGTTGATAATGTAAGAAACCACAAAATTAATAAAACTGGATTGCTGTTGTTTTTGAGATGCCTTTAATTTGAAAATCTTATGACATCTGATAGTCTAAAACTTAATTCATTTGTGATGCATCATAATCATAGTAGAATATGGATCATTAAAAAAAATCAGTGCAAAAAAGATCGATTGACAGGTTAACAAACATACAGGTAATGAACAACAGATTGGATTACTGTCTGGCAGCAGAAGGGGGTAAAAATTTATTGTAATCTATAATGAAACATATACACATTAAAATTTTCATTGTTAATTTGTAAAAATAAAAATTTCACCTTCATTTGTTTCCACTCTCTTTCATACATATATTTTTTTTTTCTATATACAAATGTAGTTCTACAAAATAAATATACAATTTCCTAAACTAATTAATCTATCGCAAATGACAATAATTTATTGGTTCAAACTTGCACTTACGTCTTGTTTTAGCTTTCATACATATTGCAAATGCAATCATCCATGCCGTACTGTAATTAACATATTTCTTGAAAAATGGTTGAAACTCGTTAATTTTTACAACTCTCAACAGACACATTTTGCTTAACATTACTAGATCAATGCACGTTAAATGCATTGAATATTGTTTTTAATGATCGATAGTCTACTATTATTAGCACATATTACATTTGAGTGCAAATACAATCATGTATTAATTTTATTAGATTTCTTACATTGTCTAGGAAAAAAAAAGAAGAATGGAAAGATAGATGGATGCATGTAGAATTCTTTTCTCTATAAAACTAAATTAAAATTTTTTAAATAAAATAATTTTATTAGGGGAACTAGTATTTAAATACAAATTTTAACATTGAAATTGCTACAGTGTTAAAGGTTATATTTGTATAGTCAGTTGTTTCATCATATCTCGAATGTATTTCATGACTCACCATCAGATACTGTTATAAAACTAACTCGTTAAAATAAAAAATATCTTCATATCTTTGTAAATAAGAGTTTATGAAATTATTCATTAACATCATTATATATCTGCAGTTAAAGCAGCTGCATAGTTTAATAACTATGTGGATAAGTGAGGTTAGTACAGACCGGCAACAGAGCTAACCTACACTTAAAATGAAAATGGGAACACTTTTCTTATAATGTTCATAATCCTTACTACACGTCAAGAGAAGGAAGAGGAAGATGTGATGATGGTCAAAATTTCACTTGGGATTCAGCCTCTTCATGGAAATTTTAATGCATTTATGTTTCATAGTGATAATGAAGGTTGTAATGACAGCGAAAGCACCACCACCTAAAGTCTGGCTAATGAAAAAATAAAGTGATGTAAAACATGCACGTGGTCTTGACATCTCTATTGGCTCTCTTTCCTTTGTTGCTATATGAACAGATGCATGGCCTTCTTTGAGTTTGTAACTGGTATATTATGGTTTAGTTACCTGTATATTACATTATTCTTTCACTGGAAAGAGTACAGCTGCCTGGTTTGTACCATTAAGTTGAGAAAAACTCCCCCAAAAAACTCAGTATGGCAACTACTAGCAACTGAGAGTTGAACCCGGACTATTTACTTCATAGCAGTGAACAGGAGAGGCAGAAGAAAAACAAAAGGAGACGCATGAGAGAAATATAAAAGGAGTGCGATGAGAAAGATGAGGAAAGATTAAAAAAAAAAGTGATCAATAAGGAGGAACTAAGAAGCAAAGAAGAAAGACAAGAAAAGGAAGGAAAAAGATAAAGTTATTTGCAGAGCAGACTATAAATAAAAGTCTTCCACAATGACATGCATGTCTGTCTGAAATTAACTGCCAAAGTGGTCACACTGCAGGGTAGGGATGAATTCCAAAGTGTCCTTTTTTATGATTTTAACTTGCTTTATTCACGTTTTAATTTATCCTTTTTCAAGCCTCCATATAACTGTGTAAGTTTATTTTAACAGACTCTCCTAAATCTTGACTTAGTGTCTGCGTATGTTTTTTCCAAACGGATCTAAGGCTGTCAAATTTATTTGATCAGTTTTTGTCATTTTTCTCATAACTTGTCATTTGGACTTATGCCAGTTTGGAATCCACTTCTTCAAATACGAATACACTTTGTTACGTAAAATGCCATACGAAACTTAAAAATGATACTTACCCGTGTGTTGGGACAAGCTTTACCTCTGTTGTAACATTTATGACTAGCTCGCTTGTCAAATTTTGCCCATAATGCTTGTGCTTTCCAGGAGCGGAGTTTTGACTGAAACAAGATCAAATCAAAAGTTATTAAAAGAAAATTAACGCCATGCTAATGAAAAGTTAAACATAAACATGGGAGAGAGAAATATCCAAAAAGGATAGCTGCCCTTGAAAAAGGGGGTACCAAGCGGTAACAGCACCTAAATTAATTGTAGATCAACAATATTCTATTTTAATTTTAATTTTATTTTATTTTTATTTATTACTTACTACTTTTACTTACTATGTATTTATAGGATTATATACAATACCCTATTATTAATATAACATTTATTTTCGATGAAATATTTTAAGGGGAGTTATGACTAAATTTTCCAACTTTTGCAATTTAAAGTTATCATTATGAAAATTTTTATGAAATGTTTATGCTCTTATCAGTATACTATATCAAATTTGAGCTTTGTTAGAGTTATTAGCATTTATAAACTTTTAATTATTACTCAACATAAAAAGTCCCTTACATGACAGTTTTAACATGATCAAGCTCAAATTTTACAGAAATGGACTTCACACGTATACAGATAAAACTTGCTATGGGGTTTTAATATTTTATGTATATTTTATTATTCATAAATTTTTAAGTTTCATTTTAATTGTTTAAAAAAAGCACTACTATTATTAGTATAATTTAATATATTAAAATTTATACGAAAACTAAAGTGACATAAGAACCTAAACCAAATTTTAATCTTCATTTACTTATTGTCTATTCTAGACAGGTTGTAAATTTGGCATAAGTGTTAAATAAAAAAAAAGTAATCTTTGTACTTATTACAACATTCTATGAAATGTTAAACTGATTTGGGTAAGAGTTGATTCGCAAGCAGCATTTTATACGCAGCAAAATGCGGAAAAATTAAGAACTAAGAAAACAGCGGATTCAAATCTAATTACTTCAGAACTGCTCATGCACACAGATTTTAAAAAGTTCGTTCAGGACTAAAATAAATAAGTAAAAATATTTTTTTTTTTGTCAAAATTCCTCAAATTTCAGTAATAACTCACTTTATTTATTTATTTATTTAATGGAGGGCAAAAAGAAAGAGAAGAGAAACAAAAAGAGAAAGGGGAAAAATGGAGGGAGAACGGCGCGAGGACTCAAAAGAGGAGGGGGTGGAGGAGAGAAAAAGACAAGTGAAAACAGATGAAAAGGAAGGGAAAGAGTAAGATGACGAAAAAAATCGATGAGGAAAAAAGAGAGAGAGAGAGAGAGACAAGGAGCGAATTGGGGTAGAAAAAAATAAATTATGAAAAAGAAAAAGAAGGGGAGGAGGGTAGAAACAGATAAGAGAAGAAGATAAATGGAAAGGAACAAAAAGAGAAAGAAAATATGGACAACAATAAAGAAATGGAGGAAAAGGAAGAAGAGGAGCAAATAGATGTGGAGGAGAAAGAAAAAAAAGAAGGTGATAACAATGATAATCGTGACGAAGGCAATGCTGCAATGATATATTAGCACAGTTCATTTTATATACAGTCACGAAACTTGAGTTGTTGAAGTTGCTAGAAACAATAGATTGTGCAGGTACTCTTTCGCACTGTGTGTAATGGGGCGATAGTAGCGATCCTAGTGGTTAGCAACTATCTATGGATGCATATTTTTTACATATTGAGCTTCGTGATTGTATATACTAGACTGTGGTATTAGCAGTAGTCGTAATTATCCAGGTAGGCACTCATTAACAAAATACTGCACACAATTCGTTTCCAACCTGTTACACTGTTGCTTCCACATATAAGAAGGAATACTGTGGATTCAACTGCTCAAGTGCAGACAATGACTTCAATCTGTTCCTGACTATGACAGAGATGGAAACTTTGTCACGAACAAGTGTGCCTTGCATATAGTAAACAGTCTTTATTGATCTACGTTCAATGTTATTGCAGGTGTTACACATGCCATGGGGCCTGATTTTGTAGGCAAGACAATGACACAATAAAAGTAGTGGGTCATCTGTAAAATAGTACTATACTGATTTGAAAATCTACTTTAACATTATTGGAAACCATTTACATATTGGAATATGCATTATAACATTAACAAAAGTGTACCAAAAATATTATTTTATTGAAAAAGATATCACGCCAATGATTGCATTTTATTCTGTCTTGACGTCGTAGGCTATGCAATGAAGGGTTTCTATGTTTTACTCTGAACAATATCTTCCTTCTATACCTCAGGTCAACCAGCGTGAACATGCTAATGAAACGGAAAAGAGCAGAGTTTCCTAATTTAAGTATACACAAGGTTCTTCTGGCAGTAATTATCATTAAATAAAAATGCTGCTTTTTTAAAATAAATATTACTAAAAGTTTGCATTTTATAGCAACAGTACAATGTATGTGTAAAATATATTTCAACCACCAATTAAGTGGATATAAAATAATCAACCAAGGCAATTCTTTCAAATTATTTTACTTTTGAATATGTTTCAGATCGTTGCTTGTTTAACACGAACTTACCATATAACCTTAACACTACTCATTATTAACTATGTTAGTCACAAATGTGTTGCCAAGTTTCCTTGAAGTTATTTTATTATGATTCGTAACTATGCTCTAACCAGTGATATTCTATCAGAGATGGCTTTATGGTTTGAATTGAATGGTTTTTTGCTTAATCAAGAAAAGACTATCAACATAACTTTTACCTTAAATCATGTAATAAAAAAGGACAACATACAAAACTATACCAAATTTCTAGGACTTTTTATAGACTCCAGTTTAACATGGGAAAAACATATCGAATATATATGCACAAAATTATCAAGAGTTATATATTTATTAAAGAAATTAGTGACTTGCGTTTCTCAAAATTATTTAAGCTGTGCCTTTTCGTTCTTTCAGTCGATAATTAGGTATGCCTTAATTTTCTGGGGAAATGGTAGCACAATTGGGAGCGTTTTGATTTTGCAAAAGAAACCCATTAGAATTCTATGTCAATCAAACTATCTTGAACATTGTCGACCTCTTTTCAAACAATCACAGATATTAACTGTCATAAATTTATATATATACGACCTAGTCCTTTACACTCGACAAAATATAGACAATTACTCATTAATAGCCAATATACATGATCATGAAATTAGAAATAGTGAACAAATTAATATTCCATACTGTAGATTACATAAAACTAGTACAAATTTTTCTGTCATGGGGATGAAATTATATAATAAGCTTCCCAGTCAATATTATAAGTTGCCAACCAATAGTTTCAAAGATAGATTTTATAATTGGCTTTTAATTAATCCTTTCTACTCTGCAGATGAGTTTCTTAACATAAATTCACACGAAATTGTTTTTAATAAATAAAGTTATTTAGATTAGTTACAATTATTTTTCTGTTGCTGAGTTTTTCAACACAAATTTGTATGAAATTGTATTTTAATAAATAAGTTTAATTGCCATTTAGTTAGTTTTTTTCAATTTAAAAGTTTCAAATTATTTCATGTTTTCATTGTATTACTTAAATTTTACTGTTTCTATTATTAGTGTTTTTTAAAATGTATTTATATGTTTTTTCAATGTATTCTGACGAAGCCTAGAACTGTATGTCTAATGGCCAAATAAATTGAATTGAATATGTTATTTAAGCAGGGCTCACCTTAAGTTTTGGGTAAAATTGAGGGAAGACAGTTGGTTTGATGCGCAGAAGTTCACAGAGTTGTCTGTGGTAGCCCAATATTCCTTTCAATGTAGAGGCACTGCAGAACTGGTCAAATACATCTGATGCAAGAGCGATTTCTTGAGGCACAGGCTGCTTCCTGTGCTCCATAATTCCGGGCTAAATTACCTCTGCACAGTGACGATAAGAGAACCTGAAACAGAGGAAATAGAGAGTACATTTAAATTATTTTAAAGCCAACACACTGAAACAAAATTTGGCTCAGAGCAATACAGCAAAAATATGTGAATCATTAGCCTTCCCAACACTCTGACATAGTAGCAGAATTTCAATAAACTCAACAGAATGAATAAATTGAAGTAAACAGAATTTAATAATAAGAAACATGATGTGCTTGGTTGTTTCTTTTTTCAGTGGCTCTTGCGAGGTTCACATAATATTATCCAGAATGTTTTCTGATGAATAAAAAATCAAATTTACAAATTTCGGTTTAAGTTCTTTTGCCGTACGACACACGACATGACATTATTATTATTTCCAAGAATTCTTTCCACTATTAAGTTATCCAATTGCAATGACGATGATGGTGATGATATTAATAATGATAATAATAATAATAATAATAATAATAATAATAATAAACTTCTTTTGCAATATGACACACGACATAACATAGTATTATTATTATTATTATTATTATTATTATTATTTCCAAGAATTCTTTCCACTATTAAGTTATCCAATTGTAATGATGATGATGATGATGATGATGATAATAGTGATAATAATAATAATAATAATAATAATAATGATAATAAAGTTATTTTACCATATGACACACGACATGACATATTATTATTATTATTATTATTATTATTATTATTATTATTATTATTATTATTGGCCCCAGGCTGTTGTACAGCACAATAAATATTAGTAAATAAATAAATAAATAAATAAATAAATTATTTCCAAGAATTCTTTCCACTATTAAGTTATCCGATTGTAATGATGATGATGATGATGATGATGATAATAATAATAATAATAATAATAATAATAATAATAATAATAATAATAATAAATGCTTTGGATCCGGGACACTTTAGCAACCAATGTACACACAACTTGACTACAGAGTTCCTTGAACATAGTAGACAGACGTACTGTGAATGTAAACAACGACGTCAGTGTGCTTCGTTACATTCTACTGTTAATAGTACAATCTAGCGACGGTGGAAAATGAAGCAGGATACCTACCTCACAAGTTTTCATGTTCCTCGGCGACGTTGAAGGCGTTAGCGTTACAATGAACAACCATGCACTGTACATACTTGCAACTAGTTCGAAAAAAGTTTTCACAATGAATTGAAAATGCACTGTGATGGTCTGAGTTCGTTTCGTAGGTAGAGACGGAAGAATACTGTACCTCTGATCACGAACTGGATTGTACATTTAACACACAGGTAAACAAAACTCAACACGCCACCTCACTTCATCTGTACTCCGTTGCACTGTAACTTTACTTCATTCTTAAGTTTTCTCGGATCCTAAGCCTGATAATAATAATGTGTTTTATAACCAATGACCAAAAATGACTTCCATGAAGTATGAGTGTTATTATTAGATATTATTATTATTATTATTATTATTATTATTATTATTTATTTATTTATTATTATTATTATTATAGCCAATAATTTTTTCTACTAACAATAAGTAATTCGGCAATAATAATAATAATAATAATAATAATAATAATAATAATAATTACTTAGTTACAAATGGGTTTTAAGGAACTCGGAGGTTCATTGCCAATAATAATAATAATAATAATTATTATTATATAATAATAATAATAATAATAATAATAATATTTACTTACAAATGACTTTTAAAGAACTAGGAGGTTCATTGCCGCCCTCACATTAGCCCGCCATTGGTTCCTATCCTGAGCAAGATTAGTCTCTACCATCATATCCCACCTCCTTCAAATCTATTTTAATATTATCCTCCCATCTACGCCTTGGTCTCCCCAAAGGTCTTTTCCCCGCAGGTCTTTAATAATAATAATAATAATAATAATAATAATAATAATAATAATAATAATGTTCATATCAGGTTTCATGTGCGTAATTTCTCCTGTCGAGTCGGTGTGGGCATGCTAAGTATGTATAACAAGGTGGACCAACAATCTCATTAGCCGACTCGCTTGGTGTAAATAGATGCCTGAGCCAAGGGGCTGGCGGGCAGGCAGGGTTGTGAACCGCAGCCGCTGGACTGCACACGGCGGGCGGCTGTTATTTATATAAGAGGTCATCGCGCTGGACTGTTGTAGGGTAATTATGTGGTCACTGATTTCGTCCGTGCTTGAGTAACCGCATAGTAGTGCTCGGGAAGTTCCTCCGAGTGTGACAGTTGACTGACTGCACGTTACAATTTAATGCAGGGCTTAATTCGTACTCAGTACTATTCATTTCGCTGCTGGTGTAGCGGTACAAAGAGGTCGCGGGAGTAACAACTTCAATACATCAAATTAACCTACGAAAATTACCTGCAATGTTACTAGCAAAACTACATTCATTTACCGATACAACATTTAGATTTCACTTGGTTCATGACAACAATCACTGTATTGTCCTTCCAATTGCAGTTTGTATTGTATTGTGCTATATTGTCAATAATGTATTCATTTTTTTATTAAATTACGAGTAGGTGTTGGCAGTTTACACCGCCGAAAAACCAAAATAGGAAGATAAAATAAATAACAAATGAATAAATAAATAAATAAATAAATAAATAAATAAATAAATAAATAAATAAATAAATAAATAAGAAATGAAGCTGTACTACAAAAGTGCGTGAAGAAAGAATAATGCTGGAACTGGTCAGGAAGAGAAAAAGAAACTGACTGGGTCACTGACTAAAAACAAATGCCTACTGAAGTATGCACGGGAAGGAATGGCGAACGGGAGAAAAGTTCGGGGCAGGAGAATGTATTAGATTATATATAACATTAAGATTTAATCGCATGTGGAAACTAAGAGGAAGGCATAAAATGGAGAAGACTGGAGAATGCTGGGTTTGTAGTGAAAGACATGCCCTTGGGCAGAAAACTATGTGCATGAATGAATAAGTAAACAAACAAACGCAAATTGATACTTCTTATAATTTACTAGCCCGTTATAGTCCCTGGAAAAGAGGGATAAACAAGTGAAATAAAAATGACGGGCAGAGAGAGAGAGAGAGAGAGAGAGAGAGAGAGAGAGAGAGAGAGAGAGAGAGAGAGTACTTTACTTTAGGAGTGATCTCCTGCGACAAACCATAAGTAATGACATTAATTTCTGGATGGCATTCTTTGAAATATTTGAAATAAAAATATATAATAGAATTTTGCTCGTTTTTGCCACCTTTACGAGAAAAAAAAATTGTTTATGTGAAACACTTCATAGCGTGCTTTGGAAAAGCCATTGACTAAATTCCCAATATGCTTAGTCAATTTAAGAGAGCAATGTATTATGATAATAAATGATTGAAAGAATTTTAGTTTTGTCCTTTAAATGTGCAGAAATTTGATCCGAACGAATGTAACTTCGTAAAAATTTTTTTGCAGAACGAAACGTTACATTTGTTCGGATCAAATTTCTGCACATTTAATCACAAAACTAAAATTATTTCAATAAATTATTATCAAAATACAGTGCTCTCTTAAATTGACTGCGCATATTGGAAATTAAGTCAATGTCTTTCCCAATACACGCTACGGAATATTTCATTGCGACTAGCTGCAGGACATGGGACCTAAAGTCGGATTTTTAATTTTTTTTTGTGGTTTCAAAAAGAGGATGAATACTGAGCATTTAAAAAAAATTCATGACTTTAGGTACTATAGTTTTTAATATATTACTTATTGAATGTTGATATTACATTATGTGGCCTATTTTTCTAGAAAAATGCAATTAAAATTTTCACTTGTTTTCTTAGCAACTACGAGAAAGATTTAAGTATTTAAGGGGTAAAGGTACAGCTTACAGCAGTAAAATTTTGGAAATATTCAACATTTTTTTCCTCCATTACTGTATCTTGTACAATAATGAACATTTGTATAAGAAAAAGATATTTTTACGATTTAGATTTTTTTTTTTTTTTCAAAATTCAGTTCACTTTGCACTGATGAAGTGTTTCCCAGATAACTCAAAAACTATCCAACATTCTGTGATGAAATTTTTTGTACGTATTTATGCATCTCATATCTACAATATGATGCAAGATCACTTCTCTACCTTTGACAGATTGTCTGATAAAAAATAAATCCATTTAAAAAATGGTCAAATATCAGTATAACACAAAATAAAAAAAAAAATATACTCGTATTTATTAAGGAATGTAGTGTAAAGAGCATGATATTGCAAACATGAGTTTCAGCAATTAAATAAAAGAGAGAACATGAAAAAGTTAAAGTTTATGAGTTATGAGGGAAACGCTTCATCACTGCACAGTGAACTACCACCATTATGAATTTTGGAAAAAAAAAAATAAAAAATAAAAAAATAAATAAAAAATAAAAAAAATAAATAATTTTTTTAATCGTAAAAATACAGTTATAAATTTCTAAATTATACACATCAGCTCAAAGAATTTTGAGTGACCACAAGGGTCCCGAATACAATAAACATGTACAATAATGTGATGTGATACATTAAAGAAAAAAGAAAGTTAATTGTTGAAGGCAAATATAAGTTGATTAATTGAAATAGAGATGATGATGTAATATTTGAAGAGAATCCTTGATAATATTTATAAGAATAGACATTACATAATCAAAGGGAATGTGAAGTGCCTTAAGATAATTCCACGTGAATTTTGTGATTGAACCTCTACTGCCAAACAGCAAACCAATGACGGACCATTGTTTAAGAGGGACGTTGTACTTTTGAGAAAGATACGGCAGACAAGGTTCATATATGGACTTCTTCTCAATATCAACCTCGGTGGCCTGATTTAGGTTTCTTTCGAAACGGATAGTAGAGTCAAGAACAAGAGCCCGTTTTAAGCGTCCGTTGATAGCAATAATGTCTGCCCGTCTAAAAGAACCATCTGATGATACACAATGTACTTCCTCATGAATCTCCCAATTTAAAGTTTTTAAAGATATCGCCAAAGCATGTCGTACACGATGATGTCTAGCATTGATCAGCAGCTCGCCTTTGGGGCATTGTCCAAGCACGTTAAATTCAAATTCGTTAACTTCAAATTCGTTATTTTGTTCTCCTGTAAAATTTCCTTTCACGACTTCAGGTCCCTTTTCGCGCAACGGGTATAATGAAACAATTTTTATCTCGAAAAGAAAGCAAAAACGAGCAAAATTGTATTAAACCGTTTTGTTATAATTTGTCAAACAATAATCCCCTGAAAATAATCACATTACTTACGGTCCATCCTGTATACACAAAAGTCGAAATGATGTTGGGCGTCCGAGAAAAACATGGAGATGAGAAATAATATAAAAACCGAACAACAGGGATATTGCCTTAACTTTGAAATTCATAGTTTAAAAAAATCAATTCAATAAGACGCATATAAATACAATTTCTTTTACGGGCATGGCAACAGCTCTTCAATCAAATTAAGAGCTTTAAAAACAAACTGAAAGCAACACGGCCTTATTGGCGTTTCACGCAAAGAGGTGAAATAGGGTCACGCACGCACACTGAGAGCACTGACTTCAGAAGCGGGAACAAGGTTGAGTTAATAGAGTCACAAATAGACCGAATGACATTCACACCACTCCACGGAGTGGCGCGGGCACTCCCAGCCAGGACACAAATACGAGCTCATATACACTACTCTCCATGATCATTGCCTTAAAGCTATAACATAAAATATGGACGATCACTATAATAATGATACTATCCATGGACTACATTTTTAAAATCCATTTACCTTATAACGTCGTGAGGGAGATCAATACAATAGTACAAATTACACACCTCTTAAAGCACTTTCCTTAAAGTTGTTTTAGATATAATGAATATGCCTATAATTTTATTTGCCTATTACTTATTTTACTTTTCATTTTAATTTGTTATTTGACGACGCTATGTCAAGCGCGAGATGAACCGGAGAATTCGCCATGATTCCCTCACATTTGTCTTACAGTTGAGGAAAAAAACAAATAATTATCCCAAGAGGAATTCGAACCCACGACAGAGTGCAGCCTCGGATCAAGAATCCATCTCCTCACTCTTGAGTTACTCCGGCGCCTACCTATTCTTGCAGAATTGATTTATACATAATCTATTAAGTATCCCGAAAAGACAAAGTATATGATTATGTCTCGTGACCAGAATATTGTACGAAATGGAACTATAAAAATTGGAAATTTATCTTTTGAAGAGGTAGAGAAGTTAAAATATCTTGGAGCAACATTAACAAATATAAATGATACTCGGGAAGAAATTAAACACTGAATAAATATGGGAAATGCCTGTTATTATTCGGTTGAGAAGCTCTTATCATCCAGTCTGCTGTCAAAAATCTGAAAGTTAGAATTTATAAAACAGTTATATTACCAGTTGTTCATTATGGTTGTGAAACTTGGACTCTCATTTTGAGAGAGGAACATAGGTTAAGGGTGTTTGAGAATAAGGTGCTTAGGAAAATATTTGGGGCTAAGAGGGATGAAGTTACAGGAGAATGGAGAAAGTTACATAACGCAGAACTGCACGCATTGTATTCTTCACCTGACATAATTAGGAACATTAAATCCAGACGTTTGAGATGGGCAGGGCATGTAGCACGTATGGGCGAATCCAGAAATGCATACAGAGTGTTAGTTGGGAGGCCGGAGGAAATAAGTAAGTATTTGAAAAGTATTGAATATTACCTGTAACTTCATAATTTTTAGTTTTATCATAAAACGTTATTAACAAAATTGTTGGAAATATAATAAGTACTATTATGCCAGTGTTTCAGAAAAAAAAATATTCACATATAGTGTGAAATAGTTATTTACGATACAAGTGTTAAAATTACATTTTATTTTTTGAGTAGGGATGTTAGCGAAAGGAGGCCGCAGGCCGAGTGAAATAACCCAGCAAACAAAATAAAATAATTTTTAACATTGTAGCATACTCTTTTTTTAGACAGCTTTTCGTCCATGCTGATATAAAGACAATTCCCCCCTACTTCTCCACTGCTGTATCCCTTCTCATTGTAATAGTGAAACTTTATCACATTAAAACCAACCAGTGGTATAGCTCAATGGTAGAGCATTCAAGTGCAGATCTAGAAGTACCCGGTTCAGACTCATGTGCTCCTCAAATTTTTATAACTGAATTAATTCTAAATTAGGGATGTCGAAACGCCTGCACTGCGTGCTCTCAAGAACCCGTACATTTCCTTAACAGCGATGATTGTACTTCATCTTGCTGATAAGTGAACCTTGTTGGATTTGTATTGCTTGTAGTATAATCACGTAATTCAGGATTTTTGACATCCCTGTTCTAAGTTGTTTCAGACAGTTATCAATAAAATGCTAGTTACTGAAGCAGAAGCAATTTCATTTAATTTGTGCAGTTTCTTAACCAAAAACAGCCAATTTTAAAACTAGGCCTGCTATTGTCTTTACCGTTTTACCGATCCGTTGCGAATGCTGCCATGTAACATCTGGTGGGAAACAACTGACAATCGGCACAAAAAGCTGAAAGTCGATGTTAAAATATTCTTCGCACTGGTGTTAAAAGTTCTTTTCTCACGGTACCGTATAATAGTCAATTTTGAACACGCTAGCCTAGCAGGATTTACTTTTAGAAATGGATGTCTGAAAAAATAAATATTTTTAATGATACGGTATTTTAATATTAATTTTTATATACGGTGTTTGGAATCTGTAGCAAATGCTATGCATAAAAAACATTTCGTGACGTCACTGAATATAATTTTAAATGTTAATAAAATTTCTCTCAATGGCCTTAAAATCTTTCATGTAGAATAGGCCATGAAAAAAAAAACAGAAAAACCATTAAAAATAAATGAACAATGAAACTTTTTCATTCCTGAGTTGAAAGTTTTATCATAGATTTTATCACTAAAAGGAAAGAACAGAAATTCTAATGATGGCTGGTTAAGGAGACAGAATGAAGAATGATACTGCAAGAAGATCTTACACACACGTTATGACCACAGATGTTAAAGCGTGTGTAAATAAACTTAACAAAAAGATCTACAAGATCATGGCACTTGATTACAATGTCATTCATGCATCAAGAAAAAAAAACTCTCACAATCGTGGCTTTATCCATCACAAATACAACTCCGTCATTCCCAAGATTTGAACCCGGGTCCGCGGTCGTTGTAAGATAGCACTGTGCCAAGGCGACTATGCATAAGTGCATAAGCGATAGTTTTAACATGAAACGTTTAACCTCGAGGATCAAATGGATAAAGCGTTACGTCACAATATTCTGACGTCATTTACTTAGTAGTAGCGGACTCTTGCATTTGTATGGTGTTTGCTAGACGAATTATATTTATTTCTCTTCTCACAGATCCATACTAACGGCTGTCCAACGAACCAATTCAGATAAACACAGAAATTCCATTGTAAATACTATACTTGTACTGATATGTGGTATATATTCAATAAAGGAATACGGGAAATATAATCTTTACTAATACAACACTATCGTGTATTAAAGTTATTTCACTCTCAATCATATTCACAATTATTATAAACAAGAACTATTTAATTCCTTAAAAATCTAAATATTGCAGTAACACAATAGAGAAACATAAATGTTTTACGAATTATAGGGGTCCTACGAATACTCTAAAACTCATTTTTCTTCACAATTAACCTTGATCGAATATTTGTTCACGCATTTCACTGTGAACATAATGCATGTTATTACATGTTTATTTCCATTGCTTTTTGCTCTTCCATAAATGAAATGCATATCAGCAAGTTGCGAGGAAAGTTGCAAGATGTAATCAGTCAAAATATAATTTACGATGCCAACAAGCGTATACTATGTTTATGAGAAATCACCAACGTTTGCAGGAACGGGTTGTCTGCAACAAAACTTCAAAAGGATGGCCTTGAGTTTAATTCTAGCTGGTTACATTAACATATCTACACTTGCAACTACCAACAGAATGCTTCCGGACATAGGTTCCTATATGAAAGTTGTTCATAATAATTGTATTCTTTATCATCTCTAAGAGTTTGTAACATAGTCACTGAATCACCCTGTAGAACAACGATATCCTAAGTTTCCGGTGGAAATTTTAGCATATTTTTAAGACACAATAACGATATCAGGAGTTCTCACTCAAAACTCTAAATCCTTCCAAAAACGCAGCAATGATATTCCGATTTCTTATTCAAAACTCCTAAAAAAAATTATGCGAAAAAATATCGGGGTTGTTTAAAAAAAATTATCAATATAATATGCATATACATTTTTTTAACAAAGCAGCGAAATCCAGATTGTATATTTTAAATTCTTACGTATTTTTCAAGATGCTCAGGAACTACTGGAAATAAGAGATAAAATGTTTTCAAAGCTAAGGAAAGAAGAATATTGGAAAACAGATCTTGCATTCCTTGCCGACGTCAAGGAACAGCTCAATAATTTAAATGTTGTTTCGGAGCAAACTATCTTTGCCCACGAAGTGCGTGCAACGGGTCGGTGTTGAAACATATAATTACTGCTGTTTTTTTGTTCAAGAGTAAACACATTCAGATGATAATGCCCTTAGTTGGAGCGCACTCTGCGAAATGGCTATTGCACAGACTGCCACGTCGAAGGCATGGACTCTCATCTCGGAAAAACAGATATGGACGTTATGATGTGTTTTTACGAAATATAACATACATAATTATAACGCAGTGCAACCGCTAAACATTCCACCATATTGAATAATTTCGAGGGAAAAATTGTTCCGGAGCCGGGTATCGAACCCGGGACCTTTGGTTTAACGTACCAACGCTCTACCACTGACCTACTTTGAGGTCTGTGGATATAGAGGGAAAAATTGGATCGGTGTCGGTTAGAGTTCCCGAGTAGCTCAGTGGTAGAGTGTTGGTACGTTAAACCAAAGGTCCCAGGTTCGATACCCGGCTCCGGAACAATTTTTCCCTCGAAATTATTCAAATCAACTTTTGATTTGCATAATACACGTCACTGTTCGTTAACAGAAAGCCACAATTTAAGTCACACGGAGTTAGTGTGCACTCGAAGTTGGTTGCTTGACGGTTGTCAGCCCACTTTGAGGTCTGTGGATATAGAGGGAAAAATTGGATCGGTGTCGGTTAGAGCTCCCGAGTAGCTCAGTGGTAGAGCGTTGGTACGTTAAACCAAAGGTCCCGGGTTCGATACCCGGCTCCGGAACAATTTTTCCCTCGAAATTATTCAAATCAACTTTACAGGGAGTTATACCTGAAATCTTGATTTGCATTCCACCATATTGTTCTTCCACAAGTAAGTTAACTATCAACTATACAGGAATCTGGTGCAATATCAGCAGTTTGTCGTGAAACAATCTTTCTGCACCTCAGTTGACGACTTAAAATAACTTTCACGTTTAGATAGTCACAAACCCAAAAATATGCCGGTTTGATATCTGTGAAGAACCTGGCTTGGAATCAGGAAAATGTCTGTTTACAATACGATTGCCAAACGCGTTAATTACGTTTGTTTTACGTGGTGAGAGGTGCACTAGCTTGAATGAAGATGGTTGAATAAGATCTGAGTTATATGCGCTCGAAAGCCAAAAACACTATTTTATAAATAGTATAGAATTTTATGAAGACTAGTAAAATCTAGCAAGAAACAAGAAACTAACTTTTGGACATTTATCAACATGCTATCATGTTAATTAATGCTTTAAAAAGTGAACGTGATTATCCCCCGACTTTACGAATACAAATGTGCTTTGCAATTCAAGCTTTCAAGTATAACTCCCTGTAAAGTTGATTTGAATAATTTCGAAGGAAATATTGTTCCGGGGCCGGGCATCGAACCCGGGATCTTTGGTTAAACGTACCAACTGAGCTACCCGGGAATTTTACCCGACACCGATCCAATTTTTCCTTCTATATCCACAGACCTCAAAGTGGGCTGACAACCGTCAAGCAACCAACATTGAGGCCATACTAACTCTGTGTGACTTAAATTGTGGTTTTCTGTTAACGAACAGTGACGTGTATTATGCAAATCAAGCTTTCAAGTATAACTCCCTGTAAAGTTGATTTGAATAATTTCGAAGGAACCAGGCATCGAACAATTTTTCCTTCGAAATTATTCAAATCAACTTTACAGGGAGTTATACTTGAAAGCTTGATTTGCATAATACACTTCACTGTTCGTTAACAGAAAACCACAATTTAAGTCACACAGAGTTAGTGTGCACTCAATGTTGGTTGCTTGACGGTTGTCAGCCCACTTTGAGGTCTGTGGACATAGAGGGAAAAACTGGATCGATGTCGGGTAAAGTTCCCGGGTTGCTCAGTTGGTAGAGCGTTGGTACGTTTAACCAAAGGTTCCGGGTTCGATGCCCGGCCCCGGAACAATTTTTCCTTCGAAAATATTCACAAATGTGCTTTTATTTTCAGTAAACTTAAATACTTTGAAAACATCACTCCGATTTGAAGACGTATTTTTTGTTTTGAATAGCCCAGTATACTGTACGTCCCTGTAACAACACGTCTGAGAACTTACTCAGGTTCGTCATGCCTAGCTATCCAAATAATTGTAGGCCTATCTTTTATTCTGTCTGGTATTTTGATGGATTTCACACAGTTTTCGTGGGTTATCTTATCAATTATCGGCCTATCTTCCAATGTCAAAAGAATTTAGCCACAGAAAGATGAATTTCTTAAAGCTGGTTTGAAATCAGAGGTAAATTTCTTCGTGCAGCATTTTTCTCTTTCAATAAAGTAAATCTTGTATGATGATAGATTTCATTCGAGGCGATCGATTTGGTGTGATGTAACCGCAAGAAACGAGGAATTGTGTTGGTGTCACGGTACCTTGTAAGGAATGTTTGGAGCACAAAAATACGGCATGTCTGTTTTTAATCATGTTAAAATTTAAGAATTTATGGTGTATTTCCTCCACATAATGTTAATGCTAAGAGATTTTAGACATTTACGGTGATAATGTTCAGAGGGTTTCTAACCCTGTTCTAGGAAAATATAGGTCAGCCAAACATAACAGAGTAGACGACATTAAATATTTGAGGTCTTGGGCAATATGATCTTCATTGTGGAACCTGCAAATACAGTACAAGTTGATTAATTCAACACAGGATAATTCGGAAAAATATTTATTTCTCTTGAAATTCCTATTTAAACCAATATTAAAATTCGTCCACACCTGTAGGTAACGGTTAGAGCGTCTGGCCGCGAAACCAGGTGGCCCGGGTTCGAATCTCGGTCGGGGCAAGTTACCTGATTCAGGTTTTTTCCGGGCTTTTCCCTCAATTTTAGCAAATGCTGGGTAACTTTCGGTGCTTTCGGACTCATTTCATTGGCATTATCACCTTCATCTCATTCAGACGCTAAATAATCTAAGATGTTGATACAGCGCCGTAAAATAACCTACTTAAAAATATATATTAAAATTCATATTTGATTCGAATTTTCAAAGGCTATATTTGAATAATTCGACGCCACGACTTCAGTGATTTCAACGAAAAGTGTTGAATCTGAAATTATGAACAAAATCCGAAAGACTTTCGTGGAAACTTCGGTTAATAATGAATATAACAATTCAAATTCTAGTCTTAAACTTCATAATGATCGACAAATAGTGGAACAAAAAAGGTCGTTGCTACTATTAACATATTTCGTACCACAATTCATCGATCTTACAGAGAAAAAAGAATTGGCTGGGTCACTGCCTGAGAGAAACTACCTACTGAAGGATGCACTAGAATGAATGGTGCAGTTCGGGGCAGAAGAAGATATCAGATGATAGACGACATTAAGATATATGGATCATATGCGGAGACTAAGAGGTAGGCAGAAATTAGGAAAGACTGGAGAATACTGGATTTGCAGTGAAACATCTGCCCTGGGTCAGAACACAATGCATGTATGTATGTATGTTTTATTTTATTGGGTTATTTTACGACGCTTTATCAACATCTAGGTTATTTAGCGTCTGAATGAAATGAAGGTGATAATGCCGGTGAAATGAGTCCGGGGTCCAGCACCGAAAGTTACCCAGCATTTGCTCGTATTGGGTTGAGGGAAAACCCCGGAAAAAACCTCAACTTGCCCCACCGGGATTCGAACCCGGGCCACCTGGTTTCGCGGCCAGACGCGCTGACCGTTACTCCACAGATGTGGACTGTATGTATGTATGTATGTATGTATGTATGTATGTATGTATGTATGTATGTATGTATGTATGTATGTATGTATGTATGTATGTATGTATGTGTGTGTGTATGTACGTACGTATGTATGTATGTATGTATGTAAATGTTTAAAATGTTATGTTTTATTTAAGGACGCTCGCAACTGCGTGCCGGAATTTTGTCCCGCAGGAGTTCTTTTACATGCTAGAAAATCTACTGACATAAGCCTGTCGCATTTAAGTAAATGCCATCGACCTGGCCCGGGATCGAACCCGCAACCTCGGGCATAGAAGGCCAGCGTTATACCAACTACGCCAACCAGCTCAGCTGTATGTATGTATGTATGTATGTATGTATGTATGTATGTATGTCAAGTGACTGACCGCAGGTAAAAGCAATGGGCGCTGTTATTTACTGTGTATTTGTCCCTCTCCCTCTTACCAGTCAGTCAATAGAAAAATTGTTAATAAAATTTTAATTATTATATGCACAGAAGTTAGTGTATTACTCACACTTCTGCATTCACAATGTCGAAGTATAAGCTTAACACTAGCAAAGAAAGTTGAAGAGTTTTCTTCTTTTGGTAATGTGAATGAAATATGGCAGCAGTTAAGGTAAAATAGGCCTATACATTTTTTACGGTTAATTCGAATTTTTTCAAATTTCTCTTAGAGTTCGAGTTACAGATATTACCCTGTAGTTCGGAATCGTAGATATGAAGCATGAATACAGGGTTCATCATCATTTAATCCATAGTTCCGGAGTCGGAGTAAAGGTACCTCCTTGCGGAGGGTTTAAATATCTAAAAGATGTTTAGTTACACTTATTTACCGATAGGCGGGAGAGGGCAAGTGGTAAACTCATCGCCTCAAATGCCACCTAGTATGCATCTAAAGTATTATTAGGATGCGAGAGAGAAGAAATTTAGTCTAGAGGCTCTAATTTAGGTTTGGAGGTTTTTAACGTGCCGGAAAACTCCGACTCGAGACAAGTCAATCCTAGAGGACTTGCGCTCAGAATATTTAGGTCCTGAAAAATCCACTGACTCCAGCCGGGTTTGAACACGCAAACCTTGGGTCTAAAGGAGAGTGCTTATCCCTAGACAACTGGGGGTGACAATATGCGGTTATAAACCCAAAATTCTTCTTCTAAACAGCTGAAATGCACCTATGTCAAAGACAAACGTGGATTCTGATTCCATCTAGAGCATATCTGTCTATTCAATGTCAATTTTATGTCCTGTTGAAGGCCTGACATGTTGACACCATGTTGCGAGTCCCACCTAGTGTTCTGTTAAGTTCACATAAAATCCAGATATGGACTTGGGTCACGGTCAAACGCAGAAGAAAGAAAAAAGGAGACTACACGAATCTGGAGATAACAAGAATCACGTAGAATGTTTTTTTCCTCCTCCTGTACAATAAAAGCATCTCAATAATATGTTAGATAAAATTGGTTTCTAGAAGACAATGGCTGGAGAACAATTGGATGTAACGGTAGCCTTCCCTGAATCAGAATGTGCGGAACCGAAGCCCTTCGGAACGCAGGAGCGCGTGTACCGCAAGACAATCCGAATTGGACGACCTCCAACGTACACAGAAAATTTCAACGCATGGAGGTTAAAAATGGGATACATAATCATCCTGTTGGACAGGCTCATTGCACCGTACAATGTCACAGCAAGAGGTCGAAGATACCAGCAAAAGCCCGAGATGCAAGTGCTCCGCCAAGATTTCTGTGAACTGACGGATGCATGACCCTCATAGCCTGCCAGAAACTGCAAATTGGAAGCGACTGTGAAGATCACTGTAAAGTCCCGTGGCCGAGTGGTTAGCACCTCTTCCTTCTATCGTGGCGACCTGGGTTTTATTCCCGTCTGGGCCATAGAACAATTTATTGACAGAGCGGGTTCGAGGGATTTTTCTCGGGGTTCTCCCGTTTCCCTTTAACATTACCATAATTCCACCAATACTCCACAATCATCCTAAATCTGCGAGGTTCCAACCCAGGCCTCCAGAACAAATAAAATACGACTCAAAGTTGTACACATTCATATTTAATAAAGACTATTTATCATATACGAGTAATTGAAGAGCTTTCTCCCAAAACGAGTTAAGTCCATAAAAATGAAAAACTACGTTCTGAGTATTCCTAGTATTCTTTGCAATCTTCAGAGATCTGCTGTATGTTTTCCCTTGAAACTCACTTCCATGAAGTAAATATCAAGGCAGAAATATTACGATTTCAGGAAAAACGAGTTATGTCCATAGTTCGATTTCCATCAAAACACGTTAAATCCTTCCCGCATTTGTGTTGGAAATAGAAGTCTTTTACATCACATTTGTTCAGGAAATAGAAGTCCTTCATGCATGTGCATTTGTTCAGGAAACAGCTGAGTATGAAGATGGCCGCTGTCAGCCATGGAGAACGACAGAGGTTTCCATAGTGACAAATCGGAGATTTTAAGTACGGTTCGGAAGTTGATGACCTAAAAATCACAGAAAAATGACCTATAAAATGACCTTAAATTTCTAAAAATATTACATTAAAATATATATTTAAAAAAACATAATTTTAATAGTAAAATACAAATAGTACAATTCCATCTGTGGAAAATACATTTTCACCAAACTCAGTCACTAACTATCGCAAAAGACTTTCTCTGCTTTGCTTTTCTTTTGGGATTTTTACGTCTTCACTCGTGTGATTATAGTAATATGCGTTACAAGAGCGGTATGTTGTACTTTTCATGTTCGAGGAAAAGTTTGAAAAAGCGAAACGTAGTTGAAATCTCCATCTTGGTTTCTGTTCAATGACGGCAAATTTGCAAAAGAAAAATATCTATCTTCAACATTGTTGCTTTAAAATGTTTTCTGTGTTTACTATACTCCAGCAGGCCGTGATATATGTCTGTCTTCCCCCCTCCCCTCCCGTCTATAAATGCGAACTTAAAACAAACGGTAAGGTTATGTAATGATTTATTTTTCATTTTAATATTTTAACAATATTATTTATATAACATATTGCAGTAATAACTAATAACATCGGCAAGTTTAATTTTGCCGGTCTTGTTGATTTTTTCACGGCTTCCTTAATGTTACTTGCATCACGAATGTAGTGGAGTTGTAGGGTTTACTTAATTTTTGCAAATATTTAAAAACAATAATTAACAGTGTAATTTAGGTGAAATTGCAGTGGTAAGTTTCCAATTTATAATTATTACTATATTGAACGTCTCTAAAAGTAATATGTTAAAAGCCTAAAGCAGTAAAATCAATATGTCACTTAAGCGGTAAGAAGAGGGAAATTGTTGTGTGTGTGTAAGGTTGGGAATACTGAATGTGGAATTTTAGACTTTCCGCGGATTGGTTTTGTGCGGAAACCAAGCAAATACGCAGGATCTCGCACAAAATATTTTTCCGTTGCATCTGCCTACACTCCTGATCATTTGTGTTATACAGAGTGATTTACGAGGATTTACCGTCACTTATGGAGCTTATTCCCAAAGACATTCTGATCAAAAGTCATAAATATTTGTCCTAATCTCAATATTTTCAGAGTTACACTAATTTGGAGTTGTTAGTAAAATATCTTTTTTCTTTAGTCTTAAGGGTAAAAAAGAATATTACAAATAGAGAATGAACTATTCAGAAGTATCATTCCTTCAATTCGCTAGTGTTCTGAAGCTAAAAATGTGTTGTTAATTGCTTTGTACAGATTTTGATTTTCAATTTTTAACTAAAGATGACATCATTCTTACGCATTTATCACAAAAATTGTTACAAATCATACAACTTTAGGAACTTGATTCTTTACAGTTTAATTATGCATCCTAATGTACAGTCTTAAAGAATTTACAAGAGTGGCGTGCTTTGTAACAATTGTGATAAATGCGTAAGAAAATGTAATTTTGAAGTTAAAAATCGAACAAAAAATTCTGCACGAAGCAACTATGGAATTCACAACACATTTTTAGCTTCAGAACACTAGATAATTAAAGAAATGATACTCCCAAATAGTTCACTCTTTATCTATAATATTCTTTTACCCTTAAAACTCAAGAATAATCATATTTTACAAATAACTTCAAATTAGTGTAATTCTGAAAATAGTGAGATTAGGAAAAATGTTTATATGACATTTTTTGCTCAGAATGTTTTCGGAAATAGCTCCGTAAAGGACGGTAAATCCTCGTGAATCACGCTTCCCCCCCAATTCAATGCAACAGAACAAATACTGCATTCGCAGTGCCCGCAGTCAGCGTATTCTAAGACGCAATCGAATTGCATAAGTAATCTGCAGTAGAATATCGACTACGAGTACAGCGTAAAAAATGTCCGTTCATAAGCAGAAAAAGACAAAAATGCAACAAAAAAATAGAACATTTCTAAAAAATGACCAATAGATAATAAGAGACCGAAAAATGCAAAATAAAAGTAGGCTATATTAGTACGTGATGAAGTGAAACGAGTTTGTATTGGAACCTGCATTGTCTCTGATGTCTCAGAAAAAAGATTATATTTCATCAACTCCGAACCCTACTCATAAGTGAAATAGACACTAGCGATTCGAATTAAGCACATATTTGTGTACAACAATGAGAAACCATCCGAAAACATCAAGCATAAATCGAAACAGCATCTAAAGTTTTTTTTGTCCTTCCTGTCAAATTACTGAAAATGGACGCTAATAATAATAATAATAATAATAATAATAATAATAATAATAATAATAATAATAATAATAATAATAATAATACTTCTTGGCGTTTAAGGAATCCGGAGGTTCACTGCCGCCCTCACATAAGCCCGCCATCGGTCCCTATCCTAAGCAAGATTAATCCATTCTCTATCATCATAACCCACCTCCCTTAAATCCATTTTAATATTATCTTCCCACCTATGTCTCGGCCTCCCCAAAGGTCTTTTCCCCTCCGGCCTCCCAACTAACACTCTATATGCATTTCTGGATTCGCCCATACGTGCTACATGCCCTGCCCATCTCAAACGTCTGGATTTAATGTTCCTAATTATGTCAGGTGAAGAATACAATACGTGCAGTTCTGTGTTGTGTAACTTTCCCCATTCTCCTGTAACTTCATCCCTCTTAGCCCCAAATATTTTCCTGAGAATCTTATTCACAAACACTCTTAACCTATGTTCCTCTCTCAAAGTGAGAGTCCAAGTTTCACAACCATAAAGAACAACCGGTAATATAACTGTTTTATAAATTCTAACTTTCAGATTTTTGACAGCAGACTGGATGATAAAAGCTTCTAAACGGAATAATAACACGCATTTCCCATATTTATTCTGTGTTTAATTTCCTCCCGAGTATCATTTATATTTGTTACTGTTGCTCCAAGATATTTGAATTTCTCCACCTCTTCGAAAGGTAAATTTCCAATTTTTATATTTCCATTTCGTACAATATTCTCGTCACGAGACATAATCATATACTTTGTCTTTTCAGGATTTACTTCCAAACCTATATCTTTACTTGCTTCCAGTAAAATCCCCGTGTAATAATAATAATAATAATAATAATAATAATAATAATAATAATAATAATAATAATAATAACAACAACCTAACATATTGTAAGCGACAGTGGAAATCATGTGTACCATCCAAGAACAGGCAATGACGACAAAATAATGTTGGAGAGAAATATTTCACGAAAATGTTGATGGCTTGTTTGAACCAAACCAAGCTAAAGGCGAAACCATCCATCATGTCTCTGTCTGGATGACAGACTCTTCTCCCCACTAATTACACTAGCAGGCATCACCAAATTGGAAAAAATTATCTACGAGCAATTAACGATGAAGTTTAAATTAATCAATACATTTCTACCACAACTGCAGTCCTCCTGCGATTCTTGAAAACAGCACGGCAGAGCTCTAATGGGATAAATCAGCAACGACAAACAAAACAGCTGAGCTAGCGTAGAGGGCAAAATAAAGAAGAAAGGATACATTTTATGTTCTTCCGTTCTAAAGCAAAGAGTGCAGAATATACTGAATAAAGCAACATCAAGCTGTGAAAAATGAAATTAGATTTGGAAGCAGAAAGTAGTTACAGAGGTTTCAATAATTTTATATGCAACAGGATATCAAAGTCACATAAAACATGGCTGTAAAAATTGTCTTGAACAATAATAATAATAATAGTAAACTGTCCCCATTGAGGGTAGCCCTTACGGACTCAGTATATCCTCAAAAAAAAATATTATACATATGTAAACATAGATATTAAATTTTAAAGAAGGGAAACAAAGAAAAGGGCGTGAAAAATTACAATTGCTATTAATGTGGCACCATGTGATTAATTAGGATTTGGCAGGATTTTTTTAACACAATTATCACAATGTCATCCCTCAGAGATGTTGGCAGAGCAAACTGCCGTCGAAATTCTTCGAAAAAAGCTGGTATAGTCCCTCGAGCACCTATGAGCAAGCCGAATACCTCAACGAGAATTAAGGCATATTTCAGCTTGAAATAGTTGACTGTAGGCTCATAGATCGACTTCTTCTCAAGGTGGACCTCGGCTGACTGATAAATTTCTACTTCAAAACGTATCGTGGGGTCCACAATGATGCCCTGTTTAGTGTCAGCATTGTACGCTAAAATATCTACTCGTCTCGTTGACCCATTTTCAGCTAGACAGGAGATTTCTTCTTCTACTATCCAGCCCTTAGTTCTTAATGCGGCAGCAATTTTGGATCTTACAAGATGATGTGTAGAGTTCCTCGAGAGCAATCCCTCTTCACAGAATCCCAAGACGTGTGCTAAAGTTTCAATCTCCGGGCCAGTGTTTTAAATACAACAATGATTAATACACACATTATTCTGGAAATGTGGTCCAATGAGAGAAGATAAAGGAGATCAAGACATGTAAAATCAAGGCAGAAATTTGTTTCCAAAAGTCCAATAGATTACATCGTATCTCTGCATGTTATCTTAGTCTTAATAAATGTTCGATTATCTTGAGTAACCGAATGGAGTCCCCTAAGCTTTCTGAGATCGCTTCCGTGTCTTTTCTTCACTTAACTCTATATAGGCATTAAAATTTACCGACAAAAATAATTTTGGAACATTAGTAGACATACAAAAAACTAAACTGCCACAATAGTGGGACTTCTCAACTGTATGGTCAACATGGCGCGAGGTTATCGCTTAATTTAACATAATAAGGAAAAATACAAGAAACAAGGATTCACATTCAATCTTTCGGACAGTTGGGCATTCACTTTCATTGTGGTGGGATGCTAAAAGTGTGAAGCGAGGAACTAGGTAAATAGGTGTGGAATTATTTAAAATCTGATACAGCAAACAGAGTGAATGAACTGAACGTCTCTCCCGTAAACGAAGCCAAGATAATTGAAAGAAATACTCGGAGACATGATCATAGCGACGGCTGTTAAAAATGAAACGAACACAAGCATTATGAACACGCTGAAGCCTCAATGACAATTCAACACTAAGATCACTATACAAAACGTCGCAATAGTCAAAGTAAGGCATCACCGGGGTCTGTATCAAGATCTGTTTCAGTTCAGTATTCCTCCAAACTAAACAATGGTTTTATCTCTGATGATAGAAATTAGACTTATTTAATTTTATGAGAAATGACATACAGAATTTACAATGTCCTAAGACAATTTGGAAAGCTTAAAAGTTTTAAGATATGGGTCTTGGAATCCGTCTTCATTTCAGAAACTTCTTAGAAAATAGCGATCTTATTTTCTTACGTTGATTGCTTTTACATAAATAAAATCGCATTCTTTTGTGAATGACTTTTTTTCTTCTTCATGAAAATTTACTCCAAAAAAGAAGGGGGGAAAAAAGACATGACTTCAATAACCTCACACAAAGAATCGGGTTATTTTGAACGGTTACGTCCACACAAGACATTTATGGGCGCAGTAGCAATCGAGTACTAAAACAGTAGCCTTACAATGCTTTTATTGAACCTCATTTTTAACTACAGAAGTTGGCATGGCTTTCCTTGCACTTAGCTTGCTTCGGCCCATTATGCGCCCTACACAGAGTGAACCGTAAGTAATGTCATTAATTTCAGGAGGGTTTTCTTTGAGATATTTCAAATTTAAAAGTTTAATACAATTTTATATGAAATATTTCATAGCGTGTTTTTGGGAAATCCATCGATATAATTCCCAATATGCTGAGTAAATTTAAGACAGCGGAGAATTATGATACTAAATGATTGAAAGAGTTTTAGTTTTGTCCTTTAAATATGCAGAAATTTGATCCGAACAAATGTAACATCGTAAAATTTCTTTTCAGAACGAAATAGTAATATGCTTTACAAGAGCGGTATGTTGAAGTTTTCATGCTCGAGGAAAAGTTTGAAAAAGCGAAACGTAGTTGAGCTTTTTTAATTTCCGAGAATTGAAAGAAAACATACCGCTCATGAATCGTACATTATTTTGTGCGAAGATCGTTTATTACAAACCTGAAAGAGGAATTTCTAATTAGTTGCAATGAAATCTCCATCTTGGTTTCTGTTCAATGACGGCAATTTTGGAAAACAAAAATATCTATCTTCAACATTGTTGCTTTAAAATGTTTTCTGTGTTTACTATACTCCAGCAGGCCGTGATATACGTCTGTCTTTTTTTCCCCCAGTCTATAAATGCGAACTTAAAACAAACGACTTCCTTAATGTTACATGCATCACGAATGCAGTAACTTCAGTGGAGTTGTAGAGTTTACTTAATTTTTGCAAATATTTAAAAACAATAATTAACAGTGCAATTTAGGTGAAATTGCAGTGGTAAGTTTCCAATTTATGATTATTACTATATTGAACGTCTCTAAAAATAATATGTTAAAAGCCTAAAGCAGTAAAATGAATAAGTCACTTAAGCGGTAAGAAGAGGGAAATTCTTATGTGTGTTCGGTTGGGAATACTGAATGTGGAATTTTAGACTTACCGCGGGTTGGTTTTGTGCTGAAACCAAGCAAATACGCACGATCTCGCACAAAGTTACATTTGTTCGGATAAAATTTCTGCACATTTAAAGGCCTAATATTTTCTCAGTCATTTATTATCATAATATACTGCTCTCTTAAATTGACTAAGCATATTGGGAACTAAATCGATGAAATGTTTCATATAAAACAATTTTTATCTCTAAAAGGTAGCTAAAACGAACAAAACTGTATTAAACTTTTTTGTTTGAAATACCTCAAAGAATAACCTATGACATAACATTACTGTAGTGTTGCAGTGCTTTTTTATAAAATTTGTAGCGTTTTTTGCAATTTATAGTGTTTTTTGTAACGCAGTTTTACTGATGGTTGAGTGTTGGAGAAGGCCGTATGGCCTTAACTCTGCCAGGTTAAATAAACCATTATTATTATTATTATTATTATTATTATTATTATATTATTATTACTTAGGGTTTATCCTGTATATGCAATGATTATTCCAGTCCGACAGGTGGCCTGGGTAGAATTCGTGAATCCGATTCTGACAGGTGGGTCATTCGACCTCAGCCCTGACAGAGCCAAGTCCCATCTTCAGACAAGTAGAGTTCTGACAATTTATTTGTGAGCTCCGATGACAACAGAGCGGTAGGGGATGTCTCACTATAATTCACAACAAAAATTCCAGTTCAAGCGCAAACGCTTAGTGTTTTTTCGGAAACGGAGTTGAATTATTTGTATGAGGAAAGTAAACTTTATAGGTAAATTCTTGGAGTTTCTGCTTTAATCTTAACTTGTTTTAATATATTATATCTGATGTATAAAAATATACAATTATGCCTTTTTTAAACATACCTACAAGAACTGATGTTTCTGGAAATGTGATAGAGTGTGAGTTATACGCAAGCGCAGTCTTTTCCATCCCTGTGTTTCAAACTTCTATATCGCACAAAAACGGTTCCAAAACGTAAATATAAAGTGTCAGAACTCTTAACTGATAAACTCCAGAGTCTGAAGCTCCAAGCCCTTCTTGTATCAGCATCAGGAACCCGTACTACCCCCAAGACTTCACCTCAATCAATTTATTACTGTAGCTGACATAATATGAAAGACTGGTGGACAGTGTCGGTGGAATGAAACGCGAGAAACCTGAGATAAACCCTCTGCAACGGCTGCTTTGTCCACCACAAATTCCATCATGACCTGGCCAGAGATCGAACCAGGACCGTTTGGATGGAAGACTGGAGTCCAAAAATTTTGCCAGGAGTCCTCCATCAGGGACAGAGTTTTTGTAAGGGACATAAATCTACAACAGGGGACCGCCACTACGGACGACGACATTTATAAATGACAGAATTTCCTGGTCATGTGATCAGTCTGAAAGAAGACCAGTGCTTGAGTCAAGCTGGACAAACACATGGCAAATCTTTCGTCGAAAAAGGAAGATGAATCTTCGCTTTCCTGGCTGAAATCGAACCTGACGTTTGTAAACGTAAAAATCTATTACTTGTCACAAAGAAGACAATAAAATAAGTAAAATAACAAAAAATGAATGTCTAATATTGAGAACTGTATCAAATTTGTACAAATTGAAACTCTGGCTATTAATATTAATGAGACAGAACAGGTACGAGTTTCGTAAGCTGGGAGCAGTGACTGCTGTATATAACAAGACAAGCGTTACGTGCAACTTGCCAAACTTACCGATACGCAAGTGGTGGGTGAGGCTGTCCACAGCGAAGTGAGCAGACATCCTCTCGTCGGGGTGCCCGAAAGCTTGGATCAGGCTCTGTAAAGAGAGATGGACTAATTGAAGGGTCTGTTATTTACATACTAAAAAACATCATTAAACATATTATCCATGATTTAAAAACTTCCAAGGTTCTAAATTACTTTACACAAACAAAAATTAACCCTAACTGACTGGATTACAGTTAGGTCCGGCATATGTGGTACCAGATAGTACAATACGAACAGTAATATTCACTAAATATTTCATGTACAGTTTGTTTAAAAAACATTCAATATTTTGAGACGTGGTAGTATTCATAAAACCAAGAAAACAAATTCAAATAAAAATGGATCCTAAAATTAATATAGACCACGGAGTAACGTTAGCATGTCTGACTCTGAAACGAGAGGGCCAGGATTCAAATCCTGGTTGGGACAAGGTATCTGGAATAAGCTTTTTCCAGGGTAACTTTCGGCGTTCAACCCTGAACTAATTTCGCTGGCATTATCTATCACATTCCTTTCACCCAGGCGCTAGATTTTTTACTGGGTTATTTTACGACGCTGTATCAACATCTCAGATTATTTAACGTCTGAATGAAATGAAGGTGATAATGCCGGTGAAATGAATCCGGGGTCCAGCACCGATAGTTATCCAGTATTTGCTCATATTGGGTTGAGGGATTCGAACCCAGGCTACCTCAGATGCTAGAGACATCACAGTTGATAAGATTCGTAAAATAACCCAAAAATAATTAATATGCTCCGAGATAAGAGTGCTTGTTCATCATCATCATCATCATCATCATCATCATCACCATCATCGAAGACTCTCAATGTGATTTCCATTTAAAAAATCAACATTCAGAGATGTAGTAATATGCATAAAAAACCAGTCTAATAAATATGGACTTTAAAATTAAATTCTGTACGAAACAAGGGCCTGTAAGAACAAGGTATTGTAAGAACAGAATAACTTCTAACTGAGCTTTTTGCTTTTTTCTTGTGTTACTTATTAAAGCCTACACATTTCAGACTTTTGCGCATATACACCTACTCATCATAATGTGGATAATCCTGTGCTGTTAACTAATCACTGTTTTTCGAGTTCCACAGTCCGCCTTTCTCGATCTTTCTTCTATAACTGATCATGATGTCAACATTGCCACACGAAAATCACTCACTTTTCCATACTTCATACACTATTAAATTACTCCTTTACATTATACATATGTTGTTGTTTAGTCAACTGTCCGAAGACGGGTCTGAACCTCACAAGTGATCCCAAGAAGGCACCACTTATGAGGCAACTAGGCCAGGAGATAATAGGGTAGGGTGGCAAGTTTCTTTCCCCCTCCATTGCATACATCGCAGACTAGCTACATGCTATATATTACACTAGTATAACCCTTTCTTATTCACTTCTTTAACTAACTCGAAATTTACTTTCGCTCCCTATTTTTCATTTGTTCACTTCTATTCTTTCTTTCTTTCTTTCTTTCTTTCTTTCTTTCTACACCAGTTTACCGGCCACTATTTCACTTAACCCTCACTATAGGTCAGTATAGACCCATATGGATAGATATCCTTACGTACATTTAAAAAGCAATACCAGTTGTGGGTTAATTGTACTTTTCAATCTTTTCAGGTTTATAGTCCACTATTTCACTTTTATGCACTTTCCTCTATACACCAGTTTCTCAGTTTGTAAATTCTCCTATTTTCCAGTTTCCCTAACTTAAGTCTGCTTCCTTTCGGTAAAGAAATCAACATCGCATTCCTCTTTCTTCCTCTCGAATTCTTACTATTCACTGATCCCTCTTCTCTTTCCACTTCTTTCCCAAATTGCCTCTCGACATATTTCTAAGATACAACTGACTACACATGATCCCAAATAAAAGAAATGTAGACCTTGAACATAACACCAATTGAAACATCTTAACTGTTTCATGAAGATGGAATCTTAAAAGATGAAAGAAAAAAAATTATATAATGGGAAACGTATGAGTCCATGTCTAATCATAATGGAATAACTCTTAAGTTGGTAGTAAAATACGTTATCTACGGAAATCTAGTGACGGGCGTGAGACTAATCCATTCATCAGATGACTCATGGGATTACGAGTCCAGATAAGCGGTGTGTTCGATAACACTGAGAAGGAACACATGGCACTTATCTCACTGGCTCGCATGTTGCAAGACTATGTTTTCATTCGTGATTACGCTCTCCCCATTTCAAACGGACTCGACACAATTGTTCTCCATTCTACTGTACCAACAACAGTAAGGTCGAAATGCGGTAGCAATTACCGTGAAAGATACGGCTAGGACACAAAAAAGAAATAAGTGTGGCGAGGTCTTTGGTCGGTGCAAGAAAGAAGTGGATAGTTCAGAGAGCAATTCGGAGAAACAAATCTTTTATTCCAGCTACGGAGGAGGCAAACGGAGATCTTTCTAACCCGCAACCAATTCATCTATTTTAATTGAAACCGTCACCCTTCTGGGTGAATTAATTACGGACTGGAGTGTAGAACAAGTCCACGTGTACCTGAGACATTAATGCAAGTCCATTATGACACTTCCAAATTTTAATGTGGGCGAGAAATTGCCGGAAAATTTTGCCTGGAGCCCTCTAGCAAGGAGAGAGCTCTTTTAAGCGCCGTAAATCTGTGACAACTGTTACTTCCCTTTTGAAGGAAGCCATACTAAAGATTTTCATCGCCCTTGCTCAGCTTCGAACCAGCGAACTTCGGCTCCAGAGGTAAGAATGGTAACCATTGGACACAATTCCAGATCGGGGTACTGAAGTGCGACTTTTTATGGTTTATTACTCAAGAGTGGTGTAGTGCCTGGCAGAAGATTAATTTTACTGTTAAATGATATTTCATTATTGTACAATTTGTAGCATAAATTGTGAGTGAAACACTTTCAACATTAAAATCCAGATGGTTTATGTTGGCATAGGCGATAGCCTTTCTCACCAACGACCTGCTTCCATCCCTATTGAAACACAACGCGAATTCCTCATCAAAACAGGATTTACTGAAAGAACTAAAAGCTGCTGTCGTATCTTCTCGCCGCTTCAGTCAGTCAATGTGCTGTAGATTGAGCCTCGGCATAGCTCAGTGGTTAGAGCGCTCAGTGCGTAGAACTGAGAGTCCCGAGTTCGATCCCCGGCGCCGGACTGAATTTAGTCCATTAATAACCAATGGTAACCATAATAGATAATCGTAATTCTCTAAGACAAAAAAAAATATTTTTTAAGTAAATAATTACACTAGTTTCACTTTACCCATAAAAGAAACTCTCTCATGAAATTTCGGCCAGTGTGTGGGACTGGTGCACACTCAGCATCGTGAACAATTTTGGGAGGTACGATAGGTAGCGAAATCCGGTTTCGAAAACAAAGTTTCAACGGCTGGAGGGGATCATCGTGCTCACGACACTTATACCTTGACCAAAACTACTTCCGACTTGATAGTTTACAGAGAAGGGGGAGCAGTGTTGTCATGTTGCCCATCTTTCGTGTAAGCGAGCACGCTGCCGGTAGAGTGCAGTAATGAATGGCTGACATGAACACATACATTTCTAACCAATTTGTTGAATACTAGGCATTAAAATTTGTGTACATTATTATTTTTATTAGTTTATTATTACTATTATTATTATTATTATTATTATTATTAGTAGTAGTAAGTAGTAGTAGTAGTAGTAGTAGTAGTAGTAGTAGTACCGGTATTCTTCAATGTAATACCTTAGAAAACCGTCGAAAGGACTGTAAACTGTAAAAACAGGTTTAAATTTAAAACGAAGCCTCTACTTTCATGAGTGTCAGCATTGTTCAATGTGATATTGTTAGAAAGGCGTTGAAAAAATTGTAAACTGTAAAAATATTTATGATTAAAAATCTGCACGGCCTTTTTTCTTTTCTAATATCGATAACAGTGCTCTTATTAATAATTTTAACACAAGCAGCAGTTCTCATTACGACTTGCGCCAAAGATAAAAGAGGCCCGCCATTATCTTTTTCCCTCTCAAAATACTCTCTTACATTACAAACCATCTCTCGCGCTTGACTCTTTAACGGGGCACCTTGTACAATATTCTTTGTTCTCCGCCTGCCTTTTCTTCCTTCCGACATTCCACAAGTCACCTGTTTAGAAACTCTCGCAGAAACTAGAAAACACACACTAACCACACACTCCACCAGTGACAACGAAGATAATATGTGTAATATAATTTAAACACAATAATTATCGATACACTAGACCAGTAATGCAACTAAATAATATTTTTAATTCACACAAAGCACCCGCTAACCAGCCAACTCAGTCATTCCGGGCATTGTATTCACCACTAGGCCGTGGTATTCATGTGCAGCTTGTAAACATAGACACGGCAACACCGTCCCGTTACCATGGTTACGCGTCTCTCGTGATTGGTTGATTTGAATGGTTGTCATGGTAACATGCTAAAGGTGCCATTTGTCAGGTCGGAAGTTGTTTTGGACAGACCATAATTCCGTACTGGTTGGATGATCGTTTTCACCTCTGCTAAGGCACGTAGACATGAGGCCAGTAACTGGCTGGTCGCCCTAACACTTCACTGTCGCGCTACGGATTACTTCCCGGCCAAAGTGACAACAAAATCAAGACAGCCTAGAGGTTAGGCAATCTACAGAACAGTGCACAAGAATGTTTAAACGTAGTTCACAAGGTGTAAGAATATTCCATCTCTGGTCTAATGTCTACACAATGTATTCAGAACGGAGAGAACAAGAATCCCGAAGATTATGATCTTTTTATACAGCGTGTCTCCAACATTTAGGGTCAAAATTATACAGCTAGTAGAGGACTCTTAATCTGAGCATTTTGAAATAAAGAACGAGTGGTCGGAAATGAATATTTCAGGAGCTATAAGGTCTTGGACAAGTAATGTTAGAAGAACATTTTTGCAAGCTGCTTTAATTTTTTACACACATAACAACTTACATCTCATAGCAAGTGTTCAAAGTGGTAATCACCAGCCTTGATACATCCAGAACAATGCATGATATTTTGCTCTACTATCTTAAATATCCCTGGTGTCTATGGTACACTGAGGCAGACACGTAAGAATCTGTTGCCCAGGTGATCGTGGATATGAAGTGAGCAGTGTTACACTTACAACCACATTCTCTTGCAAACAACACGATATTTAATGTTTTATTTCCAAAACAACATACACCTCATAGCAACAACAGAGCTTAGAGCAGTCAGGCATACACTGTAAGCAATAACAAATACATATCACCATCAGTGTTGTCAACAGTTATTCATATAATCCCGCTAGATGACTTTCGAAAACCCGCGATTTTCTAGCAAATATCTCTAGATTTTAATATATATTTATTATTCAATAATAATAATAATAATAATAATAATAATAATAATAATAATAATAATAATAATAATAATAATGGTCAAGATAGAGCATCCAACGGCCAATGTAACGAATATTGCATACTTTTTTCATTCCAAATGTGGCGCTATAAAGCAATTTTGAACACTTTTATCACAGACACAATCTATTTAAATTCTTATTGCACTATATATGTTACCGTTAAAACCCAAAATCCGACAAAACCAGTTTCAACTAGTAAAAGGTACTTTTAAAATATAGATAGATAGAAAGCGAATTTTCGTAAGATCTAGAATCAATGTCAGGTTAGGTTTAGTTTGTATTGTTTTTTTTTAAACCAAACAAAAAGCTAACCAAACCAAACCTAACCTGACATTGATTCTATCTTTATTTGCTTAAACTAGTTTTTTACTAGCTGAAACTGGTTTTGACGGATTTCGGGTTTTAACGATAACATATATAATATGGAATTATCACTACATTAACACATCCATTATTTCACAGAACACACACTGAACGAATTAAACGTAATTATGAAAGCCGCTTATAATGCTAATATGAATTTCATTTCAGAAATTTTAAAGATTACTAACCGCTAGTATTCCCGCTAAGCGGGATAATATAATTTTACCCGCGAGATGGTTATCCGAAAAAGATAAATTTAGCAGGAAAACCGCTGAATTGGCAACACTGATCACCATGGAAGTGCCAGACAGTTGTTTTTTCTTTTATGAAAATTAAAGCAGCTTACAGAAACATCTCTCACATACACTTTCATGATCAGTGTTGCCAACAGTTCATATAATCCCGCTAGATGGGTTTCGAAAACCAGCGATTTTCTAACAAAAATCTCTAAATTTAATAAGTATTTATTATTCAATTTAATAATAATAATAATAATAATAATAATAATAATAATAATAATAATAATAATAAAATAAGTGGTATAGCGCACAAGTTTAACTTTCGCAGATGCTGGTCAATGAAGCTTTCGCTTCGGCACAATGTAAGACATTCAATTTTATACACATGCAATTAGTATTGACAAGAAACATGTAATTTAAAAATCACTCACTCAAATTAGCAGATCCTCTGGATCATCTCCATCTGAACCTTCTAATGCAGGAATATAATACTGTGACTGTGAGGTCCCAGGGGTAGTAAGTTATTACCCATTTTCTCCAACACTTCTGGTGGTACCTGATAATTCTTGCAACACTTGTTCACACGATCCAGACCTGCCCGTATTGTCAGAATTGCATCCATTAATTCTGTCCCCATCCGTTTTCGTAGACTTCACAACATTCATCATATTAAAAAAAAAATATTGTCTTCATTTGAGCATTAGACCAAGAAAACAATAAGATCAAGCAATTCTTGAAAAGGATTTATATTAGATGCGTCCCTGTAAATGGCTACTTCGCTCCAAAATTCAATTGTGTTTGTCTTTATGTTACACTTCACGTAGCCACTCTTTACGAAACGTTGTTGATCTTGAGGCCCCACATCTCAATTATTTACGGATAAATAGCACAGAGAAGGTTTAACGATATTTTACCGGTATAGTTATAAAACGTGTAATAGTTAACACTGTCATGGTACACGTCTTACACAAATAATATTGTAAATTTATTTAACTCACAACAATGGATTTTTATTCTTCCAACAATAATTCCTTTCTACAATTCTCCTTAAACGCTCTCGTCAACAATAGGTTTTTCACTCAACACAGGATTCGTTATAGCACTCCATTGACGGCAATGACAATTTACTTGGACTATTACGAACAACAATGAACTGTTAATCTTAACTAATATTTACAAAGCACTATTTACAAATCAGAACTATCAGTTCTCAGTTCACAGTTCTTCTATCTCAGTCACTCGAGTTCACAGTATCTCGAACCACAGACCTTCAGAGACAGTTCACTGTACTCAAACTCAGGTCCCTCCAACTGCGGTCCACTGCACTCGAACTCAGGTCCCTCCAATTGCGGTCCACTGCACTCGAACTCAGGCCTTCGGATGCTGACGCAGTTGCGGACGCACACTCGAGTCGAACTCCGGTACACAAGACTGGCTTGCTTGCTCTGTTCACTGGCTTACTGACTGAACTAATCATGAATGACCCACACACTCCTTCGCGTCCGTAATTTATAACCGCAGCAACGTAACCGAGAGACTTCGAATTCGCGATTTTTCCACTTCGACGGGCTTCTGGAAGAGTCGGGAAGGTCCGTTCCCCCTTTACTCCGTAAGCAGCTGCGCGCGCGATCTCTCTCTCTACTCTCTCGCTGCGTTGGCCCTTTCTCCTCTCCGCCGCGCGCCGTTCCACAGTGCTCCGTGAAGTCCGCGCGATATGCTCTTTCGCGGGACGCTGGTCGTGAGTTTGAATCTCACGTGCTGTCACAATATTCTTTAAGCAATTGAATTTAGTCTGTATGTAATTTCTAATATATTATATTATTAAAGTCCTTGTTGATCATGTGAAGTACTAGTGCACGGCGACAGCAGATGTTCGATGTTTAACGCTTAATTAGAATGCCACCACACTTACAATTTTTTACTGTCCGATTGTTTTAGAATCGACCGGTATTAAACTTGCAAAAACAACAATAACGCTAATGAATATTTTCTTTTCAGAAACTTCAAAGATTAAAAACCGCTAGTATTCCCGCTAAGCGGGATAACATAATTTTACCCGCGAGACGGTTATCCAAAAAAGCTAGATTTAGCGGAAAAACCGCTGAATTGGCAACACTATTCATGATCTCGTGGCGTTCGAAATATCCATTTCCGACCACTCATCCCTTATGTTCACATGCTCAGTTTACAGCCCTCATAATTCGTATAATTTTGACTCTGAAGACACCTTACATATTACGAGGACATAAAACCATCAGGGAGAGCTCTCAAATGAATAATGGATGGAGTCGAAATAGGTCTATGGAGGCCAATTCTTGATGGATGTTATTTTATGGTGTATTTTTTAAAACCTTGTAATAATATTTACGATACAAAAACAATGCCCCTTCGCTTGATTACAAATTAGTTGTTTGACATACTATGATGGATTCAGGCTATGTGGAAACGCATATCCACACATGATCACAGCCGCATATTTTCGCCATTATTAGCGCGCGGATGGATATTAAATCGTCATTCGTAGATAGAATTTTGTTCAGTATATATACAAAACATTTAATTATGATGGAACGGGCTAAAAAAATTCAATCCTTGAGAGTAGACCGTGAATATTAATCGACATAACGCCTTAAATTCAGCACAAATTATCAGAATTCTGTGAAATACATAGGACGTCACGTCACTCAAGATCATCTTACAAACTTGAACCATGTCAATGCGGTGGATATTGACATAAAACTTATATTACCCGACGCAAGACCCTGACATTTGGTACAGTGACAGAATTTCAAACCATAAACGGCTTTTATCGAGGACAATGAAGCGGAAAAAGCAAGAAATAAGGACAAGGAAGGCTGGAAAAAGCTCGATTTCCTCAATACACTATTCACAGTAACAGTTCTTTTATATCGGTTTTAATAGCACGACTACTTGTCATAGCTGGTCTCTTATTACGTTATTCCAGGTCAGTGATTTGCGAAGTTCTCGATTCTGTGGGCCACCTGCTTCTCGGTCTACATCATCGCGGACTACCTTGACCTGCGCACCCAAACTCTCACCTCCGCGTGACGCAAAGATACCACGAGTGACACAATCATTCATACATACAGGGACATCATTTTATATTTACTTCAATTTTTATTGTACCTGAGTTTTTGAATGTACTTCACTCCCACCCCTTCTACTAATGAAGTTCCAACTCCACACAGAAACAAGACCGCAGATAGTAAGCAGTACTGAGTTACTGAGTATAGTACGTTCCAGAAATATGTTCGCGTTTTCCAGTGACGAAAGAGCTTTCAATATTGAATCATATTTTCGCACAGGTACTGTCCGTTTGCCTACGTCGCATCCCGATTTCCCCCACCTGCTTCTGCTCGCCCCTCTGTAAAAGCTGGGCTGTCTTAGCTCTTTTCTGAAAATATTAATTTCTCTTAGGAATTGGACGTTTGCGTAATATTATACAGCTGTTTAATTTAACTTAAATAAAAGGGCCTCGTTAAGTAATTAACTGTCACGTGATTTCCTCCCTTTCTACAATCCTGCGGCATAACCACTTGGACGGACAGTAGATAGCATGTCTGAGTAATTTTATATTTTCGGGTCGGGCAGAAGTGAAGATTGAATTTACAGTACGTAGAGTAGGTACAGAATTATTTCAACATGAGTTACTAGTACGAAGGACGAAACTGGCAATTGGAATTAGATGCAATAGTCTATAGTGCGATAATATGCACAAAAGAACTGAAGCCTGTATCGAAATGAACGGCCACCATTTTCAAAATTGTGTTTAAATATTCATATTATGATTATTTTTCAATTTAACTTCTTTCTCTATATTGTACGCTTATGTGCTGTAGACAGTATAATAAACACTGCATAATGAATACGTTCACATGGATAACTCACTTCGTGAGTAAAAACACTTATTCTTAATACAGTACTGTACTTTGATTAAAGAAAAACCTAATGAAAATTATCAAACTCAAAATCGCGATATTTCCTAGTTTACGTAAATGGATGAACTACTTTTCTTCCTTCCTATACCTAGTAGAGTGATTTGTGTTTTACGCCAGTATCATCGAACTCCAGTCTTGGAGGGGGGAGCAAGCGATGTTTCCGGTTCTCTAAAGGTATAGACAGGTTAATATTAAAAATGTTGGTAAAAATAAAACGATGTCCCTGTACAATTATACACAAGAACGCAAATACATAAAAAAAAAATCCGTAGCGCTAAAGCCCGTGAAGGGCCTAGACCGACCAGCCGGCTGCTGACCTCACGCCCACATGCCGAAGCAGAGGTGGACGATCATCCAACCAGAATGGAGGTATCGTGTGGTTAGCACGATGATCCCCCCCAGCCGTTATAGCTGGTATTCGCAACCGGATTTCACTACCTATCGTAGCTCCCCAAGTGCATCACGATGCTGGGTGGGCACCGGTCCCATACACTGGCCGAAATTTCATGAGAAAATTTCTTCCCCCATGGGGAATCGAACCAACGCGCATTCCGTAACGCGAGTCCTAGGCAGGTTGACTTAGACCGCGACGCCACGGCGCGGGAACCGCAAATACATATGCGAAAGAAAATATAATCAATTTAAATTCGTTATTACTATTCCATACGCGTACTTAGTTTACAAGCATGCCATTCTATACAGGGCAGTATCGGAGAAGTAAGTGAAAATGTTTGTTTCAGAAATAGAGAAAATTAAAGGGAAGAAAACCCTTACTTATTTTATCACAGCTTGTGTTTATATGCACTGCAAAATCCGGAGATTTTATTATGGATTTATTAATTTGTCATACAGAATATCTGTAATATTGACAATTAATATTTGAGGAGAAAAATTCGCTGCAGTGCATATGTCTGTACAGATTACTGTGCACTTAACTGCGGAATCCCGGTCAAACAAATCACTCAGCTGAGTGCGCTCCCAATATAATGGCAGTTGACATTGGACATATACGTCAACATATATGCCTAACTTGGAGTCAGGCCACAAAGGGAAGGAGGAAGGTTCGGTCCGGTGCTATGGATTGAATTCGGCGTAGCTCAGTGGTAACCGATGATTTTAGCTTAATTAATTACAGAGTGATCCAAAATTCGCGAACATCTTAATAATACGTTTACTTACATCAGTTTTCACATGAGTTACATCATTTTTCACAACATATGCTTAAAATGGCAGCCCCACTCAGTAATGCCTGTACGAACTCTTTTTACCATGTCTGCTGCCACTTTTTTGAGCACGTGTACACTGATGCTAATCTCCGTTGTTATGTTCCTCTTAGTTCCTCCAGAGTGTGCAGCCTGTTTTTGTATACCCTTCCTTTAAGATAACCCTAGGAAGAAATCTGGAGACGTCAAATCGGGGGAACGTGGAGGCCATAATCCTTGAGAAATGGTACGCTCACCAAAAAACTCGAGCAAAAACTGCATGGTTTCATTAGATGTGTGACATGTGGCACTGTCCTGCTGAAACCAACAATCACGTTCATCATTGTCAAGAAGCGCTGATCCACATTCCGTAAAACGGGCGATTAATCTCGTTATGGTCGAATTGTTAGGCACTGCCACATCCGGATAATTCCTACGAAATTCGTCTACAGCACGTGCATAAGAACGACTGGAAAAATAATGTTCAATAACTCGTTGCTCTTGGGAAAACGACATGTTTGCCGAGCAATAAACAAAGGACTACTGCAAGAGTCAGTGTATAACATACACATCACAATGACATCTAGGTAAGTTGCTGTTAATACCCATGATGCTATCTAGCGGTAGTCAATAATATCACTTTCCAACTGCACTACTCAATATAGACACTATAATTATTTTAATGTGCGGGACTTTTGGATCGCTCTGTTGTAACGTATTTAAGTAACATATAGAGAACAAATGATTCATTGCAGGCCTTCAGCAATACTTTTTGCAGGTAGTCTAAACGTAAATATTTTAGAAGAAAATCCACACTCTATTAGGGAAAACACAGGGATTTTACTTGAAGCAAGTAATGAGATACGGTAGGTTTGAAAGTAAATCCCGAAAAAAAAAAAAAAAAAAAAAAAAAAAAAGGTCTGTAATTAGTCTCGTGACCAGAACATAGTACGAAATGGAAATATAAAAATGGGAAATTTATCCTTTGAAAAGGAGGAAATATTCAAATACGTTGGAGCAACGGTAACAAATATAAATCACACTCGGGAGGAAATTAAACGCAGAATTAATATGGAAGATGACTACAATTAATCGGCTGAGAAGCTTTTGTCATCCAATTTGCTGTCAAAAAAGCTGAAAGTTAGAATTTATAAAACAGTTATATTACCGGTTGTTCTGTATGGTTGTGAAACTTGGAGTCTCACTTTGAGAAATGAACAGAGGTTAAGGGTGTTTGAGAATAAGGTGCTTAGGAAAATATTTGGGGCTAAGAGGAATGAAGTTACAGGAGAATTACACAACGCAGAACTCTACGCATTGTGTTCTTCACCTAACATAATTAGGAACTTTAAGTCCAGATGCTTGAGATGGGCAGGACATGTAACACTTATGGGTGTATCCAGAAATGGGTATAGAATGTTAGTTGGAGATCTGAGGGAAAAAATCTTTGGGGAGGCAGAGACGTAGATGAGAGGATATATTAAAATGGATATGAGGGAGGTGGAATATGATGGTAGGGACTGGATTAATCTTGCTCAGGACAGGGACCGATGGCGGGCTTATGCGAGGGCGGCAATGAACCTCCGGGTTCTCTAAAAGCCATTTGTAAATAAGTCTAATCTTGCAGGCATTTAAATGTTGTTGACGTATTACAACCAAGAGGTGGTATAGCTCAGTGGTAGAGCATTCGACTGCAGATGGAGAGGTCCATGGTTCAAACTCGGGTGCTCCCTAACTTTTTATAATTACATTTAATTCTTGTTTCATACAGTTGTCAATAAAATAGTTTCCAAAACTTGGTATGAGTTTAATGAAAATACGGTGTTTTCATATCGCGTCTTTTTTTTTTTTTTGCTACATGCTACGTACATTACAAACTTTTGTCTAAAAAATAAATGCCTACCCTTTTTACTAAAACATGTTTATGTAACAAAAGCATTCTGACTCGTTCTTCCCCTGAAGGACTGCGTACCAACATTAATTATTACAAGTAGCGTGATACCTTGTCTTGCAGTTGGCAAGGCCACCATGTAACAACAGGACAAACGCAAAACATGAAATGCATAGAGCAAAGCCAGCTATAGATACTTACGGTTGACAGTTCTTAACGGCTTTTAAAGTACATAGGACATTCAAAATCGATGAAAAGCCGACAGCAGTGTAATGTTGAGAAAACCACACTACTCGAAACATACCTTCCTCAATACTCGTTTTTCTGTCGCAAAGAAAAAACAATAAACTTAACTCAAAATAAATAAGCAAAATAAAGAACAAAAAATAAAACAAATAAAAAAACAGAATCTTAGAAAAGGAGCAAAATAATAATAATTACACAAAAAAGGAAATTTTTGGTCCCTATAAAGTCCTGGGAACAGAACTTACTTTCCTCTAGTGAAAATCTGGACTGGAACAGCTTACCTGCGGCAATCTTTCAGGGTGGTCCTCTTAAAATAAATACATTTAAGGAAAGGTTGAGAAGATTAGACTGAAAATGTAATTGGAGGTGGTGTAATTATTTAAGTTGTATCATGTAATTAATTGAGTTGATATGTAATTAATTAAGATGATATGTAATTAATTTAGATATGTAATTTAGTTGATATGTAAATAAATTAAGGTGATATGTAATTAATTAAGATGATATGTAATTAATTAAGGTGAAATGTGATTACTTAAATTGATAATAGTTGGGTGAAATAGAAGTACTTATAAGTTAGATTTACTTTTGCTTATTGTAGGCGTTATTATAAAATAGTTATTTATAGTCCTAGGTTTATTGCATCTACTTTTTATAGATTTACATTTACTTTATTTTATTTCATTTACGTTCATTTTATTTTATTTCATGTAATTGTAATTATTGTATATTATATATCACTGCCACCGGGTGTGTACCCAATTGTAGTGTTAATACATACATACATACATACATACATACAAATTGGGCATCATTAAATGATCCTCAAACATATTAAGTTGCTTATGCACGAGCAAATTTTCGTCGAATTCAACGCTTCAGAAGACTTTTTCAGACTTGCCAAGTTCATTGTTGTATTATATTTTCAAATAAAGAACCATCATTTGTTGCTATTTGTACTACAAAACCCTTCAACATCGTCTCTCCAACTGCTCCCATTTTCTGGAATACGCACTACATTTCTCTAAACGCGTTCACAAAAAAATCACTATGCTATAAGACTTTTATATTTAACTCACTGTCCTGATTCATGTCTCAAAAGGACCCTATTTAATCCCCTTCTACCCTGTAGGCCAATATATCCCAGACGAATAGATTTTGTACATAGGCTTACTGAATATGCACAAAATCCGCACAACAGCGAGTTGAGAAAACTTGAGTTTTCATGTCATATCACAAATAGCTGTTGAAGTTTGAACTTAAAGCAGATCGCTTACCTTCGATGTAATAGCATAGTATGAGAGAATCTGAAGATGCAACCTCTAAGTGATTCTGAAACTGGGAAACTTCATACTTTCGACACTGGAACAATTATATTTATATTCTTCCTTATCTGTGATCATCTGAAGTAGCCTATCATATGAAGCATCTACTATGTGTCAGAGAAGATAATTATACACAAAGATAATATTAATACAATCATTCTTGGATATTGTTTAATAAACGTATTCATGTCCATATTTGAACAAAGGAGAAATACAAACAAATAAACAGTAATCAACTTCATAATGACTCAATCACAGCAGTCTCTATCCTCTTGAATCCTGAGAGTATAGTATACTATACCATATTCCATACATGATTACGATATAAGATATATGTGCAGAGGCCTGAAGCATAGTATAATATACCTGCATTTGTGCCCTAACTGTAGCTTGCAGAATTTTTTCAGCATTTTTCCTATTTCAGTGACTTTTTTTTTTTTTTCAAGTGTAGAATTATACTGAACTTTGAAACAAATCTCGTAGGGTTTGTTTGGAATCGAATCTCGAATCTTTCCGAACATATCTCGTTAGCATAGTCTCCTGAGTCCTGAGACATATTTGTTGTTTTATTTTTAAAGGACAAAATATTTGTAGGAGAGGTTTTCTTAAAGTCACTGAGTTTCCTTCCACTATTTGTTCCAAAATTGTTATATAATTTAAACATTTTTAGGCAGGGTAAAGTTTTACACGATTAAAATGGACTGACAGAAAAGAGAAAATGAAGGTGACACCTGCTTTCTCATTTTTTTTTATTTTAGTAGGTTATTTGATGGTAGAGACTGGATTAATCTTGCTCAGGATAGGGACCAATGGCGGGCTTATGTGAGAGCGGCAATGAACATCCGAGTTCCTTAAAAGCAAGCAAGTATGTAAGTAAGTAAATAAGTAAGGTTATTTTACGACGCTTTATCAACATCTAGGTTATTTAGCGTCTGAATGAGATGAAGGTGATAATGCCGGTGAAATGAGTCCGGGGTCCAACACCGAAAGTTACCAAGCATTTGCTCCTATTGGGTTGAGGGGAAAACCCCGGAAAAAACCTCAACCAGGTGTCATTCCGACCGGGATTCGAACCCGGGCCACCTGGTTTCGCGGCCAGACGCGCTAACCGCCCAACCGTTAGACTTCGGACATCAGGTTAAATCGATGTACTGTACGTTAACCCAAACTACATTATCCTGAAGTATTTTACATTCCTCTTGAGACATCTGTACAGTATGTAGGCTATATAAATAAAACACAAAAAATATAAATAAATAAATGAAAACACAAAAAAACTTTATACAGAGAATCAATTTAAATATCATTTATAAACAGATGTTTATTTTTTATTGAACTATAGGGAAAATGTTGAAAATTCAGGCTGCATTTTGATTAGGAAGTTATAATTAGGGCTAGGATTCTGAGGTAAATAAATATTTTATTTGCACTGTAATAGAAATTTGTAATTGTGTTTTAAGTTTTGGAAAAGGTCACTCGAGCATATATTTTAAATCTTATTTCACCTAAAACCACATATTTTGAATTTTTTTTTGTGTCAATACATATTTCAAATGTACACATAAAACGCATAAAAATTAAGATTTTATCAAATCATTTTCAACAAAAGCCTCGTTTCAGATTAATCATCACCAGAATGTTCAGTGCAGTTGCTTAGACGTGACAGCTGGCAACTGTTTCTCGGAATTGCCTATCTGTGGACCAGTGGAACTGCAGTTTGCTCTCTCACCACAAGCGATAAGAGCTGTCACCACTAAAAAATTGTACTGTGACACACATAAACATTGATGTGTCATTTAGCAGTGCCTTGTAAGTTGTCATAACGCTGATTCAGGAAGCAATAATTATAATTTCATAAACATCAGCTGCCTCTGTTTTCGTTTTCAATCATAAACACGCCTCTAGGGAGTGCATGTTGTTTCTCAATGGTCAGGGCGCTTTTTTTCCCCCAGTACAAGGCAGTGTTCCGTGATAACCATCAGCCATTTATGATTGAGGACTTGAAGATGAACCTCATTGTGTATTGTAATTCTTCAGCAGTTGGCAAGACAGCATAATTTATACTGGTGAGTACTGCATATTGTTTATACTCATATAAAATAATTGAAACACAGTTAAATATTTATCCTTTTTGTCACATATTTTCCCGATTTTTAGCACACAAAAAATAAATATTTTCCCGATTTTTAGCACCTAAAAATAAATATTTTCCCCATTTCAGTACCTAAAAATAAATATTTTCCCAATTTTAGCACCTAAAAATAAATATTTTCCCGATTTTAGCACATAAAAAATAAATATTTTCCCGATTTTAGAACCTAAAAAATAAAAATAAATATTTTCCCGATTTTAGCAAATAAAAAATAAATATTTTCCAAATTTTAGCACCTAAAAAATAAATACTTTTCCCGATTTTAGCACATAAAAAATAAATATTTTCCCAATTTTAGAACCTAAAAAATAAATATTTTCCCGATTTTAGCACATAAAAAATAAATATTTTCCCAATTTTAGAACCTAAAAAATAAATATTTTCCCGATTTTAGCACATAAAAAATAAATATTTTCCCAATTTTAGCACCCAAAAAATAAATATTTTTCCCGATTTTAGCGCCTAAAAATAAATTTTTTCCCGATTTTAGCACATAAAAAATAAATATTTTCCCAATTTTTAGCACCTAAAACTCCGAGCCCTAGTTATATGTTCCAATCTCGGTTCTAGACTAATACTGTGTTTTAAACCTCTGTTGTGATTTTTTTTTTGTTTTCTTAACGGTAAATTAACGTGTTTATGAAACACGAGAAAATTGAGTTATTAGTTTGACGTTAGTCAAGCAAAATCTAACGAAGTTCGTGAAGTCGAAGTTAGCCTCTTATAATAACTATGTTAATAATAACAAACTTAATCATCGACACGTTGTATACCGTAGTTTATCGACCAGTCTTTGTTGTCAGAGCATGCCAAATTAAGTCATAGTAGCAGAACATATGGGAAGAAAGCAGATTATCAGACGACCCTGATATCAGACTGCTAACCGCAGGCTTGCCAATGCCCCCACCATCTGCGTCACGGAGAGGTGATTAATCATCGCCAAGAGTGACGTAGGGCGAGTGGTCAGAAGTGCTGGACGACACATGCAGGGACAAATATCTGTATCGTAATATCGTTCTTCTCACAGACCGCTGCTATCTATTCCCATTTTTTTATTTCAATTGACCGGTCATATACGAACTACTTGTTGTCTCTGTTGGTAAACCATTTAACCATCACAGATAATCCTGTAGGACCAAAACTTAATCTCTACAAAACCCAAAGAAGGAAGATTCGATCCGATGCGATGAGTTGAACTTCGGCGTAGCACTGTGGTTAAAACGCCCAATGCATAGAACTGGGAGACCCGGGTTCGATCCTCGGCGCCGGAGCGAATTTTTCTCAGTTAATATTAAATGGTAACCATCACATATAATTCTACAGGCCCAAAAATTAATCTGTACAAGATCTGTTGGTAAAGCAACAGATAACAGAAAAGAACAAGATTGAAGCTCAGGCGAGGTGAACAGCATTAGGTAAGTCTAGGCTAGACCCAATTCCTCATTCTGGGTTGATTTGTAGTTTTGGTGACTGCCTCTAGAGGCACAATATAATATATCCATACGTTTAATTAAACTGTGCCATCCCTTCCTATGTTATGCATTTTCATTTTACTGGTAATAAATCTCGTAGTGTAGGTACCCTTTTCTCTTCCACCGTTCAAGTTTTTCCTATATTCTTCTTCGTGTTCCTCTTTCACTTCTATTCCCATATTATTCGTGTTCTCCTTCTACTCTTCCTTCTCTATTTCTCTTTTTAGTGTTCCTCTTGTACTTTATATCTTTCGTGTGCCTCTAATTTTCTCCTTGTGCCCTTCATCTATGGCCTCTTTTTTATATCAAATATTTTAACATTCTTTTGTGCGAGATCGTGCGTATTTGCTTGGTTTCCGCACAAAACCAATCCGCGGAAAGTCTAAAATTCCACATTCAGTATTCCCAACCTAAACACACAACAATTTCCCTCTTCTTACCGCTTAAGTGACATATTGATTTTACTGCTTTAGGCTTTTAACATATTTTTAGAGACGTTCAATATAGTAACAATTATAAATTGGAAACTTACCACTGCAATTTCACCTAAATTGCACTGTTAATTATTGTTTTTAAATATTTGCAAAAATTAAGTAAACTCTACAACTCCACTAAAGTTAATGCATTCGTGATGCAAGTAACATTAAGGAAGCCGTGAAAAAATCAACAAGATTCCAGACTCATCATAGACTGGGGGGGGGGGGGAAGACAGACGTATATATAACAATGTTGAAGATAGATATTTTTGTTTTGCAAATTTGCCGTCATTGAACAGAAACCAAGATGGAGATTTCATTGCAACTAATTAGAAATTCCTCTTTCAGGTATGTAATAAACTATCTTCGCACAAAATAATGTACGATACACGAGCGGTATGTTTTCTTTCAATTCTCGGAAATTAAAAAAGCTCAACTACGTTTCGCTTTTTCAAACTTTTCCTCGAACATGAAAACTTCAACATACCGCTCTTGTAACGCATATTACTATTTCCACTCTTCGTGTTAATTCTTTCACTTATCTTATTCTAGCCTCTTATAATCTTCATCTTCTTCTCCTTTTTGCCACCTTCTATTTCTTTCCTTTGTCTTCTTCTTCTTCTTCTTCTTCTTCTTCTTCTTCTTCTTCCCTTGTCCTCGGCACGCATTATCCTCTTCAGAGGTTTGGTATCATACAAGCGATCGCACTGGCTTAACGCGCTTTGTCTACCACTGCTCGAAATAGAGCGGGCGATGTCATTTCAGTCCATTGACGTTGGTTTCCCAACCATGACACTCCGCGACGCCCTGGTCCTCTCTTTGCACGAAAATTCAAGTTACTGTATATTATTTCTACTTTACCCAACTGCAGCTCAACAATTATTCTCCACCGGCATCTCACTTATGGGTACTGAGGATCGATCCCCGAGCAACAATAAAAAATTAGAGGAGAAATTGTATCCGTTGTACATAGGCCTATCAATGCAAGTATGAAAGTTTTTATTTTTATTTGTGTTGGTTATTTAACAACGCTGTATCAACAACTAGGTTATTTACCGTCGATGAGATTGGTGATAGCGAGATATTTGGCGAGATGAGGCCGAGGATTCGCCACAGATTACGCTGCATTCACATTACGGTTGGGGAAAACCTCGGAAAAACCCAACCAGGTACTCAGCCCAAGCGGGGATCGAACCCGCGCCCGAACGCAACTTCAGACCGGCAGGCAAGTGCCTTAACCGACTGAGCCACGCCGGTGGCCCTGTATGAAAGTAGAAACTGCATATTTTACATCACGAATTTGATATCTATCACCGGCTTCGAATTAAATGACAAAGACAAAAAGAGCTGTGGATTTTTCATGGTTGTACATTTTCAATTTTACAAATTTAATTCCACCAAAATTCTTCATTTTCAGTTACGGTACCTTTATACTCATTTAATATACAGTTTCATTTCATTAAAGAATGTGGCATACGGTGATGTACGAATTCAGGTGATTACAGCCAGATGAACAATTTATTTATAGCTTACGTCCTCTGACCAGTGTCGGTAATGAGAGAAAACATTAGCAAGACCGGTCGAGGATGCCCACTGCGAGACCCAGTGGTATAAAAGAACGGTCAATTAAATCTGGTTATCATTAGGAACCTGCTTGGCACACATGTGGTGATACTTCCGAGTTAGAAATCCACCTAACAGGGTTTGCACGCATCTCAACTCTTTCCCCTTAAGAGGTTATACAACATGCACAACAGATCGATTGGTCGCAATGCAGAATGACTTTGATCCTTCCTCAAGTAATTATAGAAGGAAGAGAATATTAATGACAGATCTATATGTTCAGTTATCGACGTTTACATAACTATTTGAGAAGAATTTAATCTGATAACCTTGAGAATTAAACCGCATATAAACAAGGTCTGCAGCGTTGAGGTCAAAGGCATCATGCCTAAGACTCATGTTACGGAATGCGTTCTGGTTCCGGTGCTCATGGGAAGGAATTTTGTCATAAAATTTCGGGCAGTGCAGTGTACGGTACCGGTATCCACCCAGCGTCGTGGTGAATTTTGGGAGCTATGATAGGTAAGGAAATCCGGCTATGAAAATGAGCTATAACAGCTTCGGAAAGGGATAGGGATCACTATGCTCACCACACGTTACCTCCGCTCTAGTTGGATGGTCGATCGCGTTTGGTGAGCCGGCAATCGGCTGGTCGGCCTTAGCTCTTCATGGGTTGTCGCGCCCACTGAATATTATTATTATTATTATTATTATTATTATTATCATCATCATCATCATCATCATCATCAATAGTCGATAGATTTATCCTTCGAAGAGATGGAAAAATTCAAATATCTTGGAGCAACAGTAACAAATTTAAGTGATACTCGAGAGGAAATTAAACGCAGAATAAATATGGGAAATGCGTGTTATTATTCGGTTGAGAAGCTTTTGTCATCTAGTCTGCTGTCAAAAAAGCTGAAAGTTAGAATTTATAAAGCAGTTATATTACCGGTTGTTCTGTACGGTTGTGAAACTTGGACTCTCACTTTGAGAGAGGAACAGAGATTAAGGGTGTTTGAGAATAAGGTTCCTAGGAAAATATTTGGAGCTACGAGGGATGAAGTTACAGGAGAATGGAGAAAGTTACACAACGCAGAACTGCACGCATTCCATCTTCAACTGACATAATCCAGACGCTTGAGATGGGCAGGGCATGTAGCACGTATGGGCGAATCCAGGAATGTATATAGAGTGTTAGTTGGGAGACCGGAGGGAAAGAGCCTTTTGGAAGGCCGAGACGTAGATGGGAGGATAATATTAAAATGGATTTGAGGGAGGTGGGATATGATGATAAAGACTGGATTAATCTTGCACAGGATAGGAACCGATAGCGGGCTTATGCGAGGGCGGCAATGAACCTGCGGGTTCCTTAAAAGCCATTTGTAAGTAAGTATTATCAACAGTATGTGATACACTATCTCAAAGTATACATGTTCACGAGTTCGTTTTTTCAGAAAATGCGAATATGTTGAGGAGAATAATCTGTAGCTGGGATATGCACTCTTTGAGCAAAGAGGTGTTTTTTTTCATGCATCCCTCACTATAAGTCGTATCATGTCTGTACGGATGCAGAACTGGCCGGGTGACGGTACATACATACTGTATACAGGGTGTTCCGAAACTATTCGTTCAAAATAATACAGGAGGTAGAGAACATCAATACAAATATATTTTGTAATGGTACATATGGTCCCTGAAGGCAATTTCTGATCCTAGGGACGATTTACACAGAAGGTAGTTTAGCATGCTAATTACATCAGTGGCATTCACAGGAACTGCTCGAATGCGCGACCATTAGCCTGTATGCACGCAGTACATCATCGGACCATTGATTGTCGTGTCCGCTCGAAGATACCTGGCATGTCCGCAATGGCATCAGCAGCGACAGTAATTCTAGCGACGAGGTCTTCTTCTGTTTCCACAACGGTTTCATACACCAGCTGCTTCATATGCCCCCAGAGGAAGAAATCCAGACACGTGAGATCAGGTGACCTGGGTGGTGTGTTTACAAGGAAGTCACCGTTGTTGTCACTAGGCGGTGCTGCTTTCGAATGAATCGGTATGTTTCCAAGCAGACCTCAGAGCCAACCAACTGTACACAGAGCAGTTTTGAATGTCAGTATACATTCCCAGTCAGCGACACCGTCACAACAGCTTACGTCAGCACCACTAACATAATGTTCCATAACATTACAAGTTGACTTCAGAGACCATATATTCCTTATCGAAATATATTTGTTTTCATGTTCTCTACCTTCTGTATTAATTTGAACGAATAGTTTCGGAACACCCGGTATACATAAGTATACTGCCCATGAGCAAGTCTTTTACTGCAAACCCAGCATTCTCCAATCTTTCCTATTTTCTGCCTTCCTCTTATTCTCCGCATATGATTCACATATCTTAATGTCGTCTATCATCTGATATCTTCTTCTGCCCCGAACTCTTCTCCTGTTCACCATTCCTTCCAGTGCATCCTTCAGTAGGCAGTTTCTTCTCAGCTAGTGAAACAACCAATTCCTTTTTCTCTTTCTGATGAGGTCCAGTATCATTCTTTCTTCACCCACTGTTTTCAGCACAACTTTATTTCTTAATCTGTCTGTCCACTTCACACGCTTCGTTAAGGATGTTTTTTTACTTGGTTATTTAATGACGCTGTATCAACTACTAGGTTATTTAGCGACGATGGCATTGTTGATAACGAAATGATATTTAGCGAGATCAGGCCGAGGAATCGCCATAGACATTCGCCTTATGGTTGGGTAAAACCTCAGACAAAAACCCAACCAGGTAATTAGCCCAAGCGGGAATCGAATCCACGCCCTAGCGCAACTTCGGATCGGCAGGGAAGCGTCTCAGCCGACTGAGCTGCGCCGGTGGCTGACATTGATAATGAAAGTACTCCAAGAAAACCTGCCGATATAGTCTTCGAGTACATTTCAAAGTTTTCAACATTAAACATATTTATTATTTTATTTTATTACAATATTTTCACAGAAATCTTAATAACTTTGAAAGGTATATACATAAATATAGAACTAAAAATACGAATTCTCTGCGTTTGTCTGAACCTAAATATAAAACCAATGCAGCTTTTTATCATAGCATGAGTCAAGGACACAGATTATTAAAAAAATTTTATTCTAAGATTATTTTAACCACGAATCCTCTCCAAATTAATAAAAAAAATGTACCTATTGGATTTATAGTTTGGGTTTAAACATTATAAACACTTTTTAATCTGTATTCACTCTCAATTTTAATTTTATTTTTGTCTGTGTTGGAATCCCCTCCTGAGCACGAGTCTTACTCATTCAGGAGTGGGCTAGTTTATCTTACGTTGTATTAACTTGTATTCATTTCAAACTTACTAGCAATAAAATACTTACTTACTTACTGGCTTTTAAGGAACCCGGAGGTTCATTGCCGCCCTCACATAAGCCCGCCATTGGTCCCTATCCTGAGCAAGATTAATCCAGTCTCTATCATCATATCTCACCTCCCTCAAATCCATTTTAATATTATCTTCCCATCTACGTCTCGGCCTCCCTAAAGGTCTTTTTCCCTCCGGCCTCCCAACTAACACTCTATATGCATTTCTGGATTCGCCCATACGTGCTACATGCCCTGCCCATCTCAAACGTCTGGATTTAATGTTCCTAATTATGTCAGGTGAAGAATACAACGCGTGCAGTTCTGTGTTGTGTAACTTTCTCCATTCTCCCTCTTAGCCCCAAATATTTTCCTAAGCACCTTATTCTCAAACACCCTTAACCTATATTCCTCTCTCAAAGTGAGAGTCCAAGTTTCACAACCATAAAGAACAACCGGTAATATAACTGTTTTATAAATTCTAACTTTCAGATTTTGTGACAGCAGACTGGATAATAAAAGTTTCTCAACCGAATAATAACAGGCATTTCCCATATTTATTCTGTGTTTAATTTCTTCCCGAGTATCATTTATATTTGTTACTGTTGCTCCCAGATATTTGAATTTCTCCACCTCTTCAAAAGATAAATTTCCAATTTTTATATCTCCATTTCGTACAATATTCTGGTCACGAGACATAATCATATACTTTGTCTTTTTGGGATTTACTTCCAAACCTATCTCTTTACTTGCTTCCAGTAAAATTTCCATGTACAATAAAATAAATAGATATATTATAACAAGTTCTCTGGAATTTGAACTCGGGCCTTCGGCAGGGAAGCCAACGCACTAGACGTCTAGAGTTCCGGTCAGCCATGCACCTTTACAAAGTTTAACAAAGAACTGCACCTCCATCACTCATCCAATTGATGGAATGGTTGATTCAATATTTCAATCGACAGGGCCGCACTACAAAGGCAGCTCTGTGACGAGGGGTACTTGAACTTCCCCAGACAGTTCGACGGATGAGTCAGTCTATCGCTCTCCATTGATTAGCAAACAGTATAGAAAGAACGGAACGCGACCCACCACAGGGCCTGATCTCATGCGTCAGTTTCTTGCATTAAAGTGCGACCGACCACGATTAATGCAGATTAAAGAGGAAGCTCTGATATGCGCGCCTATGGCCCTTGTTCCATCCAGGCAGGGGAAGCTGCGGTAACTCGTTCTACGGAGGGACCAGGCAGGAAGTAGCAGCAGCGTGGGATCCTCCCCGAACATTCTCCATTCGTCATCCTCAGTGGTTAGCGGCTACCATGTTCGCCAGTACTTCCCAAGTCCACGGGTTCAAACTCGGCCTGGGCGTTTAACTTTCTAGTGACGATAACAACTTTACGATGACTTCCTTCAGACGGGAAGTAAATTCGGAGTCTGTTGTTCTTGTTGTTCAGTGGTTAGCAAGTTCGCGTTGCCACCGGCGTAGCTTAGACGGCAGGCGTGTTTGACTACTGATCCGGGCGTGGGTTCGATACCCGCTTGGAGTAATTACCTGATTGGGGTTTTCCGAGATTTTTCGCAACTGTAGGCGAATATCAGATAAACACACGGTGAATCCTCGGCCTCATTTCGCCAAATACCATTTATCATCAATTCCATCGACGCTAAATAACCTAGTACTTGATACGGCGTCGTTAAAAATTCAACTAAATACAAAGTATTCTCCAGTTAGTTCTCGCCTAAACCAACAATAAAAAGTAAAAAATAATTTTAGATGCAATTTAATTTTTATTAATAAAATATTTTTCCATCAAACCTGAACCATCTTATTTGTCACTCTACTCTAAGTATAAAAAAGTTGCAAAAATAATCCTTGACTATGTCTCAGACTGGATCGTCTTTGGTTTTTTTTTAGATATTTATTAAAAAGTAGGGTATATACGAAACAGAGATTAAGGGTGTTTAAGAATAAGGTTCTTAGGGGGGTTAAGAGGGATGAAGTTACAGGAGAATGGAGAAAGTTACACAACGCAGAACTGCACACATTATATTCTTCATCAGACATAATTAGGAACATTAAATCCAAACGTTTGAGATGGGCAGGGCATGTAGTATGTATGGGCGAATCCAGAAATGGGAGACCGCATGGAAAAATACCTTTGGGGAGGCCGAGACGTAGATGGGAGGATAATATTAAAATAGATTTGAGGGAAGTGGGTTATGATTGAGACTAGATTAATCTTGCACAGGATAGGGACCGATGGCGGGCTTATGTAAGAGCGGCAATGAACCTGCGGGTTCCTTGTATCATATCGATGGTGTTTGGGTAAAGGGAGTTAAGTCATAAAAATGAGTTTTGAGATATATGAAAATTAAACTTCGGACCCTTATTTCAAATAATTTTATACAGAAATGAAACACATCAAATGCTAGTATTCTTTTGTTTTTTTGCACACCTACTTGTAGAATTTAACTTGTGTATTCACATTGACAACGAAACTTCATTTGCACAAAAAATTACAACTCCTTTTACCCGAACACCTATTATTACACCGTGTTTTTCTGGGTATAGGACATGGGGGTTTGACATTTCCATATGAAACCTATACAGTATATAAAACAATGAACAAATAATCAATCGGCCACGTTTTGAAATTAGCAGGATTTGACAATTTGTAAAAGAAGACATCAAGGCTTCGATTTTTATTACTAAACATAAATTTTATTATTTTGTTTTACAAATTGTCAAAGCCCTCTAAATATCTAAACATGGCTCACTGATTAAGTTATTTTTTGGACGATCATGCTTTTTTCCCTCCTTACCATTGCTGTTTACATGCTTCGTAAGTTAGCAATACCGCACGTTCTGGCTGCTATGCAAACAAAAGAAAGCACAGAGCTACATTATAGCCTTGACCACGACGTTCGTAACTTTCTTGTAGGAAATATTTTTACTTATCAAAGAAATTTATGCAATATTCAAAATTAAAACATATTTATTTAAACGACGATCGTCCAAAAATAATATGCGATACACATGCGTTAAGTGCGTAACAGAATCTCGGGGGGGGGGGGGAAGCTTCGGCGAAAGAATCTCAGAAACTGGGGAAAGAAAAAAAAACTCCGCTTCTCCTCGTTTTTTCAAACTGTTCCCTCGATTCTGTTATAATTATAATGCACTTACCACACTTCTATCGCAATACGAGTATACTATATATTTTGTTTTTATATATCAAGTCTACTGGGTGTTCATTTCAAAGTGTGTCATGACGTCACTGTTGTTGGGTCACCGATTTGAAGCGAGTTTCAGCTGATATGTTAGAGAAGTTGCCTATTATTTAAGGCGTTCTTCAATCTGAACTTGAGAACGTGTACGGTATAACTTGAACGTCGTAGCAACAGATGGCGGTCTGTACGGTCTGTGTGCTACCATAACCTCTTTCGAACTGTGTTTTGCGCCGGCAAGTCGTACGCAGGGTATTTGTTATCATCGGTTGCGTACGGTAACATTCCACAACACAAATCAAATGCTCCGTGTTCATGTTGGCCGTCGAAGTTAATGTCAACAAATACGTAAGTAATCGTCTTAACCCTCTCCCCATATCCCGACAGTACGTATTTCCAAACAGTTCACATTCCTGCCACTACCGGCGTTACCGTACGTATCGGCACGTACTCTTCAGAATGAACGCCGTACTTGCTAACCAACTTCTCTGCCTCTTAGATTATACACCTGAGCTGCGGAAGTGTAGGAAGATTGAATTCTCTAGGCTCATCAGCTAGCCACATGACGGCATACAGCGAGCCAAGACACATTTTGAACTGAACACCCAGTATATCTGCCCTTGGGCAGAAAATTATGAATGAATTATGCCAATGTTAAATCCCTGTGTCCTATACCCAGAAAAACAAAGAGTAGGGGTGCTATTCATAGACATTTCGCAGCACGCGCTATGAGCGTGCTAAACTAGCCCCGGCTATCCGCTGGTTACTTGTACAGAATTCAGATCATATCCTATCGTTAACACTGGTTTATGAATACGAAAAACGCTGATCATCCACCAGAAGCCCGCGCTCAGAATGTCTATGAATACGGCCCAAAGTCTTTACCATGTGCAAAATGTCCGGATAAATGAACTCTTATTTACTGAACATGAACAATATCCAGTTCGGATATCTTAGCGCTGAACAACACAAACAAACATATCCAAAATCACTTTTTAGTATCAGTGTTGCCAAAAACTTAATTTCAAAAAACAGAATATCAAAATCGATTCTTCACTGTAAAAACAAATAGTTTCACTTTATTTTTCACGTAATGTAAAAGTACAAAAGAGATTTTCAGAAGGTGCGAACCCACATTTCGAAATTCACAAGATTATGAGCAGAGGAAAACGTTACGAAAATTGATAAGGAACTATTACCGACTAGCACTAGTCTGGAAACACGGATACGTTATTGCCACATTAAAGGCAATGGTGACCTCACCTAAAAGTCACTGATCGAAAGATTTCCTATACTAAGAATGCTAACCACTTAAAAACTTTCACATTCTCAACCTCGGCCGCTTTATCTTCGGGGGGAAAACATTCCCGGCATCTGGCAGGGTACGGGAACAGCAAGCAACCCTTGTGGAATGCACGGGACGGTGAAACAATTGTAATGGCTTAATAGATTCCATTTCAAATAACGAAACTATTCAGTGAGAATGTGATTATAGTACGGAAATAATATGACAGGGAAAACTGAATTCCTTGGAAGAAACCAGTTCATAGCAAATCTTCAGTTCTAATTCATCACTAGAAAGTATGTAGGGTATCTGATGCCTACCCACTTCACTTTATGTGATTCGGGTTACAAATGAAATTAAGTATAATGCATGATATGAACTCTGGCGTGTAAAGAAATGCAAGAATAGAATACATTACATTTATTTACTACATAGAACAGAAAAGAAGTACAGGGACATCATTTTATTTTTACTTCAATTTTTATTGTACCTGAGTTTTTGAATGTACTTCACTCCCACCCCCCCTCTACTAGTAAACTTCAAACTGTTCTCCTCACAGAACGAAGCGTATACAGTCAAAGTCGCCTTAAGGTCGTAGTAAACACAAACAGTATTGAGTTAGTGAGTAGGCCTATAGTACGTCCCAGAAATATGTTTGCATTTTCCAGTGGCGAAAAAGTTTTCAATATTGAATCATATTTTCGCACAGGTACTGTCGTTCGTTTGCCTACGTCGCATCCCGATTTCCCTCACCCGCAACTGTTTAAAATAACTTAAATAAAAGTAATTAACCGTCACGTGATTTCCCCCCTTTCTACGATCCTGCTACATAACCACTTGGACGTTAAGTAGATACGATGAAAGAGTAATGGAACGGAGAAAAATTCTCTCCGGCGCCGGGATTTGAACCCGGGTTTTCAGCTCTACGTGCTGATGCTTTATCCACTAAGCCACACCGGATACAATTCCGACGCCAGTTAGAATCGTCTCAGATCGTATGATGACGCAGAATATCTGCATGGAAATATCATATGTACTTCGGTACATTAAAATAATATATATATGATATGCATAAATCACTTCGTGATTTAAGACGGCGCTTATTCCGTCGGATCCCGGCCAACTAGTCACTCATATCGAGTGCACCTCAGCACATGTGTGGACTTCGGTCCTGCGTTCATAGACATCTATGACGTAGTGCAGAGGGCGGCCACTAGAGGGAACCCAAGAGTTGAAGCTTAATCTGAGACGATTCTAACTGGCGTCGGAATTGTATCCGGTGTGGCTTAGGGGATAAAGCATCAGCACGTAGAGCTGAAAACCCGGGTTCAAATCCCGGCGCCGGAGAGAATTTTTCTCCGTTCCATTACTCTTTCATCGTATGATGACGCAGAATATCTGCATGGAAATATCATATGTACTTCGGTACATTAAAATAATATATATATGTTAAGTAGATAGCATGTCTGAGTAATGCTATCTGTGCAGGTCGGACAGAGGTGAAGATTGAATTTACAGTACGTAAGGTACTATTTTATAGAGTAGGTATAGAATTATTTCAACATGAGTTACTCGTACGAAGGACGAAACTGGTAATTGGAATTAGATGCAATAGTCTATAGTGCGATAATATGCACAAAAGAACTGAAGCCTGAATCTAAATGAACGGCCACCAGTTTCAAAAATGTGTTTAAATATCCATATTATGATTATTTTTCAATTTAACTTCATTCTCTTTATTGTAAGCTAATGTGCTGTAGACAGCATAATATACAATGCATAATGAATACGTTTGCATGGATAACTCAGTTCGTGAGTAAAAACACTTATTGTTAATACTGTACTGTATTTTGATTAAACAAAAACCTAATGAAAATTATCAAACTCAGAATTACGATATCTCCTAGTGTACGTAAATGGATTAACTACTTTTCTTCCCTCCTATACTTAGTAAAGTGATTTGTTTATATTTTACGCTAGTATCATTGAACTTCAATCGTGGAAGGGCTTAGCAAACGGTGTTTCCGGCTATAAACCATTAACCCAAAGGTATAGCCAGGTTAATATTAAAAATGTTAGTAAAAATAAAATGATGTACCTGTATATACATAACATTCATTCTAATGCAAAGTTTACACATTAAACTCAAAATGAATAATCTTCAAATGTAGGCTTTCACGGTCGGCGTCAATGGAGTTAGAATTATCCGGGCTAATACGCCGTGGTCTACTGGCAGTGTTACGACCAGACGTTTCGTCTACAACTGCGGCAGACATCACCAGTAGCTCGCCACTGATATCTGCCGCAGTTGTAGCTGAAATGTCTGGTCGTAACATCGCCAGTATACCATGGCCTATAAGCCTGGATAACTCTTACTCAAAATGCATATCTCTAAAACAGTAGTTGTTATGCCTTTACTTACTGTAAGCAAATGCATTATTTCACTAATAAATCATTTTTAAGAAGATATGTTTTGCTCTTGACGATACCAACTTAATGCCTGAATGAATGAACGAATCAATCAATTAATGAATGAATGAACGAATCATTGAATCAGTCAATGAATCAATCAATGAATCCATGCATGAATCAGTCAGTGAGTCTATGGATGGATGAATCGATGGATGAATGATTGATTGATTGCAGAGAGAGAAGAAGAATTATCTACAGTACTGTCACAAGAGGTCTGAGATTTGCCGATAAATCTCAGATCTCGAGTGACATTAGGCCTATTTCGCGAATGAAATAAAAATGTAAATAATATATCCCTAACATTCGCTCACAAAATGTTAATAATTGTATATTTATGAACACTTAACCTATTCAGACATTGTGAAATCGAAATAGATGAATAACGATTACTATGATAAAGAAATTGAATGTTATTCAGTAATGCCAATTGAAAAAAAGCGAAACACAGGTTTAAAAATGTTAATTACATGTACTGCGCTTTTCTCTTGTTATAACAGAAATACGTTTTCATTATCTGCTGAAATCATAATTTAATTTAAACATTTTATAGTATAATTACAAATAACCTGATTAATACATTAATTAGATGAACAATTATTATGAAGGAGTGTCATTTTCTTTAGATACAATGGACATGGAATTAGAAGATGAAGATATAGATGTGGAAGTAGGATTTCGCAGTTTATTTAGTACAACGGATTCATGCTCATCGATTTACGTGAAAACAGTTGGCGACACTGACTAAACAAAAGAACGAACATGCGATAAACTGATAGTGATAAATCGAACTGCAGAAATTATCGCGATGTATGACTGTGATTGGTTGGAATTCAAAATTTCATTACACTTCATTGACCTAAAATGGAATGACGTTTATATAAACGAAATTGTCAATTAAATAGTAGGCCTACACGATGATAATCGCGACTTGCAAGGGCTCTTGGAACTCCTGCATGGCTCAATGTGGTCTGCCTTTACCGTTCACCCACAAAGAGTAAGAAACAAACTCGAATAATCGTTAAACCGAACTTGAGACACTCCGCGAGATCTTTGCATACTGGCTACAGCGCCAAGCGTTCAATAGCAATATATAATTCCTATTTTTCGTAACCGGTTGTGCAGTAGGCTCACTACTTATTTTCTTCTTTGATTTTTCTCCGCCAGAGACTCCTGTGCAGCGCACTGAACAACAGACGCGGCGCCAATGTAGGCATAGAACTACTTACTATCACCAGATTTACATCCTTTCCAAAAGAAACTGTGCTACACATTTTTACAGCCCTCAAATGGGGATGTGATAGGAGGGAGAAGCAGTTTAACATGGAGTCGGAGTTCGTAAAACGTGCCGACAGCGATATATATATAAACAGTATTCCTTAAAACAATGTGTAAAACGTACCAACAGCGATATTGATAAACAGTATTTCTTAAAACAATGTTTAAACCGTACCGACAACGATATTGACAAACAGTATTCCTTAAAACAATGTGTAAAACATACCGACAACGATATTGATAAATAATATTCCTTAAAACAATGTGTAAAACGTACCGACAACGATACTGATAAACAGTATTACTTAAAACAATGTGTAAAACGTACGGACAACGATATTGATAAACAGTATCCCTTAAAACAATGTGTAAAACGTACCGACAGCGATATTGATAAACATTATTCCTTAAAACAATGTGTAAAACGTACCGACAGCGATATTGATAAACAGTATTCCTTAAAACAATGTGTAAAAAGTACCGACAACGATATTGATAAATAGTATTCCTTAAAACAATGTGTAAAACGTACCAACGATATTGATAAATAGTATTCCTTAAAACAATGTGTAAAACGTACCGACAACGATACTGATAAACAGTATTACTTAAAACAATGTGTAAAACGTACGGACAACGATATTGATAAACAGTATTCCTTAAAACAATGTGTAAAACGTACCGACAGCGATATTGATAAACAGTATTCCTTAAAACAATGTGTAAAAAGTACCGACAACGATATTGATAAATAGTATTCCTTAAAACAATGTGTAAAACGTACCAACGATATTGATAAATAGTATTCCTTAAAACAATGTGTAAAACGTACCGACAACGATACTGATAAACAGTATTACTTAAAACAATGTGTAAAACGTACGGACAACGATATTGATAAACAGTATCCCTTAAAACAATGTGTAAAACGTACCGACAGCGATATTGATAAACAGTATTCCTTAAAACAATGTGTAAAACGTACCGACAACGATATTGATAAATAGTATTCCTTAAAACTATGTGTAAAACGTACCGACAACGATATTGATAAATAGTATTCCTTAAAACAATGTGTAAAACGTACCGACAACGATATTGATAAATAGTATTCCTTAAAACAATGTGTAAAACGTACCGACAGCGATATTGATAAACAGTATTCCTTAAAACAATGTGTAAAACGTACCGACAGCGATATTGATAAATAGTATTCCTTAAAACAATGTGTAAAACGTACCGACAGCGATATTGATAAACAGTATTCCTTAAAACAATGTGTAAAACGTACCGACAGCGATATTGATAAATAGTATTCCTTAAAACAATGTGTAACACTTTCGTACCGTACCGGCGCGGCGGCTTTGCGTTTAGAGAGATTCAATGATAATGACGCGTTGAGTCACATGACAGGGGAACAATGCTTTGTTACTTTGGCTCCAGTACATCAAGAAGCGATATCTCATATCTGCTTTATCCTGCATTAACTATCAGAAATGTAACCTACATAAAAGTACAAACTGTAGCATGATGATTCACGTGGCAGTGATGAAATGCCTTGCGGTATAAGCGACGTTATCTCATGGCCAAGCGCAGCATCAATGTTAATGCTTAGCGAGGCCAGCCGGAAGCCTTTGAACAACCGCTATTATTTCAAAACAACCAGGCAGATCAGCTGATGTTGCACGTGCGATGTTGAAATGTTGACAACTGCCCTCTGGAATAGTTAACATCATTTCCTGATCTATATCCACTGAGCAAATAATGCCACAGCATTTGGGAAAAAGGCCAAACAGCCTGAATTTTAAAATTCAGGCATACCATAAGAGAAGTATATGATTGGATACAACAGAAAACAACACGAATTAATATTAAAAAAAAAAAAAAAAATTTGGGGTAATATAGAAAATTTCGAGTTTGACTTCATTCAGCGTAAATTTTATGACAGTTGCAGTTCATCGACGGTTTAAGCGTCTGAGTCGACAGAGTGGTTCTTCTGACAAAGGAAAGTGAGATCTTCTAATAGCACTTGGATTTTTATTTAAAACATCAAAGAGAAGAACTGACAGGAAAGTTCTAAAGTGTAAATGACCAAAATATATTAAATGGAAAGACAAACTCTTTGGTATCTCGAACTTGTCACCTAAGCTACGGTTATTTAAAATGTATTTCGTCGTTGTTCCTGCAATAACTGCAATGTGCAAAATATAAAATTGTTCAGTAGGAAGGAAAACACATTTATTCATTCTATAGCAGAGTACATAGGAGATTGTGAATTCTTAAATTTTCGAAAGAAAGAAATATAAACAAATTAATTACAAAGAGGAAATTTTATTATTTTCTGTACCACTATATAAGTTATTTAATAGAGCAAAAATCTGAAAATCGATAAATACATCACATAGAAGTTATTGCAGGAACAACGACAATTTGTATGTCTTTTAGTTGACAGTTTATTAAAATAAACAATAAAAAGTTATTACCATCCACAACATGGAATACACAAAATGTTCAAAAAGGCTACGAAAACATGTCAACTTCGTAACACTCATATTTTAACATATTATAATGTCTATAAGGTGTTAAAAAGTATAATATTTTGAGAACAGGTATATAATAGTATTAATCAAAACAAGAAAAATAAGTCTAATAAACATGGAACCTAAAATTAATAACTTCGAAGAAACAAATGCTCGGAAATTGGTATTGCAACAGCAGCATAATATGTTCTAATGTGAGCATTTTACTCGTTTTTTTCTTCCTCCTGAATAATTATGCTTTGTACTATCACATAGGTTTCATAAAATCAACGACGATATGTCGGAGTGTTTTTTTTTTTTTCACTTCACACTCCATCTTCTTCAGCCCACAAATAACACAAACTTACCACAATCCGCAAAATTCAAGGCATACTTACAAGCACAACACTCCAGATAACAAATGACAAACAATAAACAATCTCCTAGCAACGCAGTAGTTGATGACGAACAAAAACGCTACGAACTTATGTATCAACCGACAATAATAAGTGTCCACACCTGTGGAGTAACGGTTAGCGCGTCTAGCCGCGAAACTAGGTGGCCCGGGTTCGGGGCAAGTTACCAGGGTTTTCCCTCAACCCAATATGAGCAAATGCTGGGTAACTTCCGGTGTTGGACCCCGGACTCATTTTACCGGCATTATCACCTTCATCTCATTTAGACGCTAAATTACCTAAGCTGTTAATAAAGCGTCGTAAAATAACCTACTAAAAATAATAAGTCCACCGAGTTAGCTCTATGGCAGCGCGTCTGTCTCCAAACTAGCCGGCCCGGGTTTGATTCCCGGCAGGGTCAGAAATTTTCATGTAAAATTTCTACTTCGGGACTAGGAGAGATGGCTGTGCACAACTTCTAATCACTAGATTGTGCACCAATATGCCAGGGTTAAATTCCAAATCTGACCATAATGCATATAAAGAGAAGATATATGAAGGTATTACTTACTTACAAATGGCTTTTAAAGAACCCGAAGGTTCATTGCCGCCCTCACATAAGCCCGCCATCGGTCCCTATCCTGTGCAAGATTAATCCAGTCTCTATCATCATATTCCACCTCCCTCAAATCCATTTTATTATCCTCCCATCTACGTCTCGGCCTCCCCAAAGGTCTTTTTCCCTCCGGTCTCCCAACTAACAATCTATATGCATTTCTGGATTCGCCCATACGTGCTACATGCCCTGCCCATCTCAAACGTCTGGATTTAATGTTTCTAATTATGTCAGGTGAAGCATACAATGCCTGCAGTTCTGCGTTATGTAACTTTCTCCATTCTCCTGTAACTTCATCCCGCTTAGCCCCAAATATTTTCCTAAGCACCTTATTCTCAAACACCCTTAACCTATGTTCCTCTCTCAGAGTGAGAGTCCAAGTTTCACAACCATACAGAAGAACCGGTAATATAACTGTTTTATCAATTCTAACTTTCAGATTTTTTGACAGCAGACTGGATGATAAAAGCTTCTCAACAGAATAATAACACGCATTTCCCATATTTATTCTGCGTTTTATTTCCTCCCGAGTGTCATTTATATTTGTTACTGTTGCTCCAAGATATTTGAATATTTACACCTCTTCGAAGGATAAATCTCCAATTTTTATATTTCCATTTCGTACAATATTCTGGTCACGAGACATAATCATTTACTTTGTCTTTTTGGGATTTACTTCCAAACCGATCGCTTTACTTGCTTCAAGTAAAATTTCCGTGTTTTTCCTAATCGTTTGTGTATTTTCCCCTAACATATTCACGTCATCCGCATAGACAAGAAGCTGATGTAACCCGTTCAATTCCAATCCCTGCCTGTTATCCTGAACTTTCCTAATGGCATATTCTAAAGCGAAGTTAAAAAGTAAAGGTGATAGTGCATTCCCCTGCTTTAGCCCGCAGCGAATTGGAAAAGCATCAGATAGAAACTGGCCTATACGGACTTTGCTGTATGTTTCACTGAGACACATTTTAATTAATCGAACTAGTTTCTTGGGAATACCAAATTCAATAAGAATATCATATAATACTTCCATCTTAACCGAGTCATATGCCATTTTGAAATCTATGAATAACTTATGTATTGTACCCTTATACTCCCATTTTTTCTCCATTATCTGTCGAATACAACAAATCTGATCAATAGTCGATCTATTACGCCTAAAACCGTACTGATGATCCCCAATAATTTCATCTACGTACGAAGTTAATCTTCTCAAAAGAATATTGGACAAAATTTTGTACAACGTCAACAAAAGTGATATTCCTATATGAAGGTATAAATTAATAATAATAATAATAATAATAATAATAATAATAATAATAATAATAATTATTATTATTATTATTATATAGGAGGATTAACTGTTATTCATGTTTATTTCATTCCGTTCATTATACACTCTTAAATATTACAAGTCCACACCTGTGGAGTAACGGTCAGCGCGTCTGGCTGCGAAACCAGGTGGCCCGGGTTCGAATCCCGGTCGGGACAAGTTACCTGGTTGAGGTTTTTTCCGGGGTTTTCCCTCAACCTAATACGAGCAAATGCTGGGTAACTTTCAGTGCTGGACCCCGGACTCATTTCACCGGCATTATCACCTTCATATCATTCAGACGCTAAATAACCTAGATGTTGATACAGCGTCGTAAAATAACCCAATAAAATAAAAATAAATCTTACAACAAATTGTATTTAGTTACTCTAATTCCATTACCCTAATAATTCCTGTGTAGACGTTACACGCAATCATAGGGATTTTCTTAATCTCCCATTACCTTTTTTAAAATACGTCGTCTGCAGGACTTGAATGCCATACAAACATGGCAACCGCCGGGCCACCGAGGAGACAAGGCTGGTGTCATGTCATGGTGCGATGAGACCAGAATCCAAATCCGCCAGTGCGCGCGGCATGCAGGACACGAGCACGCGATGCAATTGTTCGTGCAACGTGTGACGATGCGGAGAGGGTGGGCGGGTCACACATCGCCCTCGACCTCCACTCCAGCCTCTCAATTCAATCCTCGGGTGCTTACTGCACTGAGCTCCAGATTCGCGGGCTGAGGGCGATATAAATATTTAACCTGTTTTCCTGACTTGTGGGCCGCGCCGCGTCGTAGCGATAAGGGATGATGCGGTAACCAGGGATGATATTATAGTCTGCTTGTATCGATTCTTTGCTTCCGATACTTTACCCACATCTCTACTACTTTCGTTCCGACACTCTCTTTACCCTTCGAAAAATGAGAAAGTATATGATGCTGTAAAAGCAACGAGTCTGAGATTTGAAAGGAAATTTACATTTTCAATATTCCTTATATCGAACGAATGGTTATGATTAGAGACCGAAATCTTAGCCACTACTGTTTGAAGTTAAGTGCGTATGGCAGCCGCGGCGAAAATGCGACTCACGAGCACATTGTGGCTCGCAGTGCATTTCTCTCGCTTCCTACCTACAACCCCCACCCTCTTACTCACTGGAGTCAAACTCCGTTCTATTTGTATTTGTCTCGGGCCTGCGAGTGGCGTATCGTCGCAATATCTCTCTCGAAACCATGTACCTCTATAAAAAACGAATGTTTCAAGTAGGATGGGAGGATGCATTCTTTTGCTTACAATATGATGAAAATATTAAATGTACGATTTGTTCACAAATATTACTAGGAAAACGGTTGTATGACATAAAACGGCATTATAAGTTACTACATGTTACTGATGAAACATTAAAAGGTTAAGTGCTATTATTATTATTATTATTATTATTATTATTATTATTATTATTATTATTATCATTATCATTATCATCTCTGTACGTCGATTCTTTTACAGCAGATGTACGAATAATGCGGTTAGATTTTCAATTTAAACTCACAGATTTACAATGTGACGTTAAATGAAAGCTAGATGTAAGGACTTGACAGATATTGAACTTTTCAAATCTTTGGAAAAAAAATAAATATTTGAAGCTTCGTTCTTTCGCTTGCTCTGTTGAAGCCATGCTCGCTGTAACTTACGTTTGTGAAAAATTATTTTCAACAATGAAAATAGTAAAAATCAAATTTAGATCACGACTGACAAACAAATACCTTCGTGATCAACTACGATTGGCAGTAAGTGACATAATTCCTGATTTTGAAACTTTGTCGCAGAGACATTCTGAAGACAGTTAATTTTAGGTTGTGATAATGTGTCCTATGTTTCCTTGTTCTTTTCTTTCTTCGTTACACGTCCTAAACATTAACTTCCCCTCGGTTGTCCGCCTCCCTCCATAGGTGCTATGCACGTTGCAGCTTACACAGTGGCTCGGCGCACCATGGCCTTTTCGCCACGGCTGGCGTATGGAGTTACGAAGAGTAATGGCGCGTGGTGCTGTATGATTCAAAAGAGACTACTCTCGCATCAAAGTCAGCAACCACAGTACGCACATAAAAGAATGATTTCAAGAGTAGGGCTGTGTTGTGTATTACAAAAGAATAAACATTGTTTTTGCTGTAAAGTTTTAAGTTCAAATGTTACTACAGTGAAACCTCTTCTTACGGACACCCCCAAAATACGGACACTCCTCATATACGGACAGATTTTTATGTCCCAACTGAAATTATATAGAAATAATGATAAATTTAACTCTCGTTTGCGGACACTCTCAGACACGGACACGGACAGCTGTTTCACAGTCCCAAAGCTTGCCTTACCTCCTGGCTGAGGACAGAACTTGGATTTTAAGACCTAATGTGTTACAAAAATGGAAAATTTAGTACAGAAATTACTTAACATGAAACGTAACATAAGGGTCTCGTAGGCTACCACTAGCCCAGCCGGCTAACCCTTGTTAGCTGGAAGCGGAGGGATAAACAAAGCCATAAAATTATCTTGTCTGATGGGTCCAAGGTTTCCGCGATCGTGAAATTGTATTTGACACATGATAGGGTTAGCAGGATTATTCTCTTCACTTCAATCAGTTGTTCTGTTTAGAGAGAGATGACATCTGAACGTAAAGGTTAAGTTGACAACTGTAAATTACAGTACTGCATCTGTAGACCTAGAATAAAATTGCATGGCACAGTACTGTATTTTCGTTTTTGATCTTATCTACTGTAGTTCAAAGTCCCAAAGAATTTACTGTATTACTGTATACTGTATCTAAACTACAGTAATACATTTCATTTAAAGCATGAAGGGATACATAATGCATATTATAAATTTAGTGTTAGATTGGTGAGCCTCCCTCCCAATAAAGGACACCTCCCAGATGCGGACAGATTGTTATGTCCCTTCGATGTACGTAAATGAGAGGTTTCACTGTATTTCACAAGCACTACGCCTAATGAAATATTTAAGCCTATATTACAGGAATCTTTGATGTAACATTTTAACTTAAAAAGTTACTGTATCAGAGGCACTACTCTTAACATACTTATTCCATGGCGATTCCTTGGAGGAACAGAGCCTGCCTAACAATAGAGGCCCATTCTCTTCTATCCTGAGTTCTTCTCCATGTCCTTATACCAGGGGCGGCTTTTGGGGTAGTGCCAGTGTGCCATGGCACCACCAATGAAAGAAACAAAAATAATATCCTAGAAAGCAGTTGTAATAGTTTATACATTTTATTCATATTTCATTTGAACGAGCGCGCGCACATATCCGGACGCACTCTTGCAGCGTTTTTCCGAACATTGGAGCCACTTCGCTGAGGCACTACCTGCGTCCATATAACACTGTACAAAAGGCTACTGCTTCTAGTTTATATGCGTTTCTTATGGCAGACTTTGAGCCGAATTCAATTTGACTCAGTAGTTAATATTCCGCCCGCTAGAGCACAGTAATGCAGAAATTTCGCTAGATGGCAGGGTTGTTGGAGACGTTATTTGTCTATGAGTTAGAGTTCCGCGCCAAATGTTAATGTAATGTTGCCAATTCAAAACTAATGCACATAACTTGGATTTGAATGTGTAAATTATTATCCATTTAGCTATATTGAACGCAGAGATAGTCATGGTTCATTTTATAAAGTTAATATTTTTTCATATTATGTAAAACTGTTTGTTAATGTGTAATATTTGTTTTATTTTGCGGCAACTAAATATCGCTACACTGTTGCTAGTATTGATGCTTCTGTTAACGATACATGAGATCTGTGCAGGACATGAACATGTGTTATTCAGGCCGCTGCCTTGGATTCATCGGCCTGTTAAATAAAGTGTTTGTTTATTATCTATGCCATTGTTTATCTCGTATGTTTTTGCCAGTAATTTTACTACTTATAAAATTTATTTGTATTTGACTAACAATACTGTGAAAGTTTTGATTATCTGTATCTGTAAATTTCGTTATTAGTGTCGGAAATGTTATTGTAACTGTTACTAGATACATTATTAACTGTACACCTGGTAAAATAGCTGGTTTAATTAATGTGTTTCATTTAATATAATGCAAACGTGAACTGCGATTATTAATTTCACTAGGATAATTTGCGTACAACTTTTTTCATTTTTGGCACCACCATCAGAATGTCTCACCGGCCGCCACTGCCTTATACCATACCCTTATACTCATCTGCTTTATATCTTCTTCAACGCCTTCAATCCACTACCGTACTCTTAACATGTTTAAACCTATATTACAATAAACTTTCATATAAAATTTTAACTCAAAATGTTGCTATTTTATAGGTACCGCTCTTAATGCAATGTTTAAACCCATATTACGATAATCTTTGCTGTAAAATTTTAACTGAAGCCACCGGTACAATTGTAACATACGTAAGCTTATATTATAATAACATTTGCTGTGAAATATTACTTAAAATACCGGTACTACTATATAACACATGTACTGCCCTCTGTAGTCTCTTTTGAATCGTATACTCTATTTTTTTTTTTTTTTTCATGGAGTGCAGTTTCATAGAAAGGATTTTGCCGACAGATCTTCTATTGGCCCCTACTAATTGGTTGTCATAAATAAAGTCTTCCTTACAGTGACGGAAATCTTGTCTTCTCTTGTTAGTAACCACTCACAACCCTCGTTCAGAAGAATTTACAGGTTCCCCTCAAATCCACGTGGAGGCAGAGTTGCCGCATCTTTTCCGAATTCCAAGAATCCCGTCAGTCTCACTATCTCACTTCGAAGGTCACCAGGATTGTGGCAACTGTGCAATGTTGAGACGAGGGGACAGGATGGAATTGTCAGAGGTGTTTGTGTAGGAAGTCATAAATCTGTGAGTGTTCAGAGGAGCCACCGAACTGCACTCCTTGAAATAAAATAGAGTATACAGCGGCACGCGCCAATACTTTTCAAGTCGCTTCGCTCATTGCACAAACTCCATACTCATTAGAGTCGTGGCTAAGATTCCGATGCCTAGTTGCGATAGATATGTGTACAGGCATTTCTCCAGAACTATTGACGGCATGTGTTCGTACATAATAAAGCAAACAGAAAAGTAAGATTGCTACTGCAGAACATATTGTTCCATATTATAAGAACAACATTAACATTTCTTCAAATTAAATTCTCCAGCACCTACACACTGCACATAACGATAAAGTGGTGGTGGCGGTGGCGGCGGCGGCGGCAGCAGCAGCAGCAGCAGCAGCAGCAGCAGCAGTAGTAGTAGCAGTAGTAGTAGTAGTAGTAGTAGTAGTACAATAGATATATCAGTAATAGTACAGGGACATCATTTTATTTTTACTAACATTTTTAATATTAACTTGCCTATAACTCTGGATCAACGCCGTTTGCTACCCCCTTCCACGACTGGAGTTCGATGATACTGGCGTAATATACAAACAAATCGCTTCACTAGGTATAGGAGGGAAGAAAAGTAGTTCATCCATTTACGTAAACTAGGAAATATTGCGCTTTTGAGTTTGATCATTTTCATTAGGTTTTTGTTTAATCAAAATACAGTATTAACAAAGAGTGTTTTTACTCACGAACTGAGCTATCCATTCGGACGTATTCATTATGCAGTGTATGTTATACTCTCTACAAAACATTACCGTACAATATAGAGAATGAAGTTAAATTGAAAAGCAGCAGCAGCAGCAGTAGTATCAGTAGTAGTAGTAGTAGTAGTAGCAGTAGTAGCAGCAGCAGTAGTACAATAGATATATCAGTAATAGTACAGGGACATCATTTTATTTTTACTAACATTTTTAATATTAACTTGCCCATACCACTGGATCAACGCCGTTTGCTACCCCCTTCCACGACTGGAGTTCGATGATACTGGCGTAATATACAAACAAATCACTTCTCTAGGTATAGGAGGGAAGAAAAGTAGTTCATCCATTTACGTAAACTAGGAAATATTGCGCTTTTGAGTTTGATCATTATCATTAGGTTTTTGTTTATTCAAAATACAGTATTAACAATGAGTGTTTTTACTCACGAACTGAGCTATCCATTCGGACGTATTCATTATGCAGTATATGTTATACTGTCTATAGAACATTAGCGTACAATATAGAGAATGAAGTTAAATTGAAAAATAATCATAATATGGATATTTAAACACATTTTTGAAAATAGTAGCCGTTCATTTCAATACAGGCTTCAGTTCTCATGTGCATATTATCGCACTATAGACTAATGTACCTAATCCCAATTTCCATTTTCGTTCTTCGTACTAGTAACTCATGTTGAAATAATTCTGTACCTACTCTATAAAAGAGTACCTTACGTACTGCAAATTCAATCTTCACTTCTGCCCGATCCGAAAAGATAAAATTACTCAAACATACTATCTACTGTCCGTCCAAGTGGTTATGTCGTAGGGTCGTAGAAAGGGAGGAAATCACGTGACAGTTAATTACTTAACGAGGCCCTTTTATTTAAGTTATTTTAAACAGTTGTATAATATTACGTAGACGTCCAATTCCTAACAGAAATTAATGCTTTCAGACAAGAGTTAAGACAGTCCGGCGACTAGCTGGCGAATAAAAGCAGGTGGCGGAAACCGAGATACGACGTAGGCAAATGGACGAAGTACCTGTGCGAAAATGATTCAATATTGAAAGCTCTTTCGTCACTGGAAAACGCGAACATATTTTTGGAACGTACTGTTTACTATGACCGTAAGGGTACTATAACTGTATATGCGGTCTTGGATCTGTGTGGAGGACGGTTGAACTTCATTAGTAGAAGGGGTGGGAGTGAAGTACATTCAAAAACTCAGGTACAATAAAAATTGAAGTAAAAATAAAATGAGGTCCCTGTAGTAGCACCAGCAGCAATAGCAGCAATTAAAGTCACTTATCTGTTCAAGTACAGTGTTTCTGATTCTATAAGTGTTTATGAAGAGTAGGAATTAAAAAATCACGCGTCTCTAATAGGCCTACCATGTTTCGCCTCCAAGTTTATGTTCTGCAAGTCGTATTCGCCTACAGTATTACTAGATGGAACATCTCCAGAACGGATGAACGAATCAATTTCGATTAAAAGTTGTTTACAGCTGCCAACTATTGGAGAATGTCGATGATTGTTACTTTCTTGTTATGCGAAGTAGAGCGAAAGTATTGGATAGTGAGACACCACAGTTTTCAAAGTTTTACACATAAACACGTCTGATAACGACCACCTTAGTAGCTCAATTGGCAGAACGCTGACATGACAACTGAGGTTCCGAGTTTGAATCCCAGCGATGGAAAATTGTATCTGTGGTGGGCAAAGCCAAAGTTTTGAAAATGTTTCTCCGGGTTCTCCCGTTTCTCCCTCCTCATTCCACTAACATTACTCGCAATTCCCGTTTCATTCGTCTCAGTCTCGAAAAAGAAAGGGGAACCTACTTGTTCGTAACGGCCGTCCGCCGTGACACATGGTCCTCGTGGTTTGTCCAAAGGTTTGGTTGGTTATAGTGGTGGTGAGTTCTAGATAGAGTTGGTTCACCGCTGTGGAGTAACGGTTAGCATGCCTGACTGTGAAACTAGCAGGACCGGGTTCAAATCCTTGTTGGGTTTTTTCCGAGGTTTTTCTTCAACCAATTACTGGTTAGCTTTCGGCGCTGAACCTAGACTCATTTCCTCATCATTTATTCACATGTCATCATTACCATAAGCGTGTTAAGTTCATAATACAGTGTGCTGTACTCGTACAAGAGCGCGACCGTTCGGCGACAAATATTCACAAAAATTCTCCGAACGCCTGCTGACGACGTACGGAGGGGGGAGGACTAAGAACGAGTGGGGTTGCCTGCTTGAAATCTGGGTACACATCGATAAATATATTCACACTATTCCTTACTTAAATTTATTTTAACTATTTCAACAAAGAACTAATATTTAATTTCAACAATACACTAAATTTCACTGACTGAACATTCAAAATACAGTTATTCGTTCATAATTAAGAGTATAAATCAAATTTAAATGCTAAAACTAAAATTTTATTTTTCGTGTCGTCGGGATTCAGATAATTCGGAAATTCGTAAATAGGGGCTCTGTCTACATCAATGTGATACTTTTCTGCTTTTTATATGCACAAATTCTTCAGTATTAATTTTATTTTGTTAACTAATTGTGTTACAAATAAAGTTAAAAGTAGGTCTATGATGATAAAATCATAGTTCTTAAATAAAAACAATTAACACTCAGTATTTTGTGAACAGTTTCTGATCATTGGTTTCCTATCTCCTCTAAGTTCGTCGATTAAATTTAGATTCACTCTGTTAAGGCTAATTCAACGGAGATAGTTTACAGGAGTCAAGTGCTTGGAGCAAGTCGACTTTCCTTCAACGTTCCCCGTGTGATATGGTCGAGACAGTCAAGTTGTGACTTGGCGGTCAAGCAGAATTCGAGTTGACGACCCGTCAACTTTTGTGTCCACTTTCCCGTCATGTGACCAACTTTTCTCCACCACTTCCCTCGTGTGAATACTAACTTGTAGCAACTTGGCAAGTAGAAAGTTTGTAGTTTTAGGCCTGTTGTCGAAGTAAATTAATAATTATTAATAATGAGCGCCTCTAAGTGGAATTCCAACGATATAATAAAGTTTTTGGAAGTGTATGATAAGTATGAACTTGTATGGAATATACGTGACAAAGAATACCTCAATAAAAACAAGCAGGAATTATTATTCCAGAAACTAGTCAGTGAACTCATGGAACAAGGTTTCGAAAACATAGACGTAGGAGTGGTTCGAAAAAAGTTAAAACCCCTTAAAACTGGACTCATTCTGAGATGTTTCCTGTATTCTGCAGGATCTTCTTCAGCTAATTCTTTCAACAGGGTATTAGATGCACCGTGCATAATTCTTCTACGAATCCATTTCTTAACCCATGTTCTCTTTTCCTTTTTTTCAAGAATATTTTGTAATTCATACAATAACAAGGTTCCAATTAGCTGCACACATGCTTTAATATGTGCTGATGGCATCTTCAGTTACACCAAATTAAAAATGCCAGTTCACTATTGATTTTTATTAACTATAACAGAATACAAGAATTCAAACACCACTACGAATACAACATTCAGCGCGCGCTTTTTTTTTCAAGCATGGTTTCAAGTTTAATGTCTCCGTGTGATCACAAATATAGCATCAAGTTTAGAGACTTCAAGCACTTGACTCCTGTAAACTATCCCCGTGTGACTCGGGTTTTATCGTCCCTGGATATTCTGTGTAATTTAAAGGGGGCCATGGAATAAAGAATTCGCAATCGCAATGGACGAGTTTCCTTTCCAGGAGGTGACATCCTCGAGTCCATCACCTATATCTGGAAGTGATGCAACCATCACAACAATTTGGTTGCTTTACCTCGACACGGTTTATATCCAGCGTACCGACTGAGTGAGGCCAGTTTATTTTAGTTGCCGCCTCCTCGTCGTACATTCATCTGCGTAGTTTAATAGGAGATGCACTCTCTGGGAGGCGACTACCGACCCATGTGAAGTGCTCCACAGCACGCCGACTCGCGCCCACTAATTGGCACGGTTGACAGTTGTTCTGTTGTTACGGCATTCCGAGATCATCACGATTACACACATAATATAAACACGTTCATCAGGCCTGCACTGCGAGTCCAGTCTGGTGTGTCGGCGAAGGATTCGAACCCCGCTTGAACGTGGAACTAATGTTCTTCACTCCATTAGAACTGGGTGTGTCCCTTATCTTGTGTTTTAGCATCACGCTCGCAACATGATCACGCATGTCTAGAATTCCTCAAGAATCTGAAATTGCATATTCAGAACATATAGCGCATACAAAAAGTATTTGCACACCCTTGTCTTTTTAATGTCCAATGAAATAATAACGATGATTCTCTGAATACAATTTTAATAAGTAACAACATGGAAGGAACGACTTATACAGGGTGATCCACGAGGATTTACCGTCCCTTACGGAGCTATTTCCGAGCCATTTTCATCCGAGGAGTTAATGAACATTTTACTGTGTCTGAATGTCTTCTAGATGTAATTACAAAATACAACTGGAGAAGATCTTTTCCAGGCACTGAAAGGCGCCATAGAACAGAAGAGGTTGAATTTGCAGTGGCTTGTGTCAATAGCAACAGACGGGGCTCCAGCTTAATAGTATGTCAAAATAATATACAAACGTATGATATTTCTTATTCTTTTGATATTATTTTTAAACATAAGCAGGCCGTTGCCGCAATCCCCCACTGGTCGCTCCCATCTGTTGAGGTACGAGTCTCTTCCCCTTCTCTAACCTTACAGCACACTGTGCTCGGAAGGCAGCATCGAGAGCACGAATGACTATACGCTTTTTGGAGACCTCTGCTCTAGAGGAAACATTTTTTGACCGTCGCACAGAAAATAAAAGTGTGTTATCGAAAATGCAATTTCAGGAAAAATATGCCTACCTATCGCTATTCGGGCCGGTGTGGTACTAATAATATTAAAACACATATTCAGAGAGGTGAGTTTTCTTTCCCTGGTTCGGAATGAGCACAAGAAATCAGAAGTTGGGAAAAAATCCATAAGGGGGAATTTCTCCCCTTCAACTCAAACACTGGCTATGCAATACTTATCTTGCTTATGTCACTATTTATAGGTCTTAAATTCATCCTTACTTAACCTAAAAATTACATACCAAGATTTTTCTTATAGAATCTCCTGTCACTTTTTTTTTTATCTAAACATGATTTGCTTCTATCTCTTACAGCAACTCTACTGATTGATGTTTTCGTTTGACAACAGTTCTAAATTGCGATCTTATTTTATTTATTTTAATGGGTTATTTTACGACGCTGTATCAACATCTAGGTTATTTAGCGTCTGAATGAAATGAAGGTGATAATGCCGGTGAAATGAGTCTGGGGTCTAGCACCGAAAGTTACCCAGCATTTGCTCGTATTGGGTTGAGGGAAAACCCCGGAAAAAACCTCAATCAGATAACTTGCCCCGACCGGGATTCGAACCCGGGCCACCTGGTTTCGCGGCCAGACGCGCTGACCGTTACTCCACAGGTGTGGACAATCTTATTTTAAATCTGTGTTTTAAAACAACCTGCGTGAAAGGACGCAAATAGCCAGAGATTTTTAATTCTCGCTATCAACATAACACTACTCTACCCTAGTTCGGAAACCAGCTTGTTAATCCAGATCTGGGACACATACAGTACCTAGTTATATATTTTCTTTGCTTATGTTCCTTCGTCCTATTATTAGCACTACGAAAGGAAGCAAGTAATGAATCATTCTGCAATAAACAGCACTGGAATTAGCCTGCTTCACATTACTTAACCGAGACGCTAGTTGCTTGAAGATGCATGCAATCTCTGAAGATTAAATTCCAAGTGAGTTTAGTACAAGCACTTTGAGAAAATAATGTATACTCTTCGTATTTTAATGTAATTTTTGGAGTTTGTGGTCAACAAGTAGGGGAGCAGTGGGTACAGTAAGACACAAAATATTAAGACATATGTATGCAAGTGATAATTAAAGTATTTTTAAAATCAAGTGCAATAGAAATAGACATTAAAACATGGAGTATAATAATACATAAACAAAAATGTTAATAGATAAAGGACATAATATATGATACGTATTTGTCAAAAAAATGCAAATGTCTCACTGTTCCCATTCAGGAGGGTACAGTGAGATACCACAGTGTCTATTAACGGACATTGAAATGATTTACATTTATTTCAAAAGAAAACAAAAACTTGCAGTCTCTTTATCTTGACATGTTCTGTAGGCTTATTTAGAATCATTTTGATGTCTGACTTCGAAACCATTGAAACATCTGGAACATTTGGAAAAGTGAATTTTTCATGACATTTCAAACTTTTGCGAAAAAATGAAATGATTTTTGGTGACAACAAAGCTTATAATTATAATAATTTAATGTAATTCTTTATTATTTTTTAACATTTTCTTAAATTTTGTGAATAATTTTTTATTTGTGAAACCATTAAAATGTAATGTATCCATTATTTTAAGCTACATTTCCTAAATTGGTTACTAGTATGTTCATTTTTAATGTTAGTCACTGGTAAATGTAATATAATTACAGTTTGTTTTTGCGAATCACTGGTACATGGGAACAGTGAGACGTCTCAGTGTACCCTTCAATGGCACGTCTCACTGTTCCCTTTACGCATAGTTCATTTAAAAATGACGCCATCACTTCAAATTTAAAACAATAAAGACAAAACTTTGCCAAACACAATCTCAAATACCATAGTATTAGGTAACAAAACATTCATATTTATATCTCATTTGTATGTCCAATATAACCTTCATTAAACACAAGCCAAAATTTTACTTCTAGAGGGAGAAATTACGAATTATTTTTTCATCACTCACCTTTATAACTAGAATCAAATCGAGCATGAAAATACTGTTACTTTACTCATGCAACATACAACTCCATTGTTACGAACATCTCAACATCAAAATTTACCATCTAATAAAAAATGTCTCACTGTTCTCCCTGTCTTACTGTACCCACTTCTCCCCTACTGAAAGGTACCTTGAAAGGATCGTCAGTTGAAATACCTAGAAGTTGTTTTGTTTCACTTGGGGAAATCCAGATCAAACGGAATTCTCAACCAGTTCGAATCCCCGATTTCTTAGAAACGGTTCTGTCATTCCATTTAGAATACTTCTAAATAAACTCGCATTGTTTAATATATTCTCTTTATTGAGGGCACAGAAATAAATGCGGATTGCATTGATAGCTTCGAGTCAGGTAAGCAATGCAATCAAGTTCACGGACGTCCGATATTAAGTTGCAGACGTCGATTTCACTATACAATATAGCGGCGAAATGGGCTTTAGATGCATTTTATGATCTACTCGTGGCCACGTCACTCAGTTGACGGCTTCTCACTAATGGAGATCTGCTTCGATCCCGGGCAGATTTATGACTAGTCTTCGACATTTTTATCATGTTTGCCAAGTCCGCGGGTTGAAACTCGGCCGAAGAAGTGATGAATTTTAAGAGACGATAAGAAAAACTCTTACAGCAGAATTTCTTTGGAAGGAGAGCAAAACTATACGTTCCGTGTCGTAGTCTTACGTCATAAATCAAATTACTATCAAGTAAGCAAAAAATACATTACAAAATCAAAAATCTAAACCAGTGATATCAAAGCAAGCGCATTTTTCTGACCTTGACGTCGTGCGCGGGCATCAAGCGCTAGGTATGGAAGAAGGAAGAATTATGTAAGTATATGAATAAGAAGCCTGTTGGATTAAAAAAAGTGGTGTACAAACTTCAAACGGAACGTGAAATTTTATGTCGTTATTTTTATATGGCTTCCTTTTTCTCTTTTATTGAACAGTATCTATATAGGTTACCGGTACTTCAGGAAAATCTCATAAGAACCTTTCTTATAAAATTCATGTGGATTAAAATTTTTAAAATTTAATAGTTGCCTGAACAAAAAATTCATTATCTATTCATTTTAAAGAGTTGTTTAATCTACATCTACAGTAGACCCTACAAATTTTACAGGTCTATCTTTAAGGTTGATAAGAAAATGATACCTGAATAGCCTATATAAAAACGAGGTTTTTGGTACTTCTGTTGAGACCACTTTGTGGAAACATTACGTTAAGTAAGGAGGTATTTTTATCTTAAAAAGTATAGAAAGTATTGCCTGACGCTCGGTAAAAATGCAACTGAAATTAGGTAATCCTCTTCATACCCACTATTTTTAACGCCCTGTATGAGGATTTCATGCACACTTCACTGCAGATTCGTTAAAAATCCCTTGTGAATATGATTCATTTTACTGAAACCCACACACTAGCAATATCTCTCACGGCTCAATGGTTACTTCCTGATATCGCACCTTGGACACACAATTTTAAATGATAACTCTATTCAAAAGACAAGAGCTTCGTTACTGGGCCTGGCAATTTATTAGAGCTGGGAAACTTTATTGGGGTTAGTGTGTAACCTGGTATGTACGGTCCTTGATTCGAGACTACCTAGTCAAAAGACGATACCAATTTGTTAAGAATCGTGTTGTAACAAAGCAATAATGAAGATGGTTTAAGATTACTTATTAAATGCTCTGGTCTGTGACAACTAACATAAGTCATTTTCCGACCTCCAATTCCTCATTTCTCTACGATATTCTCATTGGCTGCAAGAAACTCACAAATGCTGATATGTGATGCATTCATTTCTTCTAGTTTAGTATGTAACATATTTTAGACACATTAACACTCGATATAGAATATGTATGTATGTATGTATGTATGTATGTATGTATGTATGTATGTATGTATGTATGTATGTATGTATGTATGTATGTATGTATGTATGTATGTATGTATGTATGTATGTATGTATGTATGTATGTATGTATTTTTTTTTTTTTAATATTAGTTGAACGGCATGTCCCATTACAATAAAGGTAATACTACATGCCTTGCTACCTGTATGTTTGCAATATAACACATTATGTCTCGTTTCTGTCACTCTCTAGGCGTATGTAGATCTGTTATTCTGTTGTGAAAATTTGAGTCTTTCATTATATCTATTGCCTACTCTTATCTCTTATTGCCTAGATTAAATTATCCTAAGTTTACTCGTCTAAATTTATAACATTGACATAATTTATGAATGTATGCACATGTTCTTGCATTATTTTATGCTTTGTGAAAGTCCACTTGCCAGTTTTCCTTAACATTTCCCGCTGGAACGCTAGTCTTTCTTTGTCCAATTTCGGGCACTCGAAAAGGAGGTGGTCGACGGTCTGTTCCTCTGCTCCACACGCACACGACGGGTTGTCCCTCAGCTTGAATCTATATAAGTAAGCACCGGTTTTTCCATGTCCAGTTAGAAAAGTTGTGACCTTTCCATTAAGTGGAATATTAACGCGTAACCTCTCTTTTACACTGGGGAAAAACGATTTTGTCACTGCATGTATGTATGTATGTATGTATGTATGTATGTATTTTTAACCCTTATTTACAAGCATGTTCCATTACAAAATGCAATACTACATGCTAATAGACTACACATTACAATATTTCTGACTCTTCCGAATACAATGTATACACATTATTGCTAGCCTATTCTACTTTCCCTAAATTTACTATTTACAACATGTTAACATCTATGCTACTGTTGAATATTTTAAATACTTTGTACAACACTATTTTAGTACCTATTCCGTTTTTCTATTTACAGATAAAAAAAATCAATACTATTGCTAATCATTTTAAAAACTATGTTTAGAAATATACTATTTAACAAATTAACCTACTTTTCCTAAATTTACTCTTTACAACGTGTTAACATCTATGCTACTGTTGAATCTTTTAAATATATTATACAACACTATTTTAGAGCCTATTCTGTTTTTTCTGTTTACAAATTAAAAAAAATCTATACTATTGTTAATACTTTTAAAAACTATGTTTAGAAGAACACTATTTAACAAATTAACCTATTTTCCTTAAATTTACTATTTACAACGTGTCAACATCTACTGTATGCTACTGTTGAACCTTTTAAATACATTGTACAACACTATTTTAGAGCCTGTTCTGTTCTTCTATTTACAAATTAAAAAAAAATGAATACTATAGTTAATCCTTTTACAATCTATGTTTAGAAGTATACTATTTAACAAATTAATCTATTTTCCTTAAAATACTATTTACAACGTATCAACATTGTTGAATCTTTTAAATACATTATACAACACTATTTTGGAGCCTATTCTGTTTTTCTGTTTACAAATGTATGTATGTATGTAATGTTTTATTTAACGACGCTCGCAATTGCAGAGGTTATATCAGCGTCGCCGGATGTGCCGAAATTTTGTTCCGCAGGAGTTCTTTTACATGCCAGTAAATCTACTGACATGAGCCTGTCGCATTTAAGCACACTTATATGCCATCGACCTGACTCGGGATCGAACCCGCAACCTTGGGCATAGAAGGCCAGCGCTATGTATGTATGTATGTATGTATGTATGTATGTATGTATGTATGTATGTATGTATGTATGTATGCATATGAGAAGATTTCTCCTATTCGATATTTACATTCTCGTCAGATTTTGATTTAATGTACCGGTAAGCATTTTATTTTATTCAAAGAATAGGGATTTCTTCTTTGGAAATCTATTACCTGTGTCAGGTTCCGACGAAAGAAGGTATGCAAGCATTTTATTTTGTACTAGCCGTACCCGTGCGCTCCGCTGCACCCGTTAGAAATAAATATAAAGTAATTACATAATTAAAATAGGGCGTTTGATCCAGGGAACATTCGTGTTTGATAGAAGGATAAATCGTTTAATATGTTACTTAATTTGAATTGCATCCAAATAATTAAAATGCGATCATTTTGGTCCAGAGACACTCATTTGGTGCAATGACAATTCCTTTAACCTGTTTCTTAATTTTTATTACATGCAACCATAATTTAATGAAGATTGACATCATTTAGATTTAATGTGTATATTTTATTTTACTTGTTATAGGTTTCCATTGAATTATGGTAATAACTTAATTTTAACCCTTGTTTTCTACGTATTCAGTAAATGACGTTTGGCCCACTATGGTTCTGAACCCTTCAAATAACTTAAATTATATTATATAATATTACATATTATATTATATTATGTTATATTATATTATATTATATTATATTATATTATATTATATTATATTATATTATATTATATTATATTATATTATATCAGAAGTTACTGTAATAACATTATAGCATTATGTCCATCTAGAGAAACTACACTTTCCAATGGTGAAATAATAATTAATTATACAAATCGGTTAATTTAGCTTCAGATATTACTTCATACAAACACAGAAACATTCTCTGTAGCTATCTTTCATAGCTTTCGATTGTTGCTGTCCAAGGCCCCTTATAGACGAAGTCATTTGTTTTTTAATTCATTACACGGCCTTAGATGGCAGTTATTTTAATTTTAAAACTCATTTATCTCATTAAATATCAGTCCGATCAAAATTTTTCAAGGAATAAAACCTATCGCAAATTATTTTTAAAGAAACTTTTGTTATGTAACATTTTTCACAAAACCTTATAACCCCCCTTTTAAATAATGTATTTTGAATGCCATATAGCCTAAAATCTAAGTTACAACGAACTTAATTTATATTCCAATTTTAATCGAAATCCGTTCAGCCATTATCGCGTGAAAAGGTAACAAACATACAGACAGACAGACAGACAGACAGACATAGAAACAAAAATTTCAAAAAAGGGATTTTCGGTTTCAGGGTGGTTAATTATATATGTTAGGACCAATTATTTTTTGGAAAATCGAAAATTACCAGAAAAATTTCGGCTACAGATTTATTATTAGTATAGATGACAGTGGAAGGTTTCTTCTATTCCCGTCATGCATGGCCTTCTCACCCTTTCGGAAAATTTTAACCTCGCCCACTCGCTCAGATTCTATCATGGTCTCAGACATCTCTACAAAATAGTCAAACCTGTCTTTCATTTGAAATCTTGAAACAGACTTTTTCCTCGTATCTATACTTTCTCCACACAGTTGTGCTTCAAGTTTTCGCCGAAGTCATCATTCTCGGAATGACTTGTCCTGTCGGAAGGCATGACAACGGGAGCTCGAGACTGTCAAGTGCCGCGAGCTGATGAGAATACTGACGAGTCCGGCCTGTCTGAGCTCGTGCCAACAACTATTCTGTTTACCCTACATTTCAAGAAACGGGTCAGAGTATTCTGATGACTACGAATCACGCTACAAGTGTAAGCATATGCAGTTTGGCAAATGCATATGTGGACCAAATAGCAATGCGAACTCTAAATATTTCTCCAATCTTCATAGCGTAAACTTCAACAGCGCAGCGGTTCACTGGATTTACGTCTCACTGAAAGGACTGTGAGTCGATCTGAGATTTACGATGAACAAAGATGCTGTGGAAATAATTAAACGAAATAAAACAAAGTTCTCAACTTTTAGGGCCGTTTTCACCACGTTACTAATTAAATTTATTTACTAAATTAGCACGTGTATGACAATGTTACATATTAACGTTTTCGGTAAATGTTTCGCCATCTTCAGATCATTTAAGTATGAATGTTACAATGTATGAACATTTTAAATTTTTAACTATTTTAGATGTAACTGTTTTTAACCTTGACATTGTTTGTACTCTAAGCCTGTTAAGTGTTCATACATTGTAACATTCATACCTAAATGATCTGAAGATGGCAAAACATTTGCCGAAAACGTTCATCTATTTAACATTGTCATACACATTATGCTAATTTAGTGAATAAATTTCACTTAGCATTTGATACGCTATTTTAAACAGCAAACACACAATAAATAATTTATCTCAGCTTATCGGAACTTTATAATATGCCTGTAAAATTTAAATACAGAAGTTAAATCGTATTTAATTCGTTTGCATTTCACGAAACTAATACGCATTTAAAATAAATGCCGATTAATTTAATTCCCAATTAAGTCATCACGGCCTTCGGAATCATAGTAAAATCGTAATTTCGAAGGCCATGTGCATTGTTAATGAAAGCAGTGACCTTTATAGTAAGTTCATTTGTCATATTACGACAATAAAATGTAATCATAAACAGACGTAACCTCAAAACCATCGAAAACAAAAAGACGAATAGGTAGACTTTAAAAGAAAAGACGAAAGCTTTGAAATAAGTAGAAAGAGATTTCAATGCAAGAAAACCTCATCCCGATGTCTTCAGCAATACTAAAAGACAAAACGGGTTAATATGAAAGTAGATGCGAGTGAATATCATGCAACAAGCAAAATGGAAAGACTTCAGAGATTTGCGCTAATCCAATGCCTTCAAATGTAATATTAGGCCTACATGATAAATATGTTATTCATATTACTTTAGTTGCCGTATTTTGGCAACATTTCTTCAATAAATGTATCATTTATTAATAATTATGACGTACCTACTTAACTATAAAAAATGAATCTATATGATAAGATAAATAAGAAATTAAGTCTATGCAAGAATATGATCCGTTGCTAAGCAAATAATAATAATAATAATAATAATAATAATAATAATAATAATAATAATAATAATAATAATAATAATAATAATAATGTATTGCTAGAACGAAGATACATATTGTTTCATATCACTCGAGCACCCTCAGGAGAGTACATACTCGTGCTCAGGAAGCATTCCACAAAATTTTAAGACAAGTATTTTATTAATTAACAGAATAAAAATTAAAAATAGAAAAATAAAAACAAAGATATTACTAAAACTGAAACTTTATATTTTCTCCCTAAACAATAATTTTCAATTGATTTTTTAAAAATAAGAAGCATTAGCAAATTGAATGTTTGGTAATTTAGCTGTTATCTTGTCATAGCACCGAGGTTCCTAATATGATTATAAGCTACAGCTGTGGTACATTTAGTTACCATATATTGTCTGATCTTTTAGTTTTATATTTATGTCAATACAAATTAAACATATTTCTGCCTTTATATATGGAATTCAATAAGACATCGTTATAAATTTGATCGATACCAAATACTTTAAATTCAGAATACAACAGTTGCGAGGGACAAATCAAGAGGCTTATTAAGACACATTTTTATTATTCTTTTCTGTAGCAGAGTTATTGGCATGAGGGAAGCGTAATTTTCCGTAAGAATGGTGTGCCGTTGCTAGACAAGTGACGTCAGATGTTGGAACTTTCGTAACATTTTTCATTTCACACTCGAGCATAAACGTTTGACGATAAAATTCATGCGAAATTATATTTAAAAACTAGAAAGTAAACTCGTAAGTGATAAGTAAAACATAAATATGGATGCTCTAGCCTACTAATTAACAGATATGGACGCCAGTGCTGATGTTTGGTGTTCATAAAGTTCATATTTATTAAGAAATCGGCATTTTGTGCTGTAACAAATGTAATAAATTCAGTACTTCAAGCAATTAGCAACTCTACTCTTTACAGCTACTGTAACGTGTCTGTTTACGATGGAACTGGTGTTCAACCATCGTCGTTTCAAGTCAACAAAGTGTAACACGACCTCAATCCATTACGCACCTAACAGACGCAGGATGACACAGTACATGGTATGTTATTTTCACAGCTAACGACAAACAAAACAGTGTTAAGGGTTTCAATATTGAACCATGAAATTAATACGAACGCCAACTTATGCCCCATCACAGCTCAAAGCGTCAGCGAGTATCTTCAAGAGTGAGGTCGGTGGGGGCTCGGAAGTGTAGGAAATACGTTGGCTGGGTTCTATTACCGGGGATCGGCTTAAAGGCTGGCTCACAATAAACCGGGAACGAGAACCAGAATGAAAACGAGAAGCAGAGGACGTGAATATGAAAATGTTTGACTCACAATAAACCGAGAACATAGACGACTATGCATGTCGATATGTATGTCAATAACGATATGTAAAGTCGATATTACGCATTCTGATGTTATTTGTGTATAACTGACCAATGGCGTTCTCTCATGAGTACAAGGCAGCCAACATAAACACAGGTTAACCAACTTCGAAATTTCAACTGAAACATTTCATTATGTACGGTACTATAAATATGCCCATGCATCTTTATTATCACAACCTATTTTAAGTCTACCTTAACGTAAAATAATTAATTAGGGAAGAAACATTTGTAATAGAACAAAAATGAACACAACAGTAGTTATTGAATTGAAGCGTGAATATGTAGTGTGTAATACAACCAATACAGTAATAAAATATGATTCGCTTCCGATCAGTGTTCAAAGATTGAAAGCCACGTATTCTCCTTCATTTTCTCATCTCTATACGAGGCACGCCGCTTATCGTAAATGTGAGGATTTCAATATTAGAATCTCATCAAATAAAACTTGCTCCATAATGCACGGCACAGAACAAAATAATGCATAGGTTATGTCACGGTCTTCTTGCTACAAAATATACGACGACAAAATAGCTTTTAGATGGCAATAGAATGAATCTAGTGGGCTGTGATCGGAAACGTGAACGCCAAAGTTGAAACTTGGCCAACTCTCCGTTCCCGATCTCGGGCTCCGGCAAGCTTTTCGTTAATTGTGAATGCACACATTTAAATGTATACATTTTAACAATTTTACCGTTTTCGTTTTCCTTCCGATTCTCGTTTCCGGTTTATTGTGAACCAGCCTTAATATTCATACCCATTTTAAATCCCACACTAGTATGTCGGTGGGATTATTATACACTTGACTTACAGCAAAAGTATTAAAAAAGTTTTTCTTTTATTTTATGCGTATTTTGGAGTCAGAGAAGATACATTTCAATCTACTTAAAGACTCCATGGTCGTGGCGGGAATCGCAGTAATAAAGGCTATCTGTCGTATCCTTGTAAGGTGGACGACCGCACCTTGTCAGCTTTGAACTATTATTATTCCTATTTATCGCACTTAAACTCATAATGAAGGTCTTCGTATATCTGCCCGTATAATCACTATCAACCTCAATATTACAAGACTTTTCTCTATTCGCCGCGATTACAGAACGAGTTCAGTAGTAGACGTTAGGCGATAAATTTTATACTGCGGAATATGTCAAAGTTACAACGAAAACACATTTAGGTCTAGAGTGTATAGTCCGGGTCAGCTTATTTATCACCTTAAGGGTGAAACCTAACTATTCCCTCCCCCCCTCCCCCATTACTACATACCACGCATGTGGTTTTTTCAAAAAATTTCAGGAGAAACATAAAACTGTTTATTATTTATACATTTTATCTATTTGAACCACTGAAAAGCACAATAATCAGTAAGAATACAGCCACTCTCAAAGAACTTAGCTTCTCCCGCTACAGTTGCCGTTGTACATAGATCAGCGGTGACCAAAGCGGGTGTCGTGATTACATCGTGCAATCACAGACATTCAAACGGGTACGAGGAATTTCCTGTACATTGCTGTTTTTTTCATTCATGTATTGAAGGCAAGTGGTGGCAGTATCATGTCGCTCTACAAACTCTGTCTCTACAAGCATTAAGAGGTGGTTTCGTAAAGAATGAGAAGGAGAACTTCTTTGTTGTTCTGTCGGACAAAATTTAACATGTTTACTTTGCTCAATGGTTTAATTAGGAGTATATAGAAACATTAATTGCCACGCTGAATAATGTATTATTATTATTATTATTATTATTATTATTATTATTATTATTACTGGCACTAAGCATGTATTTCTATAATTCTTCTGTACGTGCATGCATATTGATATTTTTAGATCTTCTCCCTAGAAGGACAAAATTAGGCCTATTAGGTTTTATCTCAGTTTTAAATCTTCTTAAATTTTAGATGAATGTAACTATTAATTAGTTATTCATTTAATAATAATACTGTAGAAAAAGTGACTCAATATTATGTGCCAACGAACTGTTAAACGCCAGGAATTGACATGTCTTAAATCATTGCCAGGAAGAGAAAGATGAGATAAATAAATGTAAGGAAGTCAGCTACCTAATGAGGTTTGAAATATCTCGTGCTCTAAAGCTTTTAATAAAACAGAATTTGTCAAAAGAATAATAATTAAAATAGCTTAAATAATTTGTCCATAAGATGTTTTTAATTTTGAAAAACTACTAATTTCTCGACCAAGTATCAAGAGAAGAATTTAGAAAATTCCTGATTATATTCAAGAGGAAGGTTAAAAAAAGAAACAAAAAAAAATCGTATATTATTCACTGGCTCTTAATGACAGCAGTGACATTACTGATACAGCAAAGCTTGAGATTTTTATCCGCGGACTTGATCGAGACGTTAGTACAGAAACCACCACTGGTTGTAATTTTCTTGCCAAGTACCTTTCCTCCGTCTCCTTACTTCATAGGCTGTCTGTCGCGTGTAATCCCTGCAGCTCGAGTTTTGGTCACCGCTGACGTAGCTACTCTTGTTGACTACTCTGTTTACGAGTTTCCCACCCCGTGTCTTAAGAGAATCAAATACATACTCACCGGATTTGCAACCGCAAATACCTCACCTCGGCGGTCCAATGACTATCATGCTTGTCTATTAGATCCAAAATTCACGTGTTCAAACACAGCCGAAGACATTTTAAAGAGTATTAATATCCTTAGCATGGTAGATACAAGAAGGAAATAGCAAGCCGGGGTGTGTACTGTAGATCTACGGTACCGTACGTAAAATAACTCTGGACTAAAGTTAATGGCCAGCTGTTTCTAACCCCATTAAGTTCCCTGCTGTGCGAACAGACTGATATCGTTGCGGTTCACCGTCTCGATTGAGACTACAGGTGTGTGTGTGTGTGTGTCTGCCAGACAACGCCTCATGAAACCGCAGTAGTCTCTGACAAAGTAGGAAGTAAATTAGATAATATGACAGTAGACACAATACTGTAGTGTATCCTGGCATGGATAGAAGACGGAGCTTCGAAATAATAAGAGAGACTACAGTTCATAATAGCAGGAACAGTAATTTATTTCTACGCCTTCAGCTTATATATTATATAATCTCGCTGGATGGCAAAATATTGGCGGTTAATTGGCTCAGAGGCAGAGATTTCAAAATTTCAACATAACGGCACGCTGATCAAGGTATCAATATTGCCAAGCAATAACACAGTTTTTCTACGAAAAAATCTTATCATCAAAATCCGATTAAGACAGCTTTTGGAATTTCACTTTTTTCTAAAAGTTTAATCATTGAATTACCGGCTGGTATATAAAAAAGTGAAAAGAGATTTAAGAAAATCCCAATGACACTGTGAAACGTGTGTACTCGAATTAAAATAATAAAGTATAATATGTATAGTAGTGGCAAAAAAACCGGACCGACCCTTGTAGCTGATTTCAGAGTCACAGATTCAAATTTTGCTAGTCACAAAACACATCCATCTTGTATACTTAATTGTAACAATGAAATGTATTGTATTTGTTCGATTCTTACCGTCTTTTGTTTCCTTCAGTGCCTCAAACTTACAGACGAAAAAACTTCGAGAGTTTTATTTTCATCTGACATCAATATTACATTTCTACCTCTATTCGGCAAAGATAACTGCATATTTTTACATTAAATAGCAGTACATACCTCTGGCTTTACTATCCATATTGAAATTACCACAGTTTGACACAATACACAGCACAGAATTCTTTTGTGCGAGATCGTGCGTATTTGCTTGTTTTCCGCACAGAACCAATACGCGGTAAGTGTGAAATACCACATTCAGTATTCCCAACGTAACACACATAACAATTTCCCTCTTCTTACCGCTTAAGCGCGACATTCATTTTACTGCTTTAGGCTTTTAACATATTATTTTTAGAGACGTTTAACATAGTAATAATTATAAATTGGAAACTTACCACTGCAATTTCACCTAAATTGCAATGTTAATTATTGTTTTTAAATATTTGCAAAAATTAAGTAAAGTCTACTACTCCACAAAACTTATTGCATTCCTGATACAAGTAACATTAAGGAAGCCGTGAAAAAATCAACAAGATTCCAGATGCCGCTGTTATTACTGCAATATGTTATATAGATAATATTGTTAAAATATTAAAATGAAAAATAAATCATTACATAACCTTACCGTTTGTTTTAAGTTCGCATTTATAGACTGGGGAAAAAAAAAGACAAGACGTATATCACGGCCTGCTGGAGTATAGTAAACACATAAAACATTTTATAGCAACAATGTTGAAGAAAGATATTTTGGTTTTCCGAAGTTGCCGTCATTAAATAGAAATCAACATGGAGATTTCATTGCAACTAATTAGAAACTCGTCTTTCAGGTATGTAATAAACGATCTTCGCACAAAATAATGTACGATACACGAGCGGTATGTTTGTTTTCATGTTCTCGGAAATTAAAAAAAGCTCAACTACGTTTCGCTTTTTCAATCTTTTCCTCGACCATGAAAACGTCAACATACCGCTCTTGTAACGTATATTACTATTGTATCAGCTACAAGGGTCGGTCCGGTTTTTTTTTTGCCACTACTGCACACTTAGTCAAAATGAAAGTGGTCGGCGTCTGAGAGACTAAGTTCGAATCGGGTATTTCCGTGAGCGCTCGGGACAGCCAGGCTTTGTTCAAAAGATTGCGTATATTCTTCTAGTAGTTATAATGACGAACACAACTATTAATCACTAAAATCTTCCTCGACATTCTCCCTAACTACAGCTGCATATCAGTGAATCTTTCGCGACACAGCAGTGTACCTCGGCACACACGTTGAAAATCGCTGGCTTAGAGACAGATTACATGATTGAAACGAAACCCACAACCCCTTTCAAAGACTTGCGCACGCGATCCTTGTAGAGATTTTCCTTCCGTTCTCCGCTGCTGGTATTTTTCGGACTTTCAGATGACTCACAGGGAAGAACACTGATGTCTCTGAAAATCATCATGATCGGTATCCACATCAGAGCCTAGGACTGTTGATCTGGCCCGGTTAAATGTACTTTATATACTCTGTGAAATTCATCTGAATAATTTCAATATCCCAGAAAACTTACAAGTAAAAAAAGTCTTGAAAACCATTATGTTTGGAGACGACCAAGTACAGCTCGATTCAGCGTTAATGGCCCCTGTTCTTGTTTGTTTGTCTAGTGAGCAAGATGTGTGTCAAAGAAATTTAATCACAAATGTGCACAGGAGGAGAAGAGGAAAGAGGAAGAATGAGAATAACATCTATGCTCGAAGTTGAGGGACTCAAGAAAATATAAGTCATCATGACATTGTCTAGTCAATAGACGTAGTGGTTAGTAACGGCACGTGTGGATTATTAATGTTATGTTTTATTTAACGACGCTCGCAACTGCAGAGGTTATAACAGCGTCGCCAGATGTGCCGGAATTTTGTCCCGCAGGAGTTCTTTTACATGCCAGTAAATCTACTGACATGAACCTGTCGCATTTAAGCACATTTAAATGACATCAACCTGGCCCGGGATCGAACCCGCACCCTTGGGCATAGAAGGCCAGCGCTATACCAACTCGCCAACCAGGTCGACGGACGTGTGGAAGAATATTGCGTTTTAAGACGGAGTTTACCGCGACATGATAACAAGAAAGTATTAGGTGTTAAGGCTGCTTCACAATAAACCGGGAACGGAAACGACAACGAGAACGAGAACGGAAATATAGTTAGAATAAATGTATTTAAATGTGAGCATTCACAATTAACTATTTAAATACATTTATTTTAACATTTCCGTTCCCGTTCTCGTTGTCGTTTCCGTTCCCGGTTTATTGTGAACCAGCCTTTATGACTGCGTAGACTGACCTGTGTGACCCAGCCCGCCAGTAGTGATGAGTAACTCGCTCTTAGTCTGTCTACTTACTTTTAGCAGGGGCCAAAATCCCTGAATCAAGCTGTAATTAATTATATGTAGGGATGAAAATACATTACAGAGATGTCTCTTTATAACAAAAGGGTTAAAAATCTCCATCCCTCTCTTTAAATTCCCACTTCGTTGTAATTGTCCATTTTCTTGTTGGGGGGTTATTTTACGACGCTGTATCAACATCTAGGTTATTTAGCGTCTGAATGATATGAAGGTGATAATGCCGGTGAAATTTGTCCGGGTCCAGCGCCGAAAGTTACCCAGCATTTGCTCGTATTGGGTTGAGGGAAAACCCCGGAAAAAGCCTCAACCAGGTAACTTGCCCCGACCGGGATTCGAACCCGGGCCACCTGGTTTCGTAGCCAGACGCGCTGACCGTTACTCCACAGGTGTGGACATTTTCTTGTTAAACCAACTAAATTTTAAGGATGACAATCTCCTCCGCCAAAAATTTAACATAAATAAATGGAAGGCGAAAACTAACGAATCTTAACGGATAAACCCGAAGTACTGTTGGTAATCGATAATAATCGAATACTCTCGATAGTTTATACTACCGCTGCGTAGTACATAGTAGTAATAGTATCAGGTTTATGCATACAAAACGAAGTATATACTTCTACTTGAAGAATCTTCTACAGTAAAAGCAAAAGGTAGCCTAATACTATAACTTTATGCATACCATCCAAGGTTCTTTAATTTTTCCAAACTCATAGTTCTTTTTTGCCTGTCCGGATTAAGCGAAGTTCGGCTCATCGGGGTCCGGATTAACGAGGTTTTCCTGTATAACACTGTTGAAAATCCAAATAAAATTCGTACAACTTTGACCACAGTAAACATATTAAGTTATTCTCTGCAATCTGAACTGACCTTTCTAAAGATCATTTCCATTATACGATGCTATAATTTGGTCGTTCGCAAATAGGATGTGAAAGAGTGTTTGTCTGTAAGAATGTTCCCTTGAAAGAAACATAAGAAACAGCAAATCTGGGACTGAGGCAGCAGTTCTTAATGAGAAGTGATTAGCAGTGAATCAAAATGCACAGTACAACAAGCACGTCATTCAAATGCAAATGCGAGCCAACGCACATCACTTATTTATGCAACAAGAGTATGATGGAGCTTCTTGTCTGATTCCTGAAAAACGTTTGACGTCACTGCTGGGTTACAGAACAAGTACCATCCACTGGGGACTTCAAACAATTTACACGCTCGCGCCCCCATAAATTGGCGGCGGAACAGAACACAAAGATGCGTTCGATTATATATTCACGTACCTATTACAATAAATTACAGAGGTCCCTTCAAAATCTTTTTTACGAAAGAGGGAAGATAACTTTTATGGCGGTGGTATGCGGGCTTCTTATATAGAAAACCCCCACTCCGCTTCTAAACTAAAAGTTGGCAACGTTCTTGTTGCGCCTTTCTTCACGTCACTCCACGAAATTTAGATGAATACAGTATTTAGAGCACAAAGAACGACTTCATCCAACTTGTGTTGTTAAATATTCCATTACGAAGCTTACCGACTGCGATATACGCAACGGCTCATGAACAGCTAGACAGCAGCGCGGAGGGCACGGGCATGTGTTCGAATCCCGAATAGGGTACTTACGTTTGCCCGTTGTTAATATGACGATCTGTGTTGATTAAGGTACGGCGTATGTCGAGCATATAGCACAGAAGTCCCGACCATGTGTCTGTCTTGTTTTCTTTTATATAAATACTTTATTGGTCACTCATTAACTCGAAAAATAACAGTCCGATCCGTTTGGGTATGGATAATATTAATTTATTATTAAAAGATATTATGAATTATGACAGTAGGAAAAATTTCTTGTTGGTTATACTAGGGTTGGATAAAAAGTAATGGCAACAGTTCGATATTTCTGACATGGCTTTATTCACAGGGGTACAACATTTACGTACCTTCTATATAGTCGCCCCCCTTATTTATTACCTTTTACCAAATGTTTGGAAGGCGTCGTACACCATCAGCGCATCCATCTTTGTTGATGTTCCGTATTGACCGCCCTAAAGCACGGATAAGTTCATCTCTGGTATTGTACCGGGTCCCTCGCAGTGGTTCTTTCACTTTGGTGAAAAGATCGTAATCGCATGGATCATATCGGGTGAGTACGGTGGATGTTCCAGTAGTCCGCGTTTTCCGTCTGCCTTGGAGGTACAGCGTGGTGCAGTATTACCCCATCAATGTCATACGCCACAATGAACATCTCCTTCACAGCACTTTGTGTAGGGCGCACTTTCTTTGGACGAGGAGAACCGGGATGCTTCCATTCATTTGATTGACGTTTCAAGTTTGGGTCATACGAGCGAGTCCAGGTTTCGTCCATAGCGACGATTCGTCCAAGAAAGTCGTCACCTTCCCTTTGGTACCGGTGCAACAAGGCCTTCCCGGAACGCTTTAACCCATCGTGCAACTGTGCGATATGGCAACGCTGCATCGCCACATGCTTCACGCAGTCCCTGAAAACATTCTTGTGCACTATGACCTCGTGCCATTTCAATTTTGATCCAGGAACGTTGCTCTAGTTTTGTAAGGATGGTCTTAGGGCGCTCGCACTATCCCTATGAAAGTGAACGTTCTACACACTGCAGTAGATTGATGGAGTACTGTCGCCGCTGGCTGCACTAACTCATCTAACAGTCCTTGTTCATGACCACACAGCTGGCAGCTCTCGAACGCACCACCGTCACGTGACAGCAGTGTTGCCATCACTTTTTATCCAACCTATGTATTATGATTAAAAGCTGGGAGATTCCATATATGACAATCAATAATGCATAATCTGAAAGGACAAATGAAAATCGCAGATGATTAAAATGGCTACTACAAATAAACAGCGGGCACAATGTGTTCTTTGGTATGCTAAATTTGAGAGTGTTAAATTTTATAAAGCAATGACAGTTCCAGTCTTTGCGTACGGGACGGGGAACTGTACGTCGAAAAGAAACAAAAGAACAACATTTATACTTCAGAGATGAGACTTCTACGTTTCATTGTTAGTTATTTCCTCAAGGACAAATTGAAAAGAAAGAAATTTCATTCATCCAAGGACTGATCTTTCACTGCAAACCCAGCGTTCTCCAATCTTTCCTATTTCCCGCCTTCCTCTTAGTCTCCTTATACGATCTATGTACAGAGCTATTACTATCATAGGTCCCAGAAAAGAGCGGCCGGCCCTCCGTGGTTTTAGCTAACAGTTTCTCCCGCGCAATCGACCTCCAGTAGGCATATGGCATTCAGTTTGCTTAGAAGTCGTGTAATGAAACTCTCGTTTCTTCAAGTGTACAAAGTTAGTGTACAAAGTTTAGTGATTATTGTGTATTTAGGTAATGCCTAGCAACAAATTCTCATTGTGTGAACGTGTGTACATGTACAATACGTACATAAACGGCAGAAGATTGTGTGCGAAAACATGACGAAAATTTCGAATAAAGTTTCCAAACAGACCTGTGCTTCTGCCAAAAAAAAAAAAATTGACGACTAAAAGATTTAAAGAAACAGGCTTAGTGAAGAATCGAAAATCAAGCAAAAAACCTAGTCACTTAATACTGTATTTGAGGAGAAAAACTCGATCCGGCGCCGGGGATCGAACCCGGGTCCTTGGCTCTATGTACCAAGCGCTCACCATTGAGCTACGCCGAATTCAATCCACAGCACCGGATCGAACCTTCCTCCTTCAGTGTTTCCCTTTGTGGCCTGACTCCAAGTTAGGCAACTTAGGTTTGATTCGCTAAGTAGTTTACTTCCTATATAAGAGTATATAGGCTAGAACCGATTACGACTGATCAGAAAGGGGAAAATAAATTGACTGTGCCTCTGGCTAAGAAGAAATTGCCTACTGAAGGAACCACTGGAAGGAATGGTGAACGGAAGAAAAGTTCGGGACAGAAGAAGATATTAAATAACAGACATTAGACTAAGATACATGGATCGCATGCGGAAATTAAGAGGAAAGCGGAAAATAGAAAAGACTGGAGTTAGTGGGTTATTTTACGACGGTTTATCAACAGCTTATGTTATTTAGCGTCTGAATGAGATGAAGGTGATAATGCCGGTGAAAGTTACCCAGCATTTGCTCATATTGGGTTGAGGGAAAACCCCGGAAAAAACCTCAACCAGGTAACTTGCCCCGACCGGGAATCGAACCCGGGCCACCTGGTTTCGCGGCCAGACGCGCTAACAGTTACTCCACAGGTGTGGACGAAAAGATTGGAGAATGCTGGGTTTGCGGTGAAACACTTGCCCTTAGGAAACACAATGAATGAATGGATTACGGCCAAGTTTATTACCACTGCAGAGACATCTCATAAGACAACGTACAACCACCCAGTCCCGTGGATGAAAGAAACATTTCTTCAATTACTCACGTTCGAAATCGAACCACGGATTGCTTGGATGGGCAGCGCGTACGCTTTCTCACAGCCACTGCGGCGTACGCAGATTAAATATAGCAGAAAATACAGAAGTACAGTATACTCGACAAAACCAACTTCTCTCAGTCGGGAATAGATACCAGAATTCTTCTGGTTTGAAAGTAACTGGGCGGATTACAATCGGACCCCATTATGAGTTTACTTTAAGTGATGCAGATCATTTACCTAAATACTGCCCTTATTATTACTGCCAACCTTTCGTATTAAATTTACATATGGATAAATTAGCGCACTTCAGACTTAATTTGAGGCCAATTAAGGTGTAATCGTGTTTTAATTCCGTGTAATTAGCTCAAGTTACGCTATTAGATACACAGTTACATTTGTTAACCAGTGCAGGGAACTGGTTACATTAATGTTATTCGCGTAATTGCTACATCTGATAAGAAATGTTGGTTTTATATCATCAACTGCTTGATCTGGCCACAGAAATAACGAAATTTGATAACGATAATAATAATAATAGGGGAGACTGTTGTACCTTTAAACACTTTCCACATTTCATTTTTTTTAATTTTGGGAAATGAAATTTTTTTAATGAAAAAATGCTTGAAATAATTATTGGAGATTCCTTTACAACTTCCTGTATGTATTTTCCTGCTTTACAGATCTATTAAGGATGGAAAAAATAAAATGAAGGGATATGTAATGTGTTCAGAGGTACAACAGGATCATGTACCTTGGAACATACCCTCTTGTAAGTTGGAACACATGGAATATAGGTGGAAATATAGCTGTAAAAACTGACAATCATATCTAAAATGTATTTTCAATCATAAACCGGAGCAGGATCCCTGATTTAGATTTTATTTCCTGGAGGAGCAATAACTGCTTCAACAGCTTTCTTCAAGATCCGGATCAATTGGGGACCTCTTTAATTCCAGACTTACTTCGTGACATGACCTTAAAATAAAAGAAAAACAAAAACTGATAGTATCGTGTAATTTGGAACATGTTCCATGGTACAAGATGTTTTGTGTTCAAAGGTACAAGAGGGTGCACGTTTAAACAAATATGGCTCCGTAAACTAGAGAGTCAAATAAATCATGGAAATTAAAATATGTTATTACTCACCAGATGATGGGGAACACACCGTACTTGAAAGATATTAACAAATGCAATCTGGTTTTGTGTTAGAAAACATACATCAATGAACGAAATGTTTACTTTTGGTACTAAAAAATTTCTTTTGTCTACGGAACTCAAACTTTGCAATAAATCAAACTGAAACTACGACCAGAGCTACTTAGCGGCTTTCTCTACAATCTACTTCATTTTGAGTCCTCTAGGTAGCAGCAAAAATTAAAAAACAAAAAATATTCAAAGGTACACTATGCTAAAGGTACAACAGTCTCCCCTAATAATAATAATAATAATAATAATAATAATAATAATAATAATAATAATAATAATAATAATAATAATAATAATAATAATAATAATAATTCATCATCCTGACAAGTATTAGGCCGAGTGGCCTGTTACGGTCTTGTTTTCTGTACATCTATTTTTTTTATGTCTGCCAACGGATCTTTTCTCCTCGGTCGATTATTTAAAATAGCCTTTGGAACTCTGTTGTTCCTCATTCTGTTGACGTGATTTTCCCAGTTTACTTGATATCGCCAAATGTATTCCATCACTGGTTCAGTCTTGAGTTCCTCCATGATAGGCTATCCTCATTCCGCTTGAGATCGAATTTAGTGTATCCCGCAGTCCTCCTCATGCATTTCATCTCACATGCTGTGATTTTGCTGATATCAAGAGCTCTTAAGGTCCATGCCTCGCTTCCATAAGAGAGAAATGGTCTTGCGAGAATATTATACAGGCGTAAACGGGTATATTTCTGAACAATATACAGGATTGAAAACATTATTGATTATGCTCATAATTTTAGTGTAGGCCTATTTGTTGATTTTCTGGGAGATATCCCTTTCAGATTGAAAAGGTAGGTCGTACCCCAAGTAAATTAATTCATTCACTCTTTCCAAAATTTTGTTTCCTAAAGGTATTTTACTTTGAATTGGGTCTATGCCACAAAATGCCATAATTTTTGTTTTATTAGGTGAAATTTCCAGTGAAAAGTATAGCACTGATTTGTAAATTTGCCTCGATTGATATTTTGCCGCGTTAAAAGGTAAAGGCGTCCCGCGCCGTGGCGTCTGTCTAGGACTCGTGTTAACGAAATGCGCGCTGGTTAGAGTTCTCGTGGGGGAAGAAATTTTCTCATGAAGTTTCGGCCAGTGTATGGGACCGGTGCCCACCCATCATCGTGATGCACTTGGGGGGCTACGGTAGGTAGCGAAATCCGGTTGCGAAAGCCAACTATAACGGCTGGGGGGATCATCGCTCTAACTACACGGTACCTCCATTCTGGTTGGATGATCGTCCACCTCTGCTTCGGTATGTGGGTGTGAGGTCAACAGCCGGCTGGTCGGTCTAGATCCTTCACTGGCTGTAGCGCCACGGATCATTATTATTATTATTATTATTATTATTATTATTATTATTATTATTATTATTATTATTAAAGGTAAAGGTATCTCCGTCACACGCCATGAAGGCACTTGGGGGGCATGGAGGTAGAGCCCCACGCTTTCTTGACCTCGGCACTAGAATGAGGTTGTGTTGTCGGCACCGCCTTTTACCCCCGGGAAAGACCCGGTACTGAATTTTATAGGAGGCTGAGTGAACCTCGGGGCCGTTCTGGAAGTTTGACAATGAGAAAATCCAGTCCGTAGCCAGCTGCTCTACCAACTGAGCTACCCGGCCGGCCATTTTGCCCCGGTATTAATAATAATAATAATAATAATAATAATAATAATAATAATAATAATAATAATGTATTTATTCTGTAAGGCATACGCTAGAAGAATATCGAAATTAAATACCTCTTAAATTAAGCGACAAATTAAATTACATGATTACTTGATAAATTATTTACAATTGAAGGGTCCACCTCTGTGGAGTAACGGTTAGCGCGTCTGGCCGCGAAACCAGTTGGCCCGGGTTCGAATCCCGCTCGGGGCAAGTTACCTGGTTGAGGTTTTTTCAGGGATTTTCCCTCAAAACTCAATACGAGCAAATGCTGGGTAACTTTCGGATTCATTTCACCGACATTATCACCTTCATTTCATTCAGACGCTAAATAACCTGAGATGTTGATACAGTGTCGTAAAATAACCCAATTAAAAAAACAATTGAAGGGTCTGGTGGAAGAGGAAGTTAACTCCATTTTACCACATTTTTCATAAGAGACACTTAAGTGCCTCTCTCTTGCGACACACACGTAAGCGAAGTAAATTTTAATCTTGTACCACGCTCAGTTTCCAGCGGGGATCTACCTCGTTCGTGTACCAAACATGCCGCTAAGTTTTCTCTATACTGTATAAAGGCAGAAAGAATTGAATTTTGAAGTTACCTCCCTCTTGCGCCAAGCCTTTCAATTATGAATTTATAAATGTATGTAAAATTCTCATTTCAGCAATTGAAATATCTAATATCTAAATAATTAGAAGTGATAGGCTTAGTCTCTTTCAGGTTACGTAGCGCTGAGCCTTTTTGAATAGTTTCGGGACTGCTTAATGACCTTTGTGCGAGATCGTGCGTATTTGCTTGGTTTCCGCACAAAACCAATCCGCGGAAAGTCTAAAATTCCACATTCAGTATTCCCAACCTAACACACATAACAATTTCCCTCTTCTTACCGCTTAAGTGACATATTGATTTTACTGCTTTAGGCTTTTAACATACTGGAAACTTACCACTGCAATTTCACCTAAATTGCACTGTTAATTATTGTTTTTAAATATTTGCAAAAATTAAGGAAACTCTACAACTCCACTAAAGTTGCTGCATTCGTGATGCAAGTAACATTAAGGAAGCCGTGAAAAATCAACAAGATTCCAGACTCATCATAGACTGGGGGGGGGGAAAAAGACAGACGTATATCACGGCCTGTTGGAGTATAGTAAACACAGAATAGTAATATACGTTACAAGAGCGGTATGTTGACGTTTTCATGGTCGAGGAAAAGATTGAAAAAGCGAAACGTAGTTGAGCTTTTTTAATTTCCGAGAACATGAAAACAAACACACCGCTCGTGTATCGTACATTATTTTGTGCCAAGATCGTTTATTACATACCTGAAAGAGGAATTTCTAATTAGTTGCAATGAAATCTCCATGTTGGTTTCTGTTTAATGACGGCAACTTCGGATAACTAAATTTCTTTCTTCAACATTGTTGCTATAAAATGTTTTCTGTGTTTACTATACTCCAGCAGGCCGTGATATACGTCTGTCTTTTTTTTCCCCCAGTCTATAAATGTAAACTTAAAACAAACGGTAAGTTTATGTAATGATTTATTTTTCATCTTAATATTTTAACAATATTATTTATATAACATATTGCAGTAATAACATCCGCATCTGGAATCTTGTTGGTTTTTTCACGGATTCCTTAATGTTACTTGTATCAGGAATGCAATAAGTTTCGTGGAGTGGTAGACTTTACTTAATTTTTGCAAATATTTAAAAACAATAATTAACATTGTTTCCAATTTATAATATTACTATGTTAAACGTCTCTAAAAATAATATGTTAAAAGCCTAAAGCAGTAAAATGAATGTCGCACTTAAGCGGTAAGAAGAGGGAAATTGTTATGTGTGTTACTTTGGGAATACTGAATGTGGTATTTCACACTTACCGCGTATTGGTTCTGTGCGGAAAACAAGCAAATACGCACGATCTCGCACAAAACATTTTAAAGCAACAATGTTGAAGATAGATATTTTTGTTTTGCAAATTTGCAGTCATTGAACAGAAACCAAGATGGAGATTTCATTGCAACTAATTAGAAATTCCTCTTTCAGGTATGTAATAAACGATCTTCGCACAAAATAATGTACGATACACGAACGGTATGTTTTCTTTCAATTCTCGGAAATTAAAAAAGCTCAACTACGTTTCGCTTTTTCAAACTTTTCCTCGAACATGAAAACTTCAACATACCGCTCTTGTAACGCATATTACTATTTTGACGTTGCAGAGATAGGTGTAATTTTTACGATGTTGTATCAACTACTAGGTTGTTTACTTCTTATTTAAATTCCATGGCTGTGATTGCTGGCAGAGAAACGCGCTCGAAGGTTAACATTTCCCGTTCCTGTTCAGACCTACTTCCTAAGGGGCGAACTCCGCTGGAGCGTGAAGCTGACCACACAACTCACCCAGTGTTTTCCTTGATTAAGGCCTCTGTGACCACTGACATTTTCTCAAAAGAGCAACCAAGTGTTATTAACGGACCAACAAACACAAATTAGAGCCGACTACATTATACAGCCAACTCAGTCAATTATTATTCTCGTCCTCACCCACTGTATTCACCCCCTTTATTTCCTAGCTCTATATTTATTATTTCATTTCTCATTATAATTTCATCTTCTTTGCTTCTCTTTCTTTCTATGTTATTTTTCTTTGTTTTATTCCGTCTTTCCATTCTTTGCCTTCATTATTTTTTGTTCTTCTTCTTCTTACAAGCCTTATTTTCTCTTTTTTTCTTTCACATTATTCCTTATTTTATGATCTTGTCCCTTTTTGTCTTTCTCATCATGTTCTCTTCATTCTTTTCCTTCTCTCTTATCATTCTTCTTTGTCTAACATGTTTCTGTACTCTTTCTGTTGTTTTACCCTTCTACCCTTTCTCTTGTTTTCATTTTTCCTTATTTTTTGACATATCACGTACTGTCGGTGACTCAGGAGAAGACGAGGGCGGAATGAGGAATAGTGCAATATTTTTACTATTAGTAAGTGGAAATAATGTTTCCACTTACTAGTAGTACAAGTATTGCACGTGTTGTCGTAACGTTATCTAATAATCACTCTTTTTTCTCACTTCGTGCTCGTCTTCTCCTGAGTCACCGACAGTACGTGATATGGCGTTGTTAGCAGAAGAGAAAATGATACTAAAGGATATGCTGCTGGAGCTAAATGACAACTGTGAGCAGTATGGGATGAAGATAAATGCAGATAAGACGAAGAGTATGGTCATAGGAAGAAAAATACAGAAGATAAACTTGCGAATTTTAAATGAGGCAGTAGAGCAAGTGGACAGCTTCAGATACTTGGGGGTACTACAGGGACATCATTTTATATTTACTTCAATTTTTATTGTATCTGAATTTTTTAATGTACTTCACTCCCACCCCCTCTACTAGTAAACTTCCAATGGTTCTCCACACAGAATAGAGGACGCGTGTGCAGTACTGAGTTACTGAGTATAGTACGTTCCAGAAATATGTTCGCGTTTTCCAGTGACGAAAGAGCTTTCAATATTGAATCATATTTTCACACAGGTACTGTCGTCTGTTTCCCTAGGTCGCATCCCGGTTTCCCCCACCCGTTTCTGCTCGCCCCTCTGTAAAGGCTAGTGGCTGGGCTGTCGTAGCTCTTTTCTGAAAACATTAATTTCTGTTAGGAATTGTACGTCTACGTAATATTATACAACTGTTTAAAATAACTTAAATAAAAAGGCCTCGTTAATTGTCACGTGATTTCTCCCCTTTCTACGACCCTGCAACAAAACCATTTGGACGGACGGTAGATAGAATGTCTGAGTAATTTTATCTTTTCGGATCGAGCAGAAGTGAAGATTGAATTTACAGTACATAAGGTACTATTTTATAGGGTAGGTACAGAATTATTTCAACATGAGTTACTAGTACAAAGGACGAAACTGGTAATTGGAATTAGGTACAATAATCTATAGTGCAATAATACGCACAAAAGAACTGAAGCCTGTATCGTAATGAACGGCTACCATTTTTCAAAAAATATCCATATTATGATTATTTTTCAATTTAACTTCATTCTCCGTATTGTACGCTAATGTGCTGTAGACAGTATAATATACACTACATAATGAATACGTCCAAATGGATAGCTCAGTTCGTGAGTAAAAACACTTATTGTTAATACAGTACTGTATTTTGATTAAACAAAAACCTAACCAAAAATGATCAAACTCAAAATCGCGATATTTCCTAGTTTACGTAAATGGATGAACTACTTTTCTTCCCTCCTATACCTAGTAAAGTGATTTGTCTATATTTTATGCAGTATCATCGAACTCCAGTCGTGGAAGGGGGTAGCAAACGGTGTTTCCGGTTCTCAACAGTTAATCCAAAGGTATGGCCAGGTTCATATTAGACATGTTAGTAAAAATAAAATGATGTCCGTGTACAACCTTCTTTCTCCGCCACGCATTCATTCCCCTTGTCCTCCTTTTATTACCATTGCTCTTCTTCTGTTCCTGTTGTATTCCTTGCATTCCACCTGTACTCTTTGTATTACCATTGTTTTCCCTGTATTCCACATGCACTCCTTGTATTATCATTGTTCTCCTTGTATTTATCTTTGTTCTCGTATTTCCCGTTGCCTTTCCTGTCTTCCTCTTGCTATCCTTTTTCCGCACGATATTCCCTTCTACATAAAGATATGCAACATAGTTAAGCTATGCACCTGTCGACAGGTGATCGCATCCAACCGTAGTTCTATGTAAAGATAGGCAACATAACTGCCGACTTTTCTCGTCGTTTTGAGTATTTTCCTTGTTTATTTCCCCTATCATCATTTTAATTTTTCATTCCGTTTACACGTTTCTTTGTTTTCCTTATCATTTTCTCATTTACCTTTGTCTTTTCTTTTTCTTCTTAATACTCTATCCACAATTGGACGGAGTTTCGCAATAATAGACCAACCGACAATTTGAAAAAAAAAAAAAAAAAAAGAGATATTTGCACAAATCTGTTGATGGCAGGCTAATTTGACTCTGAAAAAAATCAAGAATGCGATATCTGAATTTTGCTGCTATTTATAAGCAAAAATTCGTTTATTGCATAAAATTACTTTGTTTTGCTTTGAAATATTAATTCAATTGCTGGTCTCTTGTTAAAAATCGGTTAGCCTTTTGTCGGTATTATCTGTGGTATATTTTGTAATAGTATGAAATACTTCTTGCATAAAATGTTATAAACAAATTTATTTCAATGGCCAATATCTCGAAACAGGTTTTTGGCGCTTGGTCTCTTATTGCGTAACTCCGTCCAATTCTTCGTTCTCTTAATTCTTAATTTTCCTTTCTTTGCGTTGTCAATCGGTTTCTCGTCCTCCGCCGTATTCTCTGCGTTTGTTGTATTAATATTTTTTCTTCTTATCCTCATCCTTCTTATTTTATTTTTCCTCCCTAGTCTTCTATTTCTTCTCCTTCCCTCTGCTTAACCTCACACATCTTCCCTTCTCTGCAGACAGTCTGCCTCCTGGTTTACATTAGTTTCTCCAAGCAAATGCCAGGATGGAACACAGACCATGACCAATTTATTTTTAACACTTTCCGTTCGCAATTCGTAATTATCAAATCACAATACAAGCTCTGAATAACTTCTGCAGATGGAAAGTTTATATACTATATAAACATGTAAATAGACTATCATCAGTAAGTAGCTAAATGGGTTAAGCATATAGGCCTGTTTCGTCTTCCAAGATTTGAGACAAATTCTTCTTACTTTTCTACCCGTTTCTCTACAGCAGGGGTTCTCAACATTTTTATGATTGTGAGCACCTACCACACGTAATACTAAGAGATAAAACACCATGAAGTCGAATAGGTTTAATATATGAATATACAGGGTGTTCTGAAAAAGGTTCCAATAATTTAGAAAGGAGGTAGTATGCGTTAAAACAAGCAATAAAAGTCCTATAAACATGGTTTCTAAAATTCATATCTTCTGAGAAATGAGCAAATGTTTATCTTCCACTGTGAGCTCTTTGGCAAGAAGCACATGAGGAAACGGAATGCAACCGTTTGTCATACGTATTTCGTTTCTTTCCCAAGAGCTAACAGTAGAAGATATGTTGCTCTCACAGTGATAGTGAACATTGGGCTCATTTCTCAGAAGATATTATAATTTTACAAAACATGGTCCGATTCAACAGATACGAAACTTACTCGACTCGCACAGGAATAATTGAAGACGTAACATTTTAAGGCCCAATTGTATAAAACTCCCTGACTAAAGATCAATTTTGATCTTTGAACCGAGTTCAGACACTTCTTCTATTGTATAAAACTTTTCTGCGATCAAATTACCTAGGTTCAAATGCAATCTAAGTTCACGTGAAAAGGACTTGGCAACATCGCATAAACAGGTGAAGTATGTGATGCGTGGGGCATGTTTTACAGGTCTGTTCAGTGTAGCCAATTTAGCGACTTTAACTATTTTTCGACGACAATTTCTTTTAACTTTTATATTGCTTAAATAGGGATTTAGCGACCTTTTTAGCACCTCATAGTGAGAAAATTTAATCTTTCTTTGTTGATAATAAGAAATCTAGCGACTTTCCAACTACTTTTTGGCGACTTTTCGCACTCTGTTGGAGACACTGGTTTGTGTTGTGCGTTGTAAATAATGGCGGACAATAAGAAGAAGGTTGACTGTTCTCCAAATTGTTATAATGTTATAGTGTTTGATACTGCTAAACATAATAAAGCTTTGTAAAACGACAATTTTCGTTTAGTAATACAGCTAATTGAAAATTTATGGATGTACCTATCATATCCATGAATAATTAATGGTTGTTATAAACATAATATAATTATAGATTATGTTATTTGATACTGCTGAACACGATAAAACCTTATAAAATATAAGAATGTTTGTATATTAAGGCAAGAAATTGAAAAAAAAAATATATATATATCTACCATATATTAATAATAATGGTTATTATTTTTGCACAATCTGCCACTCGTATACTTCAAACAGAAAGGAAATAACTGAACTTGGATCATATAACTTAATCGGAGAAATTTCTTCAGTCAAAGTTGACTTCAGTTTAAGACAAATTAATCTCAGATTAGACTTTATACAACACAAAATTCCAAGTTCAGCTAGAACGAGGATCAATTTAACCTCTCATCTAAGATTAAATGGTTTATGGCCCTAAATGTGCTAAGTGCCAATTTGTCAAAAATTTCATTTTATTCAATCTAAGGGAAGAACATCCATATGACAATATCATATTAAATTGTCTTTGTCGTAACTCAATTAGGTTCTCAACATGCATTGTACAGTATGTTTTTCGTCAATATTTCAGAAAGTTGTTTTGGCGCTTAGCACATTTAGAATGTTAGGTCCTCAATTACTGCAGTGTGGAATCAATTTACGTTTAATAGTATGATTACGAACTTAAACGTAATGTCGTCTGCTTAAGCGTCATTTTGATACAAACACAAACAAATGTAATACGTAGTGACAAACGGTTGCATTCTGTTTCTTCATTTGTTTCTTGCCCAAAAGCTCACAGTGGAAGACATGTTGATCCTATAGTGATGGTAAACATTTGCTTATTTCTCAGAAAATATTAATTTTAAGACCCATGTTTATATGACTTTTATTTCTTGTTTTGATGCGTACTATCTCCTCTCTAAATATTGGAGCCTTTTTTTCCGAACACCCTGTATAACAAATAAAACATGAACTTTTAAAACACTAAAAGTAATGAGATCCTTGAACCTCAATGTTGTTCAAAATTTCAGTGATCTCCAAGGAGAATTCGCTTTGTTCTTAATGTATTTCATAACTGTGAAAGTTTTTTCGTATTGGTAGATCCCCAGAACAAAGACAGACAGACATTTGAAAGAAACATTAAGTAATATTTGGAATATTATTGTGTTTTCTGCTTCCGAAAGGCTATAAATTTCTCCTTTTAAGCAAATATTTCAGCGCTAAGAAGGACTTGTTTCCTCCATTACTGCATCTTGTATAATGAAAATTGGTATGTGTAAAACACTGTCCTTCTGCTATACGAAAAAAAATATTTTTACGATTAAAAATATTTATTTAGTTTGTTTTTTTCAAAATTAAATATGGTAGTAATTTACTGTGCAGTGATGAAGCGTTTCTCTCATAACTCATAGACTTGTTAACTTTCTCATGTTCTCTCTCTTTTATTTTATTGCTGAAAATCATGTTTATAATATCATGGTCTTTCAACTACATTCCTTAATAAATAATATATTTTTTTTATTTTGTGTTAAAAAGAAAATACTGATATTTCACCATTTTTAAATGAATTTACTTTTTATCAGACAATCTATCTAAGATAGAGGTCTTGCACCATATTGTAGATATGACATGCATAAATATACACAAAAAATTGCATCATAGAATGTTGGATAGTTTTTGAGTTATGTGGAAAACACTTCATCGCTGCAGAGTGAACTCACTTTTGAAAAAAAATGTAATTTTTTTTTTGAATCGCAAAAATATTTGTTTTGTATAGCAGAAGTAGTGTTTTACAGATACTAATTTTCATTATTGTACAAAATTGTTAGGGCTAAAGCAGGGAGATGCACTATCACCTTTACTTTTTAACTTCGCTTTAGAATATGCCATTAGGAAAGTTCAGGCTAACACAGAGGGTTTGGAATTGAACGGGATACATCAGCTTCTTGTCTATGCGGATGACGTGAATATGTTAGGAGAAAATCCACAAACGATTAGGGAAAACGCGGAAATTCTACTTCAAGCAAGTAAAGAGATAGGGTTGGAAGTAAATCCCGACAGACTAAGTATATGATTATGTCGCGTGACCAGAATATTGTACGAAATGGAACTATAAAAGTTGGAGATTTATCCTTCGAAGAGGTGGAAAAATTCAAATATCTTGGAGCAACAGTAACAAATATAAATGACACTCGGGAGGAAATTAAACGCAGAATAAATATGAGAAATGCCTGTTATTATTCGGTTGAGAAGCTTTTGTCATCTAGTCCGCTGTCAAAAAATCTGAAAGTTAGAATTTATAAAACAGTTATATTACCGGTTGTTCTGTATGGCTGTGAAACTTGGACTCTCACTTTTTTGAGAGGAACAGAGATTGAGGGTTTTTGAGAATACTATTGTTAGGAAAATATTTGGGGCTAAGAGGGATGAAGTTACAGGAGAATGGAGAAAGTTACACAACGCAGAGCTGCACGCATTGCATCCTTCACCTGACATAATTAGGAACATCAAATCGAGACGTTTGAGATGGGCAGGGCATGTAGCACGTATGGGCGAATCCAGAAATGCATATAGAGTGTTAGTTGGGAGGCCAGAGGGGAAAAGACCTTTGGGGAGGCCGAGACGTAGATGGGAAGATAATATTAAAATGTATTTGAGGGAGGTGGGATATGATGATAGGGACTGGATTAGTCTTGCTCAGGATAGGGACCAATGGCGGGTTTATGTGAGGGCGGCAATGAACCTCCGGGTTCCTTAAAAGCCAGTAAGTAAGTAAGTATTGTACAAGATACAGTAATGGAGGAAACAAATTTTGAATATTTCCAAAATTTTACTGCTGTAAGCTGTACCTAACCCCTTAAGGGAGACGAGTTTTCGAGTACGGGAAATTCTAATGTATGTCAGTAGGACGGGCAGATTCCCATTTTGTCTCTCTTGCCATACTCATTCTGTCACTTGCTCGCCAATGTCATATCATTTTATATACTAAAAATAGACGACGTCGTCATTAAACAAAGGCTTGCCTATCTGTCGTGGGCAGTGTTCAGCCATTGTCCCACAAGCAAGGACAGAGCTCGAACTCGGGTTATCCGATAATGGACTGGAATGGTACTTAGAACGGTCGATAGCTGTCGCTATATTTGGCTGTGGTAATTTGTTGTGACTGTAAAACGGTCACTCCTCTCAACGGCGCGTCTGATTTCTCGTGTCGGAAACTTCAATTAAGAAGCTAATAGCATCATTTAGTTTACTTTCTGCATTTTAACGATTATAAAAATAATTACAGCCAAGCGTCATACTTCAAATTATTCACAAGAGATGGATTTGATAAATAATAGGAATAAAAATCTGCTTGGTTCCTTAAAATACAAAGCAATAAACGTTGAATAATACTAAACGTAATATAAGCACAGGGACATCATTTTATTTTTACTAACATTTTTAATATTAACCTACCTATACCTTTCGCTACCCCTTCCACGACTGGAGTTCGATGATACTGGCGTAAAACACAAATCACTTTACTAGGTACAGGAGGGGAGAAAAGTACTTCAGCCATTTACGTAAACTAGGAAATATCGCAATTTTGAGTTCGATAATTTTCATTAGGATTTTGTTTAATCAAAATGCAGTACAGTATTAACAATAAGTGTTTTTACTCACGAACTGAGTTATCCATGCGAACGTATTGGTTATGCAGTGTATATTATACTGTCTACAGCACATTAGAGAATGAAGTTAAATTGAAAAATAATCATAATATGGAGATTTAAACACATATTTGAAAATGGAGGCCGTTCATTTCGATACAGGCTTCAGTTCTTTTGTGCATATTATCGCACTATAGATTATTGCATCTAATTCCAATTGCCAGTTTCGTCCTTCGTACTAGTAACTCATGTTGAAATAATCCTGTACCTACTCTGTAAAAGAGTACCTTACGTACTGTAAATTCAATCTTCACTTCTGCCAGACTCGCACAGATAAAATTACTCAGACATGCTATCTACTGTCAGTCCAAGTGGTTATGCCGCAGGATCGTAGAAAGGGGGGAAATCACGTGACAGTTAACGAGGCCTTTTTATTTAAGTTATTTTAAAAAGTTGTATAATATTACGTAAACGTCCAATTCCTAACAGAAATTAATGTTTTCTGAAAAGAGCTAAGACAGCCCAGCTTTTACAGAGGGGCGAGCAGGAGCAGGTGGGGGAAATCGGGATGTGACGTAGGCAAACGGACAGTACCTGTGCGAAAATATGATTCAATATTGAGAGCTCGTTCGTCACTGGAAAACGCGAACATATTTCTGGAACGTACTATACTCACTATCTCAGTGCAGTTTACTATATGCGGCCTTGATTCTGTCTGGAGGACAGTTCGAACTTCATTAGTAGAAGGGGTGGGAGTGAAGTACATTCAAAAGCTCAGGTACAATAAAAATTGAAGTAAAAATAAAATGATGTCCCTGTACAATCACAAAATGAAACAAAAAATCAAATAAAAGCAAAAACCAACAGGTGCACAGCTTCACTATGCTAAATCTCATTACAGAGAACTAACTACATGTGGGTGATGTAAGAAATGTAATAACGAGAATACAAGGATAGCGGGAAGACATGGAGAACAAGGGGTATGGAGAACTTGCGGCCGCAACTGAAGAAAAACGACCGGGAAGACTGCATCAAGTGCAACACGATAATGCACGCCCGCACTTTGCTAACATGACGAAAGCAGCTATCCAATTTGGTTGGGAGGTGATTCCACATTTCCCATAATCTCCCGATCTTGCACCCCCAGATTACACTTTTTCCGTTCTCTATTCAACAGTCTTCAAGGGAGCTCCTATGATAACGAAGAAGTTTCACAAACTTGGCTTGACGGAATCTAAAAACTACCTCAGCTTTGGCAGGGAATCATAGATAATGTAGAAGAATATTACTGAATAATTTCTGTCTTCTATTCATCTCAAATAAACATTTTTTCACAGCGAAAAAATGCTACTAACTTCCGCATCAACCCTATACTTTCGTTAAAACATATTAGCAATACAACCGACCATACACAAGAATACACAATTAGAAAAAGATACTAAATATTTTAGCAAAATAACTAACAATTCATATTTCATTAATTTAGAAGCTATTTTTTTTTTACATTCATCGTTGAGAAGCGTTTACAAGTTGTCAAAATTACGAATTAACCTGACTATTACACTTTTACTACGTCATACTACTACGAAAGGACGTCTTTCAACCAATCATGACTGCTTATCGAACAATTTTATCGCTTCCATAGCATTTGTTTGCTTTTATCACTACCCTAGCATTTGTTTCTTTGTTTGCCAACATTTCAAACTGCAAAATCTTTACGGTACTACTGGGTATTCATTTCAAAGTGTGTCATGACGTCACTGTTGTGAGTCAGCGATTTGAAGCGAGTTTCAGCTTTTATGTCAGAGAAGCTGCCTATTAATCAAGGCGTTCAACCTAAACTTGAGAACGTGTACTGTATAACTTGAACGTCGTAGCAACAAATGGCGGTCTGTAAAGTCTGTGTGCTACCATAACTTCTTTCGAACTGTGTTTTGCGTGAGCAAGTCGTACGCAGGGTATTTGTTATCGGCTGCGTACGGCAACATTCCACAACATAAATCAAATGCTCCGTGTCCATGTTGACCGTCGAAGTTAATGTCAACAAATACGTAAGTAATCGTCTTAATCCTCCCCACATATCCCGACAGTAAGAAAAAAACTCACCTCAGTACGTGTTTCAAAACAGTTCACATTCTTGCCACTACAGGTGTTACCTCGGTAAGTACTCTTCAGAATGAACGCCGTACTTGCTAGGCAACTTCTCTGGCACATACGTAATACGCCTCTGCGGAAGTGTAGAAAGATTGAATTCTCTAGGCTCAACGACTAGCCACATGACGGCATACAGCGAGCCATGACACACTTTGAACTGAACACGCAGTATAAAACATGCTTTGCGATCGTAATTTGTTTCCCGCATACATAGTCGACTGAAAATGGCGGCCCCGTTCGAACATTTTGGTGAAGGTAACATTAGCGAAACAGAATTTTAGTAAGTCAATTAATATCTATTTTATTGTATTAGAGTACTTTATTTCTTCTAATCTTTATATACTTTTTCTAATCGTGTAATAGTCAATTAAATCCCACTCAAGTTTTGATTTTCTCTAGATAAATCAAAACCTCTGGTGAGATTATTGTTGAAAACATTATCTACAGTACTTTTACTAACCGATGTATTCTATTTACCCCACTCTTCGTGTCTCATTTTTATCCCTTCCAACCCTAAATAGCCCGAGAAATGTCATTAAGGTATATCTCAAAACGGTGCAGGGAGGATCTGACCTTTGCTGGGGTCACGGGAGCATCTTCTGCGGACCTCTGGAAAAAGAACTAAGGAAGAGGCTAGTGAAGTGCTTTGTATGAAGTGTGACACTGTATGGGGCAGAAACATGGACATTACGACGAAGTGAAGAGAAGCGAATAGAAGCATTTGAAATGTGGATATGGATAAGAATGGAACGTGTGAAATGGACAGACAGAATAAAAAATGAATCGGTGTTGGAAATAGTGGATGAAGAAAGAATGATGCTGAAACTGATCAGGAAGAGGAAAAGGAATTGGTTGGGTCGCTGGCTGAGAAGAAACTGCCTACTGAAGATGCACTGGAAGGAATGGTGAACGGGAGAAGAGTTAGAGGTAGAAGAAGATATCAGATGATAGACGATATTAAGATATATAGATCATTATGAGGAAAGGAAGAGGAAGGCAGAAAATAGGAAAGATTGGAGAAAGCGGGTTTACAGTGAAAGACCTGCTCTTAGGAGAACCCTTCGCCTTGTTTCACACTTTACAGTCGTACCAAAAAGAGAACCTTTACGAACTTTTCTCATAGGCTAAATAAATATTTTTCTTCATTTGAGTGTGTTCTGTCGGATTTATTCTTTCACATACTTCTGTAGTTCACTTCTGTAGCTGGCGATTTTGTTAACTGTAATGTATGTCCTCAGTCCTTTTGTGGTCCAATAATATATGTCCTCTTATGGACTTAATCTCATTTCAGCTGCCTTTATTCTGACCTGATCTGAGTGTACATATTTGTAATGTTGCGAGAGGTAGTATGTTGTAAATATTAACGGTTTCTGATCTCACTTCTTGTGAATATTTGTTTTTGTTAGAATTTAGCTAGGTCATGGAAGAGCATAGCAGTACAGAAAACGAGCTCTTGCATTTGCATAACTCTGACACTGAAAGAAGTGATGAGCTTCATGCTCCGACCGCTTTACCCCCGGATTACATATCGCCTTAACGAGTATTCTGCTCGTAGTATTATTACAGCATTTTTATCCCTTCCAACCCTAAATAGCCCGAGAAATGTCATTATATCTCAAAACGGTGTAGGGAGGATCTGACCTTTGCTGGGGTCACGGGAGAGTTGGAACACTCGATGTGTAGCAAATCAAATAGGAAGTATCGACAACGCATGGTGTCCACACCCAGACACTTCGTGAAGCGGAAGTGGCACACAAAACCGTTTCTGCTGGCACGCAAGTCAATGACAACAGCAATCCCGCAATTCAATGCTGTAATAATATTACGAGCAGAATACTCATTAAGGCGATGTGTAACCCGGAGGGGTAAAGCGGTCGGAGCATGAAGCTCACCACTTCTTTCAGTGTCAAAGTTATGCAAATGCAAGAGCTCGGTTTCTGTACTGCTATGCACTTCCATGACCTACCTAAATTGTAACAAAACAATTATTCACAAAAAGTGAGATCAGAAACCGTTGAGATTTACAACATACTACCTCTCGCAACATTACAATTATGTACACTCAGATCAGGTCAGAATAAAGGCAGCTGAAATGAGATTAAGTCCATAAGAGGACATATATTATTGGACCACAAAAAGACTGAGGACATACATTACAGTTAACAAAATCGCCAGCTACAGAAATGAATTAGAGAAGTATGTGAAAGAATAAATCCAACAGAACACACTCAAATGAAGAAAAATATTTATTTAGCCTATGAGAAAAGTTCGTAGAGGTTCTCTCTTTGGTAAAAAAGGTATCCCCGTAACATGCCATGAAGGCACTTGGGGGCATGGAGGTAGAGCCCCATGCTTTCCATGACCTCGGCACTAGAATGAGGTGGTGTGGTCGGCACAACGGTCTGACCGCCTTTTATCCCCGGGAAGGACCCGGTACTCAATTTTATAGGAGCTGAGTGAACCTCGGGGCCGTTCTGAAAGTTTGCCAACGAGAAAAAAAAAGGTACGACTGTAAAGTGTGAAACAAGGCGAAGCCGAGTTTCACAAACACACGAGGGCCAAAAAGATAACTTTACGAATGTGTGTCTTACAATGTCTTTTCTACGATAACATATTCATTCATTTAGTGTTCTGCCTAAGGGCAGGTCTTTCACTGCAAACCCAGCTTTCTCCAATCTTTCCTATTTTCTGCCTTCCTCTTCCTTTTCTCATAATGATCTATATATCTTAATGTCGTCTATGATCTGATATCTTCTTCTACCCCGAACTCTTCTCCCGTTCACTATTCCTTTCAGTGCATCCTTCAGTAGGCAGTTTCTTCTCAGCGAGTGACCCAACCAATTCCTTTTCCTCTTCCTGATCAGTTTCAGCATCATTCTTTGTTCATCCACTATTTCCAACACCGCTTCATTTTTTATTCTGTCTGTCCATTTCACACGTTCCATTCTTATCCATATCCACATTTCAAATGCTTCTATTCGCTTCTCTTTACTTCGTCGTAATGTCCATGCTTCTACCCCATACAATGCCACACTCCATACAAAGCACTTCACTAGTCTCTTCCTTAGTTCTTTTTCCAGAGGTCCGCAGAAGATGATCCTTTTTCTATTAAAAGCTTCCTTGACCATTGCTAACCTCCTTTTGACTTCCTGGCAGCAGCTCATGTTACTGCTTATAGTACACCTCAAGTATCTGAAGCTGTCCACTTGCTCTACTGCCTCATTTATTTTTCGCAAGTTTATTTTTATTTTATTGGGTTATTTTACGACGCTCTATCAACATCTAGGTATTTAGCGTCTGAATGAAATGAAGGTGATAATACCGGTGAAATGAGTCCGGGGTCCAGCACCGAAAGTTACCCAGCATTTGCTTGTACTGGGTTGAGGGAAAACCCCGGAAAAAACCTCAACCAGGTAACTTGCCCCGACTGGGATTCGAACCCGGGCCACCTGGTTTCGCGGCCAGACGCGCTGACAACTCCACACCTGTGTGTGGACTCGCAAGTTTATCTCCTGTATTTTTCTTCCTATGACCATGGTCTTCGTCTTGTTTGCATTTATCTTCGTCCCATTCAGTTCACAGCTGTCATTTAGATTCAGTAGCATATCCTTTAGTATCATTTCCTCTTCTGCTAACAAAGCAAACCAATAGAGCAAGTGATAAAACAACTAAAAACAAAATATTCCTCTGGATATGATGAAATTCCAAGTAAAGTTCTGAAAGCTTGTTCTGAAATATTATCCCCTCCGTTAAGCTATCTATGCAATTTGTCAATGCAATGTGGTATTTTTCCAGAAAGACTCAAATATTCAATAGTAAAACCAATATACAAAAAGGGAGATAAATGTACTATTGCTAATTACAGACACATATCATTATTAACAACATTTTCAAAAGTGTTTGAGAAAGTTATGTATAATAGATTATATCATTACCTGGAGTCCAACAATATATTAGTTTTAGAACAGTTTGGATTTAGAAAACAAAAATCGACAGAGAATGCTGCTTTTAGTTTGGTGGATGAAATACTAAATTCATTAAATTCGAAACTACATGTAGGTGACTTGGCTAAAGCATTTGATTGTGTAGACCATAGTATATTAGTAAAAAAATTGAAGTTTTATGGTATTAAAGATGAAATGTTGGGTTGGTTTACATCGTACTTATCAAATAGAAAACAAAAAGTAGAAATAAATGTACCAAATAGTCATAAAGTTACTTATTCAGAAATTATAAATATTAAACATGGTGTTCCGCAGGGGTCAATTTTAGGTCCATTGTTGTTTCTAGTTTATATTAATGATTTAGCCTTGACCATAAACAATTCATCCCATGTAATTTTATTTGCAGATGATACAAGTGTAATTATTTCAAGCAAACAATACGATCATTTTATAAACACTTCTAATACAGTGCTGAATCTAATGGATGAATGGTTCCATGCAAATAAACTAGCACTTAATGTTGATAAAACCAGTGCAGTCAAATTTAGTACACACAATAGTGCTCAGGTTTCCTACAGTATTTGATTAAATGGAACTCATCTCAAAGAATCTATAAGCTCAAAGTTTCTTGGTTTAGAATTGGATAATCACTTGAACTGGAAAACGCATATAGAATGTATTACTCGTAAATTGAGCTCTGCCTGTTATGCATTAAGATCCTTATCTACTATTGGTGATATAAACTTACTTAAAATGTCATACTTTGCATATTTTCACTCTGTAATGAAATATGGATTAATATTCTGGGGTAACTCGTCTGAAGCTAAACACGTTTTTGTTTTACAAAAGAAAGCTATAAGAATAATGGCCGGTGTGCATAAAAGGATCTCATGTAAAAATATTTTCCGAAACTTAGAAATCTTGACTTTACCTTGTGAATACATTCTTTCCCTAATGACGCTGTATATTAAGAACCAAGATAAATTCAGTACTAATCAAGACATTCATCATTTTAATACAAGACATAAATCAGATCTTCATCTACCCTCTGTTAGTCTAAGCTGTTTTAAAAAAGGAGTTCGCTATTCATGTATAACAGTCTTCAATGCACTGCCTAATAATCTTAAAGATTTGAAGAACAACGAGAAAAGGTTCAGAAAAGAATTAACCAAATTTCTACATACTCATACCTTCTACACAATTGATGAATTGTTTATGCTTGTGAATTGAATTATTCTACTTAAATGACATGTACAATTTTATATAGCTCAACTAAAATATGTTTTTATATTGACTTAATCTGTTTACTATGTATTGTATTTTTTGTTTAGCATAACTGATGAATTGTATGTACTGAAAATTGAATAGTATACTGTATAGGTCAACTGATGAATTGTTTAAGCTTATAAATTGAATTAATCTACTTCATATGAATTGTATAGCTTAAGGAAAATAAGTTTGTAAATTGAACTAATTTGATTGTATATGTTTGTATAGTTTGGCTGATGAATTGTACATGTTCTTAAAATGATTACTAGTCTGTGTAGCTCTACTGATGAATTGTATATAGACCTACTGTAAATTGAATGGTAATATGTATAGCTCAACTGATGAATTGTTTATGATTTTAAATTGAATTAATCTACTTGATATTAATTGCACAAATTTGTATAGCTTAATGAAAGTATGCTACTTTGTATTGTATATATTTGTATAGTTTTGGCCGATGAATTGTATATGCTTTAAATTGAATAGTAATCTATATAGCTCTACTGATAAATTGTTTGTGTTTGTAATTTGAAGTAGTTTGCATGATATGTATTATCAATTTCTGTATATTACAACTGGTTGAATTGTTTATGCCTTAAATTTAATTAAATTGTTTTGTATTATAATATAGCTCAACTTATGAATGATCGTTTGCGTTTGTAAATTTAATAATCTGATTGGCTATGTATTGTATACTTTTAGTAGAGCCATCGATGTAGCTCAGTCGACAGACTCGCTGGGCTGCTGATCCGGAGCTGCGTTCGGGCTTGGGTTGGATCCCCCTTTGGACTTTGGTTTCTTCGGAGGTTTTCCCCAGCCGTGGGACTGAAGCCGGATGGTCTATGGCGAGTCCTTGGCATCAACCCCTTTGATTTGATTACCCCCTTTGATTTGATTACCTGGTTGGGTTTTTCCGAGGTTTCCCCCACCGAAAAGGCAAATGCCGGGTAATATTTTGGCGAATCCTCGGACCTCATCTCATCTCACTACATCTCGCCAAAATGTAAAAAAATGTTTAAAAATTGTACAAAATTGTAAAAATTGTAGAAAATTACTAAATTGTAAAACTATAAAAATTTGTAAAAATTGTAATTGTAATATTGTAAAATGTTGACATGTTCCACATCTTAAAGCTTCATTGCTCATGTAAGATCTATGGAATAAAATAAAATGAATGAGTAAACTGACGTTTTCAAGTACGGTACATTCTTACAAAGGGGGGTTACATAAAAAAATCAAACGAATAACACCATTAGAAGATTCAACAATATAAATATAATAAAATAATTTTAAAGTGTCATGATAATATATCAGTGCCAACTCTACTTATGAAAGTAGGCTACAACGTGGATAATAAAAGACAGGGAGATAAAATCATGCACACATGAATTGCAATTCCTTTGAAGTGTGGCGGAATAATTTATAAGAAGACATAATGAAATCAAAGGAAAATAAAGCAATATATGAAACAAATGAAAATGTAAAGAACTATAGACACAAATGAATATCCCATGTAACGAAGATGAACAGATCTGTATTACCACATTAATTTTGGAAATACAAATCAAATGACAAACGAATACAGAAGTCCAATTGAACACTAGAGTTGCCAAACATACGTAGCTGCTACAGGTAAAGATGCCTACGCATGAAGGCCGCTGCTGATTACAAAAGGCTTCAGTAGAATGCGAATAAATAAAAATAAAAGCTACACTCTTAATCAATGCTTCAGTACCATCCTCAGACAACAATGAGAGAAAGTACAGCGAGAAAATTTAAAATTACAAGCTACTGGCAGATGAAGTGAAACTGCTCTGGAGTCAGTAGCTTGTCTCTAGAATTCCCACCATCACTTCAGCAGAAGGCATCAGTCCCTGCCTACATCTTTCATCAAAGTTTAAAACAACTGAATCTGCCACTGGGAACCACAACAAAATACAGAAGGCTTGTGTCTTGAATATCGCCAGGATAGTTACAACTCCTTTTCAATATCAGTATAGGCCTACATTTAGGGAACTGATGATGACGGAGCCACACAGAATACCACATAAATTACTTAATTACAAACCAGATAGGAGGAGGGTCATAGGACTCTCGAAAAACGTTAGTCAGACAAATTAAATCACTTTGAAACCCAAACAGACTGCCAGACTTAATCGGAGTAATAAATGATGATGATAACGAAGCCTTACTTAATTATTATTAATAAAAAGTGCAACAACAAAAATGACACAGTCACTAAATTGGCAACAGTGGCCACCACAAGCTACAGACCACAGCCTTCTATACTTGAAATGGTATCGTTAAGCGTTTCAGGGACTGACTTATCAAATAAACGTGTCTAAACACAGGGACATCATTTTATTTTTACTAACATTTCTAATATTAACCTGGCTATACCTTTGGATCAACGATTAAGAACCGGAAACACCATTTGCTACCCCCTTCAACGACTGGAGTAATATACAAACAAATCACTTTACTAGGTATAGGAGGGAAGAAAAGTAGTTCATCCATTTACGTAAACTAGGAAATGTCGCAATTTTGAGTTTGATAATTTTCATTATGTTTTTGTTTAATCAAAATACAGTACAGTATTAACAATGAGTGTTTTTACTCACGAACTGAGCTGTCCATGTGGACGTATTCATTATGCAGTGTATATTATAGTGTCTACTGTACATTGGCCGTTCATTTCTATACTGGTTTCAGTTCTTTTTTGCATATTATCGCATATAGACTATTATATCTAATTCCAATTACCAGTTTCATCTTTCGTACTAGTAACTCATGTTGAAATAATTTTGTACCTACTCTATAAAAGAGTACCTTACATATTGTAAATTCAATCTTCACTTCTGCCCGATCCGAAAAGATAAAATTATTCATACATGCTATTTACTGTCCGTCCAATATTGAAAGCGAACATATTTCTGGAACGTACTATACTAACTCAGTACTGCTTACTATGACCGTAAGGCGACTTTGCATACGTAGCCTTGGTTCTGTGTGGGGGGACGATTGTAAGTTTACTAGTAGAGAGGGTGGGAGTGAAGTACATTAAAAAACAATAAAAATTGAAGTAAAAATAAAATGATGTCCCTGTACATATACTATACACATGCATATAGGGCCTACATACTGTATAGATTCTTTATTTATTTATACTGGCAGAGTTAAGGCCATAGGGCCTTCTCTTACACTCTACCAGGTCACAAAGTATACAAGGAGTTAGAATTTAACAAGAAGTTAAAGAACAGAATACTAGCATATTACAAAAAAAAATAGCATAAGTTAATAAAATCGACACTAAACAACATGAAAATAATACAATAGAAAAAAAAAAGAAAGTAGAATACATTGCAATATAGTGAAAGCAACTCATTTAGTACAAGTGGTTAATATGGAAAAACGTAAGGAAGGATATATCAAAATGGAATGTAATAAAATAATAATACAAAAGAAAAGAAATACGAAAATTAAATAAAATTCACGATAAAAAGGCTATGATAATAAATTCATCGGCTGATAAAGAGAACAAAAAGGGGAAAGGAAGGAAATAGAAATATATAGCCTATATTTTTACAAAACTATGGCAGAGAAAAGGGCTTATAACTGAAAGGAATCTAATTCAAAAACTGCAATTTTAATTTAGTTTTGAAACTAGACAATGTATATATTGCCTTCAGAAGAAATATCTCGACTACTAAACCCTCCACAACCAAATTTTTAAAGGAACAAAAACAGAACGCACGGAGGAACATTTGATGATCTAATGCAACTGTTGCGGAGGAATGCGAAAAGGGATGCAAAGCAGGAGCTTCTGAGTCATGGGCCAATATCCTATGGCGCCACAGTTTAACGCCATGGAATATTATTAGCGTCGGTTCAACGCCCGGGCAATAGGCAAACCTTCTTGCATGTCTATCTACTGATCGGTCTGAATGACTTCGTTAACAGTACTAAGCTAACACTGACATAACGTACTGTTTTGTTTTATCACTATTATTTCAACATTCATGTCATATGTAATCCTTAGCGGTCTAACGGTCATCACGTTTGTCATCAGGTCCGAAGTTTGCGAGTGCAAATCAGACTGAATGCATGACTTTCTTTGTATTGGGAAATGAAATTGGTACGCTGGTGTCACAAAATAATGGAATGTAAATATATCCCGTCTCTGAATGAAAACAATACGAGGAACAAACATTTTTTTTTACTTGGTTATTCAGCATCGATGGAATTGATGATAGAGAGATGGTAACTGGCGAGATGAGGCCGAAGATTCGCTATAGATTACCAGACATTCGCCTATAGGTTGGGGAAAACCTCGCACAAACTCATCCAGGTAATCAGTCCAAGCAGGAATCGAACCCACGCCCGAGCGCAATTCCAAATCAGGAGGCAAACGCGCTGTCACCAGAGCTACGCCGGTGGCTACAAGCAAAAGTTATCGTAACATTTTCGCCAAGATCTAAATTCAATTCTTGTAGTTTCAGCATAGCTTTTGTGGGAATTAAGTATTGTGAGTTTAATAATAATAATAATAATAATAATAATAATAATAATAATAATAATAATAATACTCCGTGGGGCAACAGCCCATGAAGGCCCAAGACTGAACGGTCGACTGCTGGCCTCACGTCCACATGTCTCAGCAGAGGTGAACGATCATTGATTATCTAACCAAAATGGGGGTAACGTGTGGGAAGCATGCTGTAGTTGAATGATTGAAAGAATTTTAGTTTTGTCCTTTAAATGTGCTGAAATTTGATCCGAACAAATGTAACACTGAAAAACTCCCTTGCAGAACGAAAAGTTACATTTGTTCGGATATTTCTGCACATTTAAAGGACAAAACTAAAATTCTTTCAATCATTCATTATCATTAGACTTCGTTGAATTGCCACACGCAGCATGCAATCGGGTTGCCGATGTACGGTAGTATAGAAGAGGTGAGCGACCTCCCGGTCTCGTAGTATAAGCAGTTCATGTTAAGAGATGTGTCCGGTCCAAATAGATAGAGCAGCTACAGCTAATGTATATCTATGTAAGCACTTGTTTTTGCATTACTGTGGTTGGAATTGTCAAAGCTTAACATTTGTTCAGTGCAGACAAGAATTCAATCAAACATACTACAATGAGAGTGTTGCTGTTCCAAACAATTGCCCCTGGAATACCCTTTACCCCGCAGCCAGTACAACTCTCAGAAGCCCTTAATATAGTGTATAAAGTATCACAAACCGTTATCCAAAATAACAATTCACTAATTTCAGAAAAAGTGAAATGTAAGTTGAGAAACATTATTGCTGAAAATTCTGCCTATTCACAACTTCGTATTATGAATGATGTACTATCAGGTCACGACAAGATGTCTGAAGTTGGTGTACTAAAAAGTAGTGACTTTTCGTTCTTCAAATATGCACCTATTACATCGTGTGATGTTGAACGTACATTTTCCCAATATAAAAACTGATTGAGTAACCATCGGAGGAGGTTTACTTTGCAATCGCTCAAAATGTACGTAACTCTTATCTGCAATGCACATATTCAAGGATGATGTGAGTATATTACATTAAATTTTAAGAGTTAATATATCTCACTACGAAATAATTGTGTATTTATATGTTTAGACGTTTCCTAATTCAATGATCATTCATTATATTTCTTGAATTCAGGATACAGGTTTTATTGTAACCGCAGTATACTGCTCAGTGTTTACATCAGAGGCATACTCCATCCGTTGCGCGTCTCCTTCTCATACAGTCTATACCGCGTGCATAGTAAACCTTACGATTCTCGCGGCAATTCCACGAAATCTAATTATCATAATACACTCTTCTCTTAAATTGACTGAGTATATTGGGAATTAAATCAATGGCTTTCCCAAAACACGCTGTGAAATGTGTAATATGAAATAATTTTTATTCTGAAAAAGAAGCAAAAAAGAGCAAAATTGTATTTAACCTTTTCGTTTGAAATATCTCAAGGAATAACCCCCTAAAATTAATGACATTACAGTTCATCGTGTATATAGTACAAACTGTGTTACACAGGAACACATAAATATATACACGCGTAGCATTATACAGGGACATCACTTTATTTTTACTAACATTTTTAAAATTAACCTGGCTATACTCGGAAACACTGTTACCCCCCTTCCATTACAGGAGTTTGGAGTTGCTAGTGCAATATGTAAGCAAATCATTTTACTAGCTATAGGAGGAGAGAAAAGTAGTGTATCCATTTATGTTACAGTATTTTATCAAAAAACAGTAGAATAGTAACAATTTTTTTTTTTCACAAACTCAAGTCTTCAGGCGGTTATATACATTATGTAATGTCTACTTTATTCAGCATGTTACTAACCTAATTTATTCCTGAGAATTTTGTGAGCACTTCCGTAAGAAACCCCAATTTCTACAGCTAACTTCTTGACCGACTTATTAGGGCCTCGCTGCATCCTTTCTCTAGCATCTTCTACATCATCTTCTACCACCTTTGTTGGCCATATTACACTTTTCTTCCTTTCTGTACACTCTGTTGCTCTAAATTTATCTACCAGATTAATGACATTTCTACGAAAATATTGCGTAATGATATAATCAGGAAATTGTGAAAAAAAAAAAAGAAAGAAACTGTTATTCACATTCGGTTACATTGTAATTCCATTTTCCATCATCATCCTTTATACCTACAAACAGTAAAACAAAACTCTTGTTTAAATAATTCTGTTAAGTGCCGCACCATATTATAGGGTACCGCACTTTCGGTAACTCTAATCTTCACTTGTGCTCAGCCCACACAGATAAATTCAGTTATGCTACACACCATACCTGTGTGAAAATAAACTTCAATGTTAAAAGCTTTTTCTTCTATAGAAAATGCAACATATTTCTGAAACACACTGTACTCTGTACTGTTTATTTCACTGCTAGCAACAGCGGCCGTAAGTTTGTGTGGCGACGTTAGCAAGGGCATTAGTGAAAGGGGTGGGAGTCAAGTACATTTAGAAACGCAGGTACAATAAAAATTGAAGTAAAAATAAAATGATGTCCCTGTATTACTTGAATGAATGAATGAAAGAGGGGGGGAAGTGGGAGGAGAAACTTTAAAGGTACGTGAAAACACGTCCTTGCAAGGGGGGGAGTAGGGGCTGTGAAAAACTGAATATGTGAGCTCCAAGCCTCTTGGCCACTTGTCTCACTTCGGGTTTCGCCGCCCTAGTCAAGGAGCGCTAGAAATTTCCAGTGGATAAGCCGAAAATGGACGTAACTGATTAGCTACAACATACGGGGGGGAGGAGGGGCAGAAGTACAGTGACCTGATCCGGAGGAGAGACGCGATGGTACCAACTAGGAGGAGGAGTCATAGAAATCTAGGCACGAAACGGTAATAGCCAGTTTGGCTGTTTGAAGAATCGAACGCATAGGGATTAATCTTAACGGCAATAGCCAATTGGCTCTTTGTTGATTTTTCTCAGATCAGGAGACCAGCCAATTGGCTCTTTGATGACTCCATTGATCTGTACAAGGGGACGATTGAATTCTGTTAGGGCCCGAGTTCGATGTGAATAATCATTAATTTTGAGCCGTCACCAATGTCTGGGGAAGTGAATGCAGGTCCGTGGCCCATTTCTTTTAGGGCTCATCCCGACATTTGTCTTAACGCCTTAGGAAAACCACGGAAAAACCTTAGGCAGGATGAGATGTATTACTTAAACACAAACTATGCGCATGCGTGAGTAGGCCTTGTAGTGGCTGGACTCCCACATGTTGCCAAACGCCGCAACAGAATCCCGCTGGCATTCTGAGAAGAGGCAGCAAGCCACTGTCAATGCTGCATTCCAGAATGAAACGTCGTAACCTTGGGTTCACTCCCCGGCGGCAGCTGTGGCTGCGAGAAGAGCGGGGAGCACAGAGACCCACGCACCACGCCCTGCGTAATTAGCAGGGTAGAAGAAATGACAGGGAAGGGGGACGAAGCCGAGATTACGAAACACGCTACTCTACCGCGAAATCTACGAGGAAACACAATTCTATCCTGTTGACTCAGACATGGAAAACCGGATGGACAGGAGAAAAAAATTGGAAAGACTCAAGTTAGATCTTGCAGACAGACCTATTTTTCTTTCGTCGCTGACAGTTACTTCACACACTCCACCTGTTCATGCTTTAAAAATGATCTTTTTCTAGGAAAAAAAAAAAAAAAAGACGTATTAAATGTGAAAAGATCCATCAAGCCTAAGAAGCAACTCCTATTCTTCAAATACGAAAGAAAGGGATACGTGAAAACAAAAGAGAGCTTCTTGATGTGAAAAACATCACGAAGCTCTCTTTTGTTTTCACGTATCCCTTGAGCACAGTGAAAAGCAAGATGAGGTCCAAGTTTACTTAGACAGGTCGGTATAGCTGATCTTCGAGCCTGCGGTATATATTTTTTTAAACTGCAGTTCCAATTTTTGTCGACCAGTAAATACTGGACAGTACTCCATTGTTTTTAGGCAAGTGTGTTAAAATCTGACCCTTAGTTTTTTTCTCTGAATGTGAATATTTTATTTATGTAGGTTATTTTACAACGCTTTATCAACATCTTAGGCTATTTAGCGTCTGAATGAGATGAAGGTGATAATGCCGGTGAAATGAGTCCGGGGTTCAGCACCGAAAGTTACCCAGCATTTGCTCATATTGGGTTGAGGGAAAACCCTGGAAAACCCCTCAACCAGGTAACATGCCCCGAATCGAACCCGGGCCACCTGGTTTCGCCGCCAGACGCGCTAACCGTTACTCCACAGGTGTGGACATGTGAATTTTACACGCTAGGAAAACATGCTGCAGACTCCCCATGACATAGGGTGGCCCTAGGCAGGATTCGAATGCACGATCATAGACTACACGCGTACATGCGGTTTAAATACAACATCCGGGAAACGTACTATTTACAAACAGAATGATGCGATTCCACATCTTTATAAATACGCGCGTGCGTGTGCACGTATAGTATGTAGTTTTAGACAGTTGTGAAATTATGGATTTGTGGTTAAAACAGGGATTTTGTTTTTAATATTCTATCATATCATAATGCTAGAGAGAGAAAATATTTTTTTTTTGTTGATCTATTTAGTTTTTCCGATGTGTTTGTACATTGAAATAAAGTATATAGTTGTTTTCATAGCGGATCGAAAATTTTTGACCGGTAGTGTGTGTATGTAAGTATATACAGAGGTGTGAAAATTATTAGAATAATCTTAATTTTAAATGTTTTTTAATAGTTCCTTCACAAATATTCATTGAATTGATTAATATTGGTATATAACATTAGTATACTGATGTAGGATATATTTACATTGGTATTTTTCTTATTTTACAATTGTTATGGGAATTCAGAAATTATTATATTATGTTGGCGGAATTGGAAACATCAAAAATTAATTAAGAAATGCTTTAAACAAATTGTTCTTTGCGTTTACATTGTTGTGAAGGTTCAAATGAACGTATACATCTGTTTTGTGCATATAATTTTTTATGTTTCCGACATAATATAATAATTTCTGAATTCCCATAACAATTGTAAAATAAGAAAAATACCAATGTACAACAATGCTTTCCGGCATTGTTAGTAGTAAATATATCCTACATCAGTATAGTAATGTATACCAATATTCATCAATTCAATTAATATTTGTGAAGGAACTATTAAAAAACCTTTAAAATTAAGATCATCATCATCATCATCATCCTTCACGAATTAGGCCTCTGTAGACCTGTTTCGGCCCCATCTAGCAGTCTTCTTAACGGTCTTCCTGGTAGACGATGTCCTCTAGGTTTATATTGCATCATAATTTTTGGGATTCTTGAATTTTCCATTCTTCTTACATGATCTAGCCAATTGAATTTGTATCTGGTGATTTTTTCTTCTACTGACTCTACTTCTAATTGTTCTAAAATTTCTTCATTCCTTTTTCGGTCTAAAAGAGTATATCCTGCTGTTCTCCTGAAAAATTTCATTTCCGTTGCTTTGATTCTGTTCATGTCTTTTTTCTTTAATGTCCAAATCTCGCTTCCGTATAGAAGGGTGGGTAATGCTAGTGTATTATATATTTTTATTCTTGTAGATTTTTGTACTAATTTAGCTTTTAATGTATTGTTTATTATTCCTAGAATTTGTGTAAATTTGGTAATTTTCTTGTTCACATCTTTTTCATTTTGATAAGATATTTCACAACCCAGATAATTGAAATTTTGATTATTCTAATAATTTTCACACCTCTGTATGTATGTATGTATGTATATGCATGTAAGATTATGTATATATGCATGCACTGTGTGAATGTAATACTAGGGAGGATCGGAAAGTAACGCACAACAATTTCTTTACGGTATACTATTTTGGTTAGGTCGTTCAAAGCTGGCAGATAGTTGAATCTTGCGCTACAGACAGCAATGGCTCGATCACGTGTCATCCTGGCGGAACGAGCGGTACTATAACTACTGAATAAAGATGAAACGTGTGCTAGCATCGTTTACTTGTGGAGAACAGCGAGGTGCAGTCCGTTTCTTTCTGAGGGGGGGGGGGGGGAAAGTCCGAGTGAAATCTATAGGGAAATGTTGGCGTGTATGGTGCTGATTGTCTGGACCGTAGCAACATCTACAGGTGGTGCAGGTTCTTCGAAGAGTAACGAGTCAATCTTACCGACGAAGCCGACCAGTGACCGCTGCAACTCCACCCAATGTCAGAGTAATTGTGGCGGCAGTCACCCACCCTACAGCCCAGATCTCGCACCGTCTGAGTTTCACCTCTTCGGACCAACGAAAAAATTCCTAGGAGGCCAACGCTTTGGTTCGGATGAAGAAGTGAAATCAGTTGTGCGCAGGTGGTTATACGCCCAGAAAACGGAGTTTTATGAACGAGGTGTACTGAATCTGGTGTCACGGTGGGGGAAATGTGTCGAGAGACTTGGTTCCTGTGTTAAAAAATATGTAGGCTAAAATCTGTAGCTTTTTCTGCATTATTTCGTTTTGCTTACCTACTAAATACGTTGCCACAAAAAGTTGTTGTTCATTACTTTTCCATCTTCCCTCGTATGTACACTTAGGCACGGCTTGGCTCATTGTGCGTCCTGATATGCGAAGACTGTTCAAGTTCGACAGGTGACCTGAGTGGCATTCGTGAATCCGACCTGACAGGTGAGCCATCCTGCCTCATTCCCTGATAGAGCCAGGTTCCGCTTGGCGGACGAGTAGCCTGATAAGTCCCAGGAGCCCGGAGTCCCAAGCCCTTCCTATATCAGCATCGGAAACCCGCATCACCCCCAAGACTTCACCCATATTTTTACTATTACGGATGACAGATGAAATGAGGGAGAGATGGAGAGTGTTGGTGGAATTATAGAGGGAAATGGGAGTAGCCTACCCCGAGAAAACCCTCTGCAACGTCTGCTTTGTCCACCACAAATTCCATCACGGCCGATCGAACCCGGACCGCCTGGACGGAAAGCCAGCACGCTAGCACTGTAGTCACACACGCGGTCACAATATATGTATGCATGTAACATATACTACGAATAGGATGTATATTGTGTAAGTACGTAAAGTGCTTATGTATGTTCTGGGAATGCTATATCTTAGTTAGAAACTAGCACATGTTGTTAGGTGACTGGCTATACATTTCCCTTACACGTACTCGTACTAGTTGCTTACGTTCTCTTTTCGATTTATTTCATCTAAATTCTGTCAATTCCCTTCACTGCACTGAAGAAATTTAACATAATTCAGATAGCAAAAAACGAAAAAGAGCATATATTCTTCAAAAGAGTCAAATAAATTAATGTGGTCTTCAGTTCATATAGCTATGTAATTCATTGAACCCATAACCAGCTACGAGGATGCGAGAATCGCTAGTACCTTACCATTATCATCTCGTGTATCTTTTATTCTAAGATTTTAATTAAATTATATCTTGAAAGTAATTTGAGTTTCCTAAAATTTGTGTGAATTTCATAAATTCTCATAGAACCCGAAAAAACAAAATGTGATACTCGTTTCATTTTATGCCGTATTCTAAAATTATATAATATATATATTTTTTAAATTTTCAATTCGCCTCTTCGCCCTGGTTAATTCGTTAATGTGCATGGAACCATGCTGAATGATATATTTATTGCTTAAAGGCGTATTGTCAGATGCATAGCGGGCGTTGACAGTAGGACCTCTTGTAGAGAACATTTTTACAATAAAATATTCTTACTGTTTATGGTTTATATATTTTTAATGTTTTACAACTAATTTATAAAAATTTGTCTGATTTTCACCAAAATTGTGACTTCCATACCTACGATACTCGTAACAAAAATAGTTTAACTATTCTAGTATACCATCTTACAAAAACTAGTAGAACCTATATGGTCTTTGGTATCAAAATCTACAATAGTTTGCCTGATGACATCAAATATACAAAAAAATTCTCTCAAATTTAGGAATTATATAAAAACGAAATTAATAAAATTGCGTCCCTACACTCTTGAGGATGCAAGCATGGGCCCTCGAAATGAATAATGTTTTTATATTGGATTTATTTTAAATTAAATTGTAATTGTATATACTGGGTATTCATTTCAAAGTGTGTCATGACGTCACTGTTGTTGGGTCACCGATTTGAAGCGAGTTTCAGCTTATATGTTACAGAAGTTGCCTATTATTTAAGGCGTTCTTCAATCTGAACTTGAGAATGCGTACGGTATAACTTGAACGTCGTAGCAACAGATGGCGGTCTGTACGGTCTGTGTGCTACCATAACCTCTTTCGAACTGTGTTTTGCGCCGGCAAGTCGTACGCAGGGTATTTGTTATCATCGGTTGCGTACGGTAACATTCCACAACACAAATCAAATGCTCCGTGTCCATGTTGACCGTCGAAGTTAATGTCAACAAATACGTAAGTAATCGTCTTAATCCTCTCCCCATATCCCGACAGTACGTATTTCCAAACAGTTCACATTCCTGCCACTACCGCGTTACCGTACGTATCGGTACGTACTCTTCAGAATGAACGCCGTACTTGCTAGGCAACTTCTCTGCCTCTTAGGTTATACACCTCTGCGGAAGTGTAGGAAGATTGAATTCTCTAGGCTCATCGGCTAGCCACATGACGGCATACAGCCATGACACATTTTGAACTGAACACCCAGTATTTGACCATGTCTATGCATATATAATGCCTTCGACAATAAAGTTCCATCCATCCATCTATCCATCTGCATACATACAAACATCATAAACATGTGAACTTGTATATTTACTGTATATACTTAAATACGTATCACTTAGTCAAATATGCCTATTCCCCCAGCAGAATGGCGCCTCTTTTACGCAGTTACATAAACACCAGAAAAGTCAGTTTCCTTATTTATAACTTCTCATTCACTGACTCACACAACAAAGAAGAGCGGTGTTCTATACTGTATATAAATTTCCTCAATAACAGACATTTAATTTTCGGTAAAAACACTCCAACAATCTTTGAAGTGTGGTGTAGTTTTTGGATATTTCAGCCATGTAACGAAACTGAAGCCTTTAACAAATTTGAAGTCCTCGTAAGTTACAATTCAGGAATACAGGCAACTGAAATTAACCATAATTACGCGACTGCAAGTTTAGTCTTCTGTGATGGATTCATTTTACCAAAAACATCAAGATATTTTCGCTTCAAAAGTATCTAATAATAGGTCGAGCGAAATCACGTGACCTAGTGAAATCAATATATCGTAGTATGCTCAGATGTAAGTACTATTAATTGATAATGTCCTCCGCTGTGACTCGAATGCTAGCTTTTATAACTACCTAATTCCGGAGGGTTCGCGTTCGATTCCCGACAGAGGAACTCAGATGTCTGTCTCCCTTTTATAAGGAATCGTGTCTCTCCTTTAGTCTTAAGCTCTAAACGGTGATCTCATGCCATGATGATACCACGATAAAGAGTCCTGCTAATTGCGTATCAGTATATCGGAACAAAAAATGAGGACGGAAAAGGGCAAAGAATCCAATCCTTCAACGTCGTCTTCGGGCATCGAGTTTAAAATAGTTAATTGGCAGTCATCATTATCTACGTTACTCTTCTGGAAAATATAGTCTATGGAATTAGAGTGACAGAGGAAACCGAAATGCTTGGAGAAAACCTATCTTACAGAAGTTTTTTTTTTCTACTAAGCACCTATCAGAATGTCTCCGGCATGGAATCTGGGACCGTTCGTTGACCACGACTGGGATACTTCATATCAGTTAGCATTAGAATCAATCATCAGGGTTCCTATTTTACGGCGAATAAAAATCTTACATTTCTGTATAAAAATTTGCTTAATGTTGGTACTATTTCGTACAAAAAAAAAACATAACTGCGGTGTTATTTCACATTTAAAAATATAACTTTTTAACTAGCCTATTCCTACAAAGTAATGAGGTCTATAACATCAAAGGAATCTTAAAGTTATTTGTACATTTTAATAATACTTCTAAAGTTTTCGGTAATTTTAAAGATACGATGGAAATTATGACGTCATTGGTGACAAGTTATTACGTTACAAGATTACGTTATTGTGAACGACAATAATAATAATCGATAGGAGGAGTCGTGCGATATAACGTAGTCGTTCTTACTTTTAAAATTTGAAAGTTAGTCGGTTCACACTCATAACTTGAGGGGTGTGAAGAGTGTTTTATTTTTGAAGGCTGTATGGAATTTATTGCATCATAATGTGTGAAGGCTTTTGTAATTTATGGAGCGAAGTGAAGGATAAAGACTTGCAAGAGATCTGAGGATCGTAATTATTATCCCTACGGATTTCTTTGTGTTAAGAGGAAAGCTAAACTACGAAAAATACATGTTATATATTTTTTATGAAACAGAATATTACATTGACTTTATGAGCTGGTGCATGGTTTAATGTTTAGTTCGCCTATTCTGAAGTTGATTTAAATATTAATACAGTTTGTGATTATGTTTGTGACTTTTAATAATTTAGTTGTGGCTCAGAAATTTTTATCAATTTCTTATGTACTTTTTTAACTTTTGTACTGTGTAAAACGGATGACCGTGGCTTTACTGTTGACGTCGCTAATGATTTTGTATCCTAAACTGTGATCATATTGAATTAAAATTTGATGTAGTCACCATTTTCGTAAGAAATTTTATGAAAACCACAGGACTGATTTTTTTGTGTGAAATATGTTTTTTTTTTTTTTTTAACATGTTGTGCTACAGATCTCGTATTATATCTCTGCCAATCGGTGGCCGTTAAATTTCAAGTGGCTTATCTTACAACGTGGGCGTCAGCGTACTGAAAAGCATTACAACTTTTCTCCTATCTCCTTGCCTCCCCTCAGCAAATGTGACGTTGCACAGAGGCAGAGATAAAATACGAGATCTGTATATGTTTGGAAGTTTTAATGGTACAGTGAATATCTTGGGGGTTTAGGGGGCGTATCCCCACTTTTTCCTTAATTTAATATAGTAATTTTCTTACTTCTTTACAATTGCGTTACCACGTTAAGGTACAAATGTATTTACGTACTTAACTTTTGGTTGAGTCATATGTACCGTAAACAAAAGAAAAATTATGTACCGATACCCGAGTCATATATACCGTAAACAAAAGAAAAACTGAGTGCCGAAACCTGAGTCATATGTACCGTAAACAAAAGAAAATTTGAGTGCCGACACCAGAGTCATATGTACCATAAACCAAAGAAAAATTGAGTGCCGACACCCGAGTCATATGTACCATAAGCAAAAGAAAAATTGAGTGCCGTCACCCGAGTCATACATACCGTAAACAAAAGAAAAATTGAGTGCCGTCACACGAGTCATATGTACCATAAACAAAAGAAAAATTGAGCCTACACCCCAGTCATATGTACCATAAGCAAAAGAAAAATTGAGTACCGTCACCCGAGTCATATATACCGTAAACAAAAGAAAAACTGAGTGCCGTCACACGAGTCATATGTACCATAAACAAAAGAAAAATTGAGCCTACACCCCAGTCATATGTACCATAAGCAAAAGAAAAATTGAGGGCCGACACCCGAGTCATATGTACCATAAACAAAAGACAAATTGAGAGCCTACACCCGAATCAAATGTACCGTAAACAAAAGAAAAATTATGTACCGACACCCGAGTCGTATGTATAATAAACAAAAGAAAAATTATGTACCGACAGCCGAGTCATATGTACCATAAACAAAAGAAAAATTGAGAGCCTACACCCGAATCAAATGTACCGTAAACAAAAGAAAAATTATGTACCGACACCCGAGTCATATGTATAATAAACAAAAGAAAAATTATGTACCGACACCCGAGTCATATGTACCGTAAACAAAAGAAAAATTATGTACCGACACCAGAGTCATATATACCTTAAATAAAAGAAAAATTGGGTGCCGAAACACGAGTCATATGTACAGCAAAAATAACAGTGGCCTCGGTGAAGAAGACAGTTCACAGCTTTAATTTTTGCAGCGTGTCTATAAATCTGACCTTCTACCTCATTTTCCAATGGAAGACACAAATGAAATCAATGAGGGCCAGGTCAGGGCAATGTAGTCGTGGCCCACGCGTTCACAAATGAAGTCTCCTCAATTGTTCGTCTCAATCTCGCAGAATCATGCAGTCATTGTGAGGCATGACACCTGTGCTGAAAATAGCGCCTCTGGCACACAAGAACATAATCATTAACCTTCTTTCACTCGCAGTTAGGGTTACCTTAAAATTCATTTCTTTTAATGGGGCTGTGAACATGCCTCCAATCCATGGATGTGACATGAATGAGGGGGGGGGAGTGGAATGCTGTATCAAGTTCTCGTCGCCTAACATTGTACACGAATGTTCTTCCTGTAATTCTGTGCGCGTGAAAAGCTGAGGTGAACTGATGACGGCTATCTGTGGCAAGTCACAACCTCGTGGATGACATGACGCCGTGAATAGAGCCAAATGACGTGTCCAAGTTTGGCAACAATCTACATTTCAACCTCCCAATTTTCTTGTATTATTTGGTTCGCTAACTCCTATCACACTATTCCTCTTCCGTAACCAGCCTTTTCTTCTTAATAATATTATCATCATCAACAGTACCGATTTTTCCTTCATCCTTCGTACTTCCTTTCTCTATTACGATTACTTCTATAGAAAGAGTCAAACCCTGAGAGGATAAAAAGAAAGGAGGGAGTACACCAAGGCAAATATACTTGAAATCGGTGCGACGGATATGACGTCAAACTACATCTTTTACACCCCATAATCCACCGCGAAATACCGCCAATTGTCAAATATTAAATTGCTACTGTCGGTTTTGGTCATACGTAAACGGATTAGAATGGATGTGGAGGTAACAGGACTACTAGCAGATTATTATATCAATGTATGTTTCACTATGTATTTATTAAAAGTGTTATGGTTGTGACATGGACTGAACACTTCATTTCACATTCTTTCTCTTATCAAGAAGGATGTTGGCATTCCTTCATATGTTAAAGCATAGGGGGACATATTCTACAGTTGAGCCGAACAGAATATTAGCTTATTTATAAAAAAAAATAACACCTGCTGAACTTGACTACACTTTTGAAATATTCACAACAACACGAAACAATTTGTAATCGTAAAAATTTGAACAAAACAGCTGGTAAACACACCGGAAAAAGAGATGAACTATGGGTAATTTGACGGCCATACTAGTACACCTTTTTGGTTCCACCGTTTCCAGCTTATGGCCTGGGGTTGGTCAAACCGACGTTACCGCCATTCTTATCGAATCACAAGGTTAGCTTTTCGACGGAGAGCACGTTGGCTTCCAGGGCGCCCGGAGGATCCAATCTCAGTGGTAGCAAGATGGTCAGAAAATTAGAGGAAATGGATGGACGAGGAGAGAGAAAACTGAACATGAAAAATAGCCAGTTCTGAAATCTTAGGGTGCTATTCATAGACATTTCGCTACCCCGCTCTACGAGCGTGCTAAACTAGCCCCGGCTATCGACTGGTTACTTGTACAGGATTCATATCATATCATATCATATCATATCATATCATATCATATCATATCGCTAACACTGGTTTATGAATATGAAAAATGCTAGTTCGCTGATCATCCACCGGAAGCCCGTGCTAAGAATGTCTATGAATATGACCCTAAATTACCTTACACATTCATAGTTTAAAGCACTTGCTTTTGTTGAATTTTTTTAATTGTTTGCCGAGGATTTGAGAAAACATGTAGCGAGCACTGCTTTTTGATTGCACGACAGACTTGCCGATGGAGTATGAAAGCCATTTCTGAAGTGTATTTATGCTATGAACTGTTGTATTAGTTACAAAATTTTCACGATTACGTAGGAGAAAGTTTATTAATGAAAAAACATATTGACAAGTCATGGGCATTATTTGTAGTTTTTTTTTTAATGGTTCTATACAATTTCCTGGATTTGGCACCTACTATTATTTTAATTACTCTTTTTCCTCTAACAAGCAAACATTCTGATGGGGCCAGATAAAAAAGTTATTTTTTTTTTCCTTTCACCAAGTTAATAATGTCAAAGGAAGTGCTTGTACAAATTTTGCCCACTCAACCACAATTACGAGGGTCGTAAAAATTAAGTACAGAACAGGACCGTTAACAGAAAGAAAACACAATTTCATTGGAACAATTTATTGAAACAGACACAACAATTGTTGAGCTATTTTTTCAACATATTCCCCACCGGAATTGAGACATTTGTCATATCGACAGAGAGGTGCATACTGCTATCAAACGCTGGCTGACTTCTACGACACAAGGATACAAAAATTGATCCCATGGTATGAAAAATGTCTCAATTACAGTGGAGGATATGTTGACAAATAGCTCAACAATTGCTGTATCTGTTTTAATAAATCTTTCCATGCAATTGTGTTTTTTCTGTAAACGGCCCCAGGGCAAATCACTTTCTGTACGGCCTCGTAATTGCGGTCGAGTGGCCAAAATTTGTATAAGCGCTTCTTTTGACATTATTTCTAACATTTGGGTGAAATGAAGGTGATAATGCCAGCGAAATGACTCCAGGGTCCAGCGTCGAAAGTTATCCAGCATTTGCTCTTAATGGGTTGAAGGAAAACCCCGGAAAATCCTCAATCAGATAACTTGTCCCAACCAGGATTTAAACTCCAGTTTTTCTTTGTTAATTGTTTGCACTAAGCCGGCGACATAATTCTGCTGCCACTCTGCACTGCCAATCTCCATTAGTAAGTGGTCAGAGCTGTATACAGAAAGACACTTTTAACCATAGCTAGATACACACTACAACAACTAATTTTCCTTGTTCAAACATGTCTACTGAAGAAGTTATAAGAGTTGTATTTACACAAGTTTCGGAGAAGCTTTTCAGAGGCTACACAACCATCGAAATATTGCGTTGTTAAATTATTTAATTGTAAGCAGAGGTGCTAGAATAACCAGGCTGAAAAAGAGAAGAAACGAGGATGTTAGAAGGATAATGAACATGGAAGAATCGGTGATTGCAAGAATTGAGAATAGACAACTTCAGTGGTATGGTCATATAAGGAGGATGGATGAGGGGAGGTGACCAAACGTGCTACTTCAATGGTCTCCAGCTGGTAGAAAGAAACGAGGAAGGCCTAGAAATTCATGGAGGGCTGGAATATTGAGGATGATGAATGATAGGGGACTAAATGAGCAGGACTGGAATGACAGACGCAGATGGAAAATGGGAATAAAGGGTAACCACTGAAAAGTGGAGAGGCTCTCAAAAGTAAAAAAAAAAGTAATTATTTAATTGTGACGAGAAACAAGTTCCATTATCGATAAGAGAAAACAATGTCTGAAGCGTAAACACGGCTTGTACGACTAGTGCAAACAATTAACAAAGAAAAGCCATGCATTATATCCTGCGCAGGGCTTAGAAGAAACATTGATGCAGTGTCGTTAAATAAAACAATAAAAATAACTAAAGAAAATACTATAAACAAATATGGAAATGAAAAGGTAATTAGCCTATTTTGTTAAAAAATAAAAACTAAATTTAAATTGATCTGTGTTGGGTCCCACACTCTCAAAGCAAATAAATTGCTTTCTTTGAACTCATACCACTGTTCCTTACTTACTTACTGGCTTTTAAGGAACCCGGAGGTTCATTGCCGCCCTCACATAAGCCCGCCATTGGTCCCTATCCTATGCAAGATTAATCCAGTCTCTACCATCATATCCTACCTCCCTCAAATCCATTTTAATATTATTTTCCCATCTACGTCTCGGCCTCCCCAAAGGTCTTTTGCCTTCCGGCCTCCCAACTAACACTCTATATGCATTTCTGGATTCGCCCATACGTGCTACATGTCCTACCATGTTCCTTTACAAAAATAAAAGGCAAAATTAATTGATTAATATGAATGTTTGATTTCTTCCTACATCACAACACGGACTTCGTAAGTAAAATAGTTTGTGCGAGATCGTGCGTATTTGCTTGTTTTCCGCACAGAACCAATACGCGGTAAGTGTGAAATACCACATTCAGTATTCCCAACGTAACACACATAACAATTTCCCTCTTCGTACCGCTTAAGCGCGACATTCATTTTACTGCTTTAGGCTTTTAACATATTATTTTTAGAGACGTTTAACATAGTAATAATTATAAATTGGAAACTTACCACTGCAATTACACCTAAATTGCAATGTTAATTATTGTTTTTAAATATTTGCAAAAATTAAGTAAAGTCTACTACTCCACGAAACTTATTGCATTCCTGATACAAGTAACATTAAGGAAGCCGTGAAAAAATCAACGAGATTCCAGATGCCGATGTTATTACTGCAATATGTTATATAAATAATATTGTTAAAATATTAAAATGAAAAATAAATCATTACATAACCTTACCGTTTGTTTTAAGTTCGCATTTATAGACTGAGGGGAAAAAAAAGACAGACGTAAATCACGGCCTGCTGGAGCATAGTAAACACAGAAAACATTTTACAGCAACAATGTTGAAGAAAGATATTTTGGTGTTTCGAAGTTGGCGTCATTAAACAGAAACCAAGATGGAGATTTCATTGCAACTAATTATAAATTCGTCTCTCAGGTATGTAGGCCGTGTCTCAAAGCTCAAGTCTATACTACATGCTAATAACTAGCAACTAGGTGACTTGTAAACTACATACTAGAGAGCTTTGGACATGTATGCTGGAATCATGGCCTTCTTCATAGACTATTTTTCTCAAATCCATGAAATTACGGTATAGCACTAAGGAAGGCAGTGTCCTAATGCAGTTTAATTACGAGTTACCAGCTGTTATTTTTTGGAAATTCGAATTCTTCATTTATAAACAGTTTTCCAGTAAACAGTTCAAGAAACTTAATTCTCAGGTTTATGAACTGAATGGTAATTTCCTGAGACACTAGAAAAGAAACGTAGAAAGATATAGAATTGTAAAAGATGTTCAAAAGATGTCTATGAAAATTACGTTTGGGTATCAACAATCGAAATAAATGTGGAAAAGGTAAAGGCCTGAAATATTACAATATTTAAAAAATGTAACGCAGATACCAACAATGTCAATGTTCCAAGTTAATGTGTTATTCTACATTGAACTCACATTTTCTTTCCAAAGCATCATCAGATTTCATAACCCCAATTGTTAATGAGGTATCCATGTTTGTTTAGTATACAAGTCAACAATCGAGCAAGCATTTTCGTTTACTAGCTACTACGGACTTGATTGCTGTTCACTATGTAGCTTTGGATCGTAACTTCTGATGTCACATCCGGCTATTTAGTCAACAATCTAGTTCACTTCAGCTGAAAATGTAGCTTTGAGACACGGCCGTAATAAACGATCTTCGCACAAAATAATGTACGATACACGTTTCGCTTTTTCAATCTTTTCCTCGACCATGAAAACGTCAACATACCGCTCTTGTAACGTATATTACTATTGTACACTGCAGATAGCAACTTCGTATGGAATTACAGCGCTTCATTAAGGACCGTCACGCCGCAAGTCCTTTGACCCAAAGCATCTGTTATTTAAGCAATATGTGGTCAAGCTGTGTCACACTGCGACTAGACAGACAAGGCCTACTGAGCAGAGATAGTCAATACACCAATGAATAGCATTGACAGCACAAATTAAATTATATCGATGTTCACAACATGATTGATATCGAAGGTGTAATCAATATAGTGACGTCAATCATCGGAAACAACAATGATCATGAAACAGCAATCATTTATATCAATGACACAATTACAGAAATGATATCAATTTTCGTAACTGATAATAGAAATATCAATCATCTTTATCCCTCGTGTTAAAATACAAGTAGTTTGAAGGCCACAAATGTGATACAAACCAAGTGGAAGGTCGAATCCACAAAACGCACTTTATTTTCAAGTGAACTTATGATCAACAATTCCTACCGTACTAAAGAAAGATAAAACTCTATTCTGGCAAACAATTACACTGCAATGACAACTTGTACTGGCAACTTTGAATGACCAAAAGAATAATTATAATTTCAATTACCAGTATACATTAGCATAAAATCCGATGCGTTTACGGTAAATTTTAATAGGCGCAGCTTTATTGTACGAGTGTTTTGCACACAATTTTATTAGACATAAAACCAACATATATTCGCACGCCGTAGTGCAAACTCACTTACTGTAAAGATCCAGAGTGATTTATATAGAACTGACACATTTCTTTCTTTAATTATTCCGTTGGAAATTCATTCAATGACCCAATTTTAGCACCAAATTAAGCAGAATGTTCTGGAGATTCGATTCCTTGTCACTAGATGCGCAGATGTTTATGTTTTATTCCTATTGTTGGCAGCTGTTTTCGACATTTTGTGTCAACGTGAAAATGCAGTACACATTAAATCAACGACTCTTCCTTGTGAAGCAATACTGGATTACGAATTCAATTACAGCTACTCAAAGGGCATACCAGAGAGAATTTGGTGTTCGCAATCCTCCCAAAAGAAACACAATACTGGGACTAGTAAACAAATTGGAAACAACTGGATCTCTGGTGAGTGAAAAGGGCAAGCATCGTTCATCTAGGCTTCCCACGGTTGTTGTTGACGTAAGAGCACGACTGGAGCAGTCACCCAAAAAATCATTAAGGCGTTTGTCGCAGGAAACAGGGTATACCTACTCAATGTGTCAGAGAGCTGCGAAAAGTTTCTCTGACGACCGAATCATTTCCAGGAACCTGTGGCCACCGAGATCTCCGGATTTGACAATGCCGGACTTCTTTCTATGGGGTTACTTAAAAGACAGGGTTTACGCCACACGTCCCCAGACATTGGACGATCTGAAGCACAACATCACACAGGAGATTCAAGCTATTGACAACAGAGTCCTCCAACGAGTGGCCAGTAACATGGAACGACGTGTTGAGTTGTGCCTTATGCAGGATGGAGGACATTTTCAACATTTGCTATAGAGGTAAATAATCTCCCAAAATTCCTCTACATTTTAGGTATAATAAGTTGTCGCTAGCACAATTCGTTTTGAAACAATTAATGAAAGAAATGTGTCAGTTCTATATAAATCACTCTGTATATCGGTGCAAAAGACAACTAATATTATAATGCAAAATCGCATCATAAATTGTTAAACGGTGTAAAACTGCAAATTACCTTGCAAGGAACCATAATGTTCAATCGTTTGAATATTCTGTAATTTAAATTCCATTTTTAAACATTTTCCTCCGTTCATTAATTTTTTCATTACAGAACAAAAGCTACGCGAACCGCACGATAAGGCTCTATGGACCGCCTTTCGGACAACCTGAATCTATACCAATGACAATATATTGTGTAGCGAATTCAATCTCCTGGAACAATGACCATGAAAACACCAAACATTGGCATTTACAATGCAATCAATGAAGCCGAATCAATTTTCAGAAACAACAAAGACCATGGCAATCATTGACATATGTACCACAATCAGTGTAATGTGAAATGATATCAATTTTCATGAACAACAATGACCACAGCAACATCAACTGACATTTACAACACAATCACTGAAGTCATATCAATTTCAGAAACAATGACCATCGCAACATCAATAGACATCTGCAATACAATCAGCAGGGCTTGAAAAAAATCATTCGTCTGCTTGTCTGTGACGAGTTCCAATTTTTACATGAGTGAAAGAAATCCTGATTTTTTAATTGCGCTTGTGTAGTTCGACCATGCTGACTAACGTGATTTTTACCAGACTAATAAGACACCACAAAATTAAAAAAAAACTCTGGTAATACATAAGCAGACTTATATAACTTATATTCTATTATTCTAGTGTTTCTTAGGTCTAAGTGCTTGACATTATTTTAAGAAAAACTTAATATATGTTGCTTCTATGCTATTTTACAATGTGTCGAATGAAGATTAAGAGCAAGTGACTAACTTAACGAGGAACTGGTAGCAGCAACATATAATGCATGCTTCTACAAGGTGTATTATTTCTTGTTTTAGAAGACAACGTATATTACCTTGTTATTTTTACTAATTGGTTCGAAGTATTATATTTTTTTATTTATTATTCAGTTTTCAATAATCACTGGGCTGTAATTTTGTCTTGTACAGTAGGCCTAGTTAGTCATCACTCAAAACATACTAAAACATCTCCCTGAAAAAGGATGTTTAGCTGTATTATAAAGCAGATATTTTTCATCACATTTACATTTTCCACATCTAATAAAAATATTGCATAGCTTTTCAGTTTTAATGACACGTGAAGTACTACAGTAGCATTAAAAAATCTATTTGTCAGTGCACTGTCAATGCCAATCCAAATAAGATCAAAACCGTAACCTACCTATTAATTCACGTGAAAATGTCAAAATACCAAACGACATAAAATACTCAATTACCAGTCAAATAAGTAATTATGGTTAAAATTTACACGTTAAACCTTAAATATTGTGATTCATAAGTTATAAATGTCATTGTGAAGCAAGGGCAATTCCAATTATAGTAGTCTCGTATTGTGGAGTTAAATTCAAAACAAAGAAAATTAGCTAAAACTCGTAAGAAGGAAGCATTGTGTTACATACGTGATTTTGTTGACCAAGACTGTGAACCAACGCAAGTATCAACACTTCATAGTTTACAGTTAGCAGTCATCACCAAAACTTCGCCATTTACAAACGAAACACTCTTCACACCACTGCACAAAACCAGACTAACCAAGTGAGTTCGATGGAATAACAATTGATGACGAATAACCACTGAAAGATAGAACGATTAATGGAAGAAGTTACTTGTGCTTTTAACAGTTCGCCACGAGATGGCGGACTGCACCACATTATTTCAGTACGCGTTGAAGGTAGGTTGTAGATGGTTATGAGCGTATAATCTTTGCTATTACGAGTGTATATTTTTATCTGGAATTCGGAAGCGTTCGAATGCATATGTAATATTAATGATAGCCGCGAAATTTCAGATGCTAGAAGAAGTACAAAATGGAAGACAGAAACACATAACTTTCCTAAGAATTATGAAAGATTGAAAGATATCTGACAACGAGTTAGATACTAACTCGTTGATATCTGAAGGTTAAAAATAAAAACACTTGCAAGTTTTCAACTTCCTGTACCGGCAGAGTCACCAATGTAGTAGTTTCTTGCTAAATCTGGTGTTTTTCGTGTTAGTTTAGCTGGTGGGCGTAAAGCAAACTTACGAAATTTGTTGTACTGATATAAGGGGTTTACGATTTTTCAACATTCAAAGTGGCAAAATGATTTAATTTTGCTTGGATATTATAAGAATGTGGTTTCTTTTTAACCGTTTTATAGCGGGTTTTTAGGAATTGAGTTGGCGACACTGGCAGCTGTAGTGGTGTCAAAATGACGGTGGTAATAAAGAGTGGTCTCAAACCTAACCTAAATAATGCTAAACGTTCTATATCGATAAAATTCATACGCACGATTTGAACTTTTATTTTAATTTTTAATAACAGAAGTCAAGTATTCTTGACAAATAGATCATAAATATCTTTGTACTATTTTGAAGGTAATAAAATTTCGTTAACCTAAAACAAGCCTCTGTTTTCTTGCACAAATGTAGAAATGTAATAAATAGCTAGGACTCCATAACTTCCTCTTCATCTTTTCGTTGTCTTCGCTTATTTCTTTTATTACTTGTAATTCTGAAATGTCCTCTGTAACAATAACCTGAACTGTATCATATTTACTTTTTTTAATTTTTATACCTTTTAGTATAGGTACTTTCCTACAATATTAGCGTTTTTCACTGTAATTCCCAGTGATCGTTCTTCCTCTCCAATTCTTTATTCGTATTTCCTAATGCTGCTGTTGCTATTATCTAATAACAGTCTGCTTGGTCCAATCTTCTGGTTTACCAGTAGGATAATGTGACAGGTGGTTAAGGCATCTGCATTTCATAAGGGCGCGCACACACACACACACCACACACACACACACACACGAGAGTGAGGTGGGTTATGATGGTAGAGAATGGATTAATCTTGCTCAGGATAAGGACTGATGGTGGGCTTATGTGAGGGCGGCAACAAATCTCCAAGTTCCTTAAAAGCATTAAGTATAATAATGACACAAGGATTTTTTTATTATACAAAATTAAACAGAAGTTAAAATTTGTGAAAAATGGAATGGCTGTGAAATAATTACGTTTCAAATATTTTATAAGGATATTCATGAATATGCTCTATTAAAGCTTATCTAGTATAACATTAATAAATATACTGTAACATAATAATTAATAGCAATAAGAATAATAATTAATAATAATAATAGTAATAATAATAAAAATTTAAAATACCGGTGTTAATTGTGAACAGTTTTAATAATGACAAAATTCTGCTTACGCCACTGCTTTAGTCACTATAGTAAATTCTGAGTTATTTCTCATGCATTTAGGTCATTCTGGATATATTTAAACGTCTTTCCGAATTTACACTATTAAAACATGAGATTATCCTGTGATAAATGAATGATTATAAAGTAACCAGTAAGAGATGTCCCGTGTAGTAATGTAATGAATTACATTAACTATAAATGAAGCTTATAATATTTCCATTTACACCTTTCAAACATTTCAGTTGCTCTGTTCTTCTGTCTTTACACACTAGAAGTACTAGTTAGAGACAGCATTAGACAAAGCTATAAATGAAGCTTATAATATTTCCATTTACACCTTTCAAACATTTCAGTTGCTCTGTTCTTCTGTCTTTACACACTAGAAGTACTAGTTAAGAGACAGCATTAGACATAACTTTCAGATAACTCTCTCATATCTTATTATTTAATTTTTCTTAGTTTTACTTTGTTTCTCTTAAAAAGTAATATTATTTTTCATTTGTACTGTTTTTTATGTTATTTTTGTTATTTGCTGTATTTTTCTTATAGGAAAAAAAAAAATGAAGTGTAGCTATACTTGATTTTGAGATACTGCAAAAGAATGTCCCAAGAGAATTTAATCCTGAAATATGACTGAATACATTACAGAATTCCAGTCACTATCAGAGGTTCAGGTGAGTTAAATTTCTGTACAGCAATTCCTCATACGAGGAAATCGACCTGACAGCACTCTCTAGTCAAAACTGGAGGAGATATCTGTAAATTGTTAGGGCATTTTTGTTGGAAGTAGAGTGGACATTTGTCCAAGAGAGCAGTGCATTGTTCCATGAGAAATAGAGGGAAAGTAATTCTTGATTTTCTTATGTCGTTCAGGAAAACAAACCAATATATTTATAGATTTTATTTAATAATAACATATACATAAAAACATTACATTAAAATACCCCGAAAGAGCAAAGCTCGTGTTCGGGGACAGTTCTGTTACATAGATACACATACTTTGTAGACAAGATACTTAAGAAAAAAGCTCACATAAAGATGACAATAAAATTAGTAAATAATAATACTAGTAATAACTGAGTGAAAAAAGAGACGATGTTGAGATTGATGGATTAATATTAAATTATTAGTAGTAGTATAATTAGTGCAGGTCATGTTGATATAGTAACCAAGATAAAATAGAAAAATACACTTAGGATAGAAATAAACTTGTTTTACAACACATGGTACATAATATATATACAGGGAAGTCTGTCACATAAATTTTTTAATTCTGGATCTGAAAATTTCATTGCTTAAAGTAGTCAATTCTGGATGAAATTTTATCATCGAATTATATAGACGTGGACCATAATTTGTTCTTTGTAGTAAAGCAGCAGATGTGAAACATTTAGGTTCAACTAATTTAAGAATTTCATTTCGTCTTGTATTATGAGCATGTGGCTGAGCTACAAAATTCATTCTATTTTTATGATACAATTTCATTAAACAGTATTTATAAATTTGGTCAATTCTAAAAACATTCAATTCGGAAGGGATCAAATTTGTTGGATAATCCAGTAAATATATATATATATATATATATATATATATATATATATATATATATATATATATATAGCCAAGAAACTGATAAAAGGAATGAATTGCAAATTATGACAAAGATCCTTCAAAGACATAATGACCAGATGTGAAAATATCTTTGAAGGGCAAAATGATTAAAAAAGGAGGACATTTTATTCAAGAGGAGGACAATGGGTAATTTCACAGTATTCTTATGTACCGACATTATTTTGTAAATTTAAAGTGTTACTTCTGTGTCAGTTATTTGTTTCACAGGCTTAAAGTTCCTCTAGTCTAATAATACTGTATAATATATTTATTCTCAATGTAAACGAAAACATTAGTAATAAATATTGTCCTGGTTAGGCCTATGAGCATTAAATTTGATAAATTTAATTTAGGGTCAAAATTACCAACGGAAATAAAAAAGCTGTGTTTTTGGAGTTGCTACCTAATCCCAAATAGATAAAAAAATTACTTTTTCTGTAAAGGACAAGAAATAACACGTGTTATGAAGAGTTAAATTTAAAATACCGGTAGTTATAGATTTTTAAAATGCCGGGAATTTTGTTATATTTTAAATGCCTGAAGTATAGGGCAAGAGGACATGTCCTCCAAAAGCCTGATGCCTGGTCACCCTGTACAATATTTCGAAGACCACACGTACCTTCATCTTCAAGTGAAGAAACCAGATTGAGGGAGAAAATTGATCTTACAATTGGTAATAACCCCATTGAATAAGATACTTTTTTTAAGTTTATATTTATTTATTTTTTGTCACTAGCAATGGAAAAAAGTTGAGTCCTAACCTCTCTAGAGTCTAGTCTCAAAACGACAACCAAATTTCTTGGCTTAAAAATCGATAATGTGTTAAATTGGAAAAATCATATTAAAGAAATTACCCCCAAACTAAATTCAGCTTGTTTTGCTATTAGATCTATGCAAAAGATAGTAAATATCAATACCTTAAAAACAATATACTTTGCATACTTCCACTCGGTAATGAGTTTTGGAATAATATTCTGGGGAAATTCCACGGATAGTAACAGTATATTTCTATTACAAAAAAGAGTAATTAGAATAATAGTAGGTGCCAAATCTAGGAAATCTTGTAGGACTATTTTCAAAAAACTACAACTAATGCCCATGGCTTTTCAGTATATCTTTTCATTAATAGTCTTCCTCGTATGTAATCGTGAAAACTTTGTAACTAATTCAACAGTTCATAACATAAATACACGTCAAAAAAATGACTTTCATACTCCATCGGCAAGTCTATCGTGGTATCAAAAAGGAGTGTGTTCTATGGCAGTAAAAATTTTTAATAGCCTTCCTATCGGTATAAAAAATGAAACTCAAAAGATAAGATTATTTAGGGCCAAATTAAAGAAGTACCTAATTTCTCACGCCTTCTATTCTGTAGGTGAATTCATGACATTCAATAACACTTCATGAAATTGATACTAAAACTGTTTGTACTGGTAGACTATATTGTAAATCTCGTCTGTATATATATTTCATCTAGACTGTGACTATAAATTAAGACTTTATAATAGTATTAAGTTTTTTGACTTGTTCCATATTCTAGCTGTAAAGCAATGTATGAATACCATGGAATGTTAATAAGTACAATACAATACAATAAAGCAACTGAAGGATAATATTAACCAATTGAGCCAAGAGTAAGAGATGACAATGCCTTTTCCTCCAAATGAACTATCATGTCCAAGCACGAACACCTCTAACTTTACAATCAATCATACTTGAAGTTACGCTGTCATTAAGAACTTTACATTTTGTGTCATCAGTATTTGGCTTTCAGTGATCAATCACTTAGCAATGAAGCAGTCTGCCATTTTTAACCCATTATATTAAATTATAGATAAACCTAGAAACGAGTTGATTTTGCCACTGTTTAGTTGTTTTCTTGGTCCATTGTTAGTAATAATTCATAATTCACAAGAAAATTCTAGCCTAAGGCAATAATTTTGTGTAAAAAAATTGAATGTTTGTACTAATGACTTAATTGATTTTGTTTTCTTGGGCGAAACAATACAGAGTAAAATTTTGTAGCATTTATAATCCTTCTTGGACACACTCTTTTTACTTCATTTCATTTTTATTTGTCCATAAGAGAGTTAAAACCATAGGACTTGTCAAAGAGAGAGAGAAAAAAACAATAATTAAAACAGAAAGCAATAATTAAAATAGATAAAAATACAATAAATTAGGACAAATGTAAACCCACGCGTATTTCATCTAAATTGTAGGGACAGAGGTTTGTTAAAATTCTTCTGATGTATCTTTTAAAATACCTTAAATCATTCGTATTTTTAATTTGATGAGACAAACCATTATATATTTTTAAGCCATAGACCATATACGTTTTGTTGAAACTTGTTAATCGATGTGTTGGAATATTAAAATTTTCCTTAAAGCGAGTGTTACAATAATGAAAATCACCATTTCATTAAAAATGGTTCTTATTAAAATGTATTAATTCCATAAGCTTAAAAATATATAAAGCATAAACTGTTAAAATATTGAAACTCTTAAAATATTCCCTACATGATGTACGATTATCAACACCTGCCATGCATCTCACAACATGCTTCTGAGCAATAAAAACATCTATATTATTTTAATGTACCGAAGTACATATGATATTTCCATGCAGATATTCTGCGTCATCATATGATGAAAGAGTGATGGAACGGAGAAAAATTCTCTCTGGCGCCGGGATTTGAACCTGGGTTTTCAGCTCTACGTGTTGATGCTTTATCCACTAAGCCACACCGGATACCCACCCCGGCGTCGGACAGAATTGTCTCAGATTAAGTTCCAACTCTTGGGTTCCCTCTAGTGGCCGCCCTCTGCACTACGTCATAGATGTCTATGAACATAGGACTGAAGTCCACACATGTGCTGAGGTGCACTCGTTATGAGTGACTAGTTGGCCGGGATCCGACGGAATAAGCGCCGTCTTAAATCACGAAGTGATTTACGCATGTCATATATATATTATTTTAATGTACCGAAGTACATATGATATTTCCATGCAGATATTCTGCGTCATCATACGATGAAAGAGTAATGGAACAGAGAAAAATTCTCTTTCATCGAATAAAAACATCACTCATCTTCGAACTTGACCCCCCAGAAACATGCGCCATATGATAATCTCGATTTTACTTCGGCATAATAAAAGGACTGTATGGTACTATGACACAAACAAGACCTCAGATTTCTAATTTGATAACAGACAACATTCATTTTCTGAATTAGGTGTGAACAGTGTAATTTCCAATTCAAATGTTCATCAAATATTAAGCCAAGAAATTTAGTTGAATATGACTGACACACTTGTGCTCGTTAATACTAATGTTTAAAATATTTTCACTTTAACACTTGTATAATCACTGATGAACGTTATTGAACAATTAATATTTCACTGTTAATATTGTAAATATTGGTGGTAAATTACACAAAAACACACCCACAACACATCCTGAATACTCAACTGAATTTCAAAACACATTACCTTTTTCGACACAATCATGAACACACCCTATCACAACAAGAAACCAGAAGATAGCGCTGGACCTCACTAGGATTCAGAGGATGATGCAAACCACATCGAAACTAGTCAATCAGATAATTTACCACCAAAATTTACAGTATTAACACAGTGAAGTAGTTGTTACTTGTTCAATAACGTTCATCAGTGATTTATAATCCTTAGTCGATCTGCAGAAAATGAAAACTTACTGTGTATCATTACAGCCTGGATGTGTGACAAAATGCCTTTTTTACTGATTGGAAGTAAATCATTGTTTGCATAGATATAAATGTGATTTGAGTGAATCAAAGTGATATGGCTAATTTTTATTGTGCCTTTTTAAGGTGTTTCTTACTAATAAAGGTTTTTTTTTTGTCATTTTAAAGCAATATTTCTTGTTTATTGCAATGTTCTAATTAATTGTAATGTAATGTGTATGAAATTTAAATATTTGAAACAATGACTAACTTTACTAACAATAGTAAATAAAAGTAATTTACTTCAGTTCTTAATCTACTAATAATCGTGCTTTAATATTATTGGTGTAATATGAACAATGATCGACAATCCACAGTTACAAATATAATACTGTCATGTCTTCACTATACCAACAATCAGCTTTATAAATTTTAAATATTAAGCTCGTTCTCATAGAAATTGTCATGTAGCATTTCCAATTGTTTGCTTTCATATTTTCATATCTTACTGTTACAATTTTGTGCTACACGTGTTTATTATTGTAGGAGAAAGAAATCTGAGTGAGGAACAGTCAGTTATTGTCGGGTAACAGAAGGTATAAGATGCCTAAATTCAGTAAACCATTGAAAAGTAAATTTCAATCTTATGTTAGTAACTTTGGTGCCCATGTCTTTTCAAATGATGGAACAGTTTTGTTATGTAATGTTTGTGAAAAGACAGTTAATCACGAAAAAAAAGTATTTTATAAGTCAACATGTGTCACCTACGAAGTAAATATGTGAGTTATGTTGATATAATTTAAATTTATTGCTAAAATGTATAATGTCTTTTTAAAATTTATAATGCCTTTTTCAAAGATTATTGTGCCCTCTTTTTACGTTTTTATTGCCTTTTTTTGCCTACCTATTTTTAACTGTTATCATTGCCTGAACATCCGGGCTCTATAGTAGGGAGCAAAGATATTGGCGGGTCGTACATAGCACATTTTTGCACGTACCACCCCTCTCTTCTGACCTGTCCATTGGGATGACTGACTGGCAGTGTGTCGATGCGTTCGGGTGTAGTTGCTTGCAAGCCAATCGTTGTGTATTGAGAGAGTAGTCATCGTAGCTGTTGTCTGTTCACTGTGTACATATTCAAACAGTAATTTTCAATACTAACAGTGGAATTGCTTCTGTGCCTAGTTGAGCGACATGTCTAGAAAGGGACATGGGAGCCAAGCGAAAGGAATTATTTATAGTGTTTACGAATACTTAAAAAAACTTTAATTAATACAACAAATTAAAATTTTCGTAATATGATTGAAATTCTGGTTATTAAGAGAATGAGGAAAACAGGAATTAGGCCACTATACGTTTAAGTGAAATATTTTAAGATCTGATAGTATATTGGCAATATACTCATTGCAGTGAAGTAAATCGTTAAAAACCATTGTGTTATCATTATTATTAAATTTGCACTGATGAATTTCATTTGATATAGTATTACTAGCCATTGTTAAGTCAATTATATTATATAAAATAAAACCTGGTACCGACACAATACTATTTACAAATTATTTACATCGTCAACATTAGTGATTTTACTCACGGGACTGGCTTCATCTTTTCTTGCATCCCTTGTTTTGGTCTCTGCTGTCAGTTGGTCACCTGCTGTGATTCTTCCTTCCGGAAGGTCCCTGTTGACTTTCTTTATCGCAATCCCAGGACCGCTGCCATCATTTTTGGCCTCATTTCTATACAGCTGGAGCCATTCATCACGACTTCTCCTGTTTGTGAAGCGGATGACAATAGGACGCGTCTTCCCTGACCTGGATGGTATACGATGTGCTATGCTTACATCATGTTGCACCAATTCACTACCGCCCATGACTTCGGAAATTTGGTCAATGACTTCGTAAGTTGGTTGTTCATCGATCTCCGGAACTCCGAGTAGCATTATATTGTCTCTGCTTGTGTACTGCTGCTGATCACTCACTTTCTGTTTGAGATGGTCATTTTCTTGCACTAGCCTCTTCATCTCCTCCTTCGTGGAGTTGAGTTCATGTCTTGTGTGTGCCAGTTCTTCTCTAAGACTGTCGAACTTGGAAGATATGAATTCAACTGATTTTCTTACAGTTAGTTCATTCACCTCAAAATACGAATGCTATTCGATATCAGTATAGTAGTTATAAAATCATGTCGCATATTGTATACTGTACCAGTAGTTTGTATTATAACAAATGAAGTGTTCACATGTGCTGTTGTTTAATGAAATAATTATAATGCTGCGCACAGAAATTACACTAAATACTGACATACAGACAGTGTTTATATATAAACACTATTTCGATGTTACAGACTTTAGGTTACTTAGCGAGGAGTGAAAGATGTTTCGGAAGCGACCCTTCGAAGAACGTTTACAGCTAAAGTAGGGGTGGAACGTGGGTTGGGTTAGTATGAAGGGGTATACCTCCATCCGCCAATATTCCTGCTCCCTACTACAGTTATCATATTGTTCAGTTACATGAATCTTTTTGTGTATAGAAGTTTACAACTCTGCAGATTTTGATTATATGTACATAATGCATTGTAATGACTTTCTAAAGTATTGACTTTTTTCTCTTCTTGTCAGGATATTAATGGTGTAACATTTAAAGAAGAAACTAAAGAAACTGCTGATGAGAAAATCTACCAAGACAGTGACTCACTCACCATTAAAAATGAGTTGGATGCAAAACCGTATTTTGAGCACATTGATATCAAGTCAGTCAGTTACGAGTTTGAAAACGAAATAACTTTTGAAGAGCTTAAGACATGTGTTGCAGAGACAGACACTGTAAGACCTATCAAAAGAGAGGAAGTGGATGATCAACTTGTGGAAGAGAGTGATCTTGCCTCTGGAAGTGTCATTGTAACCTCAATTACAGATAAACTGAGAGATGATTTTGTGTTACAAGACCGTGTGGAAGAAGTGAATAAGAGTAGTAGGAGGTCTTTTGCTTGTGAGGTTTGTAATACATTGTTTTCACAGAGTAGTGCTTTAAGGCGACATGCATTGACACACAAAGGGAATCTTCAGAATTCTGAAGTTACAGAAAGGACTAAATCAGATTCAGAATTACACGTGTGCAAAATTTGTAGTGAATCGTTTACAAAAATTGAAGCTCTCAAGAATCACTCGAAAATTCATAACAGAGAGCATCTTCACTGTTGCACAGTTTGCAAGAAGTCATTCACGCAGCTTGGCACACTTGATGAACACTTGCGCATACATACTGGTCACAAGCCTCACAAATGCGCGGTTTGTGAGAAGAGCTTCACCCGTCTTGGAGAGCTCAAGAGACACCTAAGAGTGCACACGGGAGAACGGCCTTTCGAGTGTAAGGAATGTGGGAAGAAGTTCACAGAACTTGGCAGCCTCAAAATACATGCTCTCATGCACAATGGAGAACGGCCATTTGTGTGTAAACTGTGCAACAAAACTTTCACACACCACCGCGCTCTCACCCAGCACGCCCTGGTGCACACAGACTTCAGACCTCATGTGTGCAAGGTGTGCGCAAAATCCTTCTTGAGGCTAGGAGATCTCAAACTTCATTCTGTCACCCATACTGGAGAGCGGCCACACGTGTGCCAGCTATGCAGCAAGAGATTTTCAAGACTAGCCCACCTCAAAATTCATTCTCTGACACACACAAAAGAGCGTCCTCACGTATGTCAGGTGTGCAAGAAGTCATTCGCGCAGGTCTGCCATCTTAAGAAACACACCCGCATACATATAGGGTGTCACGAGTGCAAGTCCTGCAGCAGGCGGTTCAAGGACTTGGCTGATTATATGACGCACTCTCTAATGCACATCGAAGAAAAACGAAAAATATGTAAGATCTGCAGCAGGCCATTTGCACGGCTTGATGATTTCATCAAACATTACATGAGTCACAAGAAAGTTTCGTCTGATGTATACAGTGCTTGGAAGACAAACGTGGCTTTCAGAGAGTGAGGGGCATTTTCACAAAACTCGTTATCTACATTTTTTTTTTTCGATTTTGAGGTTTTAGCATATCCTTATGTTTTTGGGTCAGGAGAATCCAATGGTGCTATCAGAATTAAGCTAAAGTTGGTAAGTATATCAGTAAATTGATCTTGAAATAAAAGAGATTTGTCAAAACTCGGTATCTACAGTTGTGTATTTTAGAGAAGAGTTGTCTTGAAAAAAAGAAGATTGTAGATAACGAGTTTTGTGAAAACTCCCCTCAATTTATTGAACACACTGGCTATGATTCAGTAGCTCAGTCTTATTCCAACTTAATTAGGTAGTATTCTGCAGAAAGGAACCAACCAATAAAGTTAGAACTTCAGTTTTCTATTTTGAACTCATGCTTGCAAAATTGCACTGATTCTGTAGAGTTACTATCAGTGCTGTCATGGTAATTTTTTTCTTCACCATATGCCCCATCCCCATATTTTTCTCCCTTTACTCTCCTCTCTCTACCCTTCTGACCGTTTTTTGTTGTTGTTGTTCTTATGTTTAATAAGAAGTAAAGAAATTGTTTTGCTTCATCTTCTAAAGTTTATGTAAAGAAGATCCCATGAAGTCCTCACAGTAGGAGCACACTTGGTTTTATGAATTCTGGAGCGTCTATGTATATCACTACGGGGTTTTCAACCACCTTTTTTGGCAATTCTCCAGAAAAAAACTGCTTAGTAATTCTCCAGAAGAACTACACCAAAGATAACATAATTTTCCATTGATTCACTGGCTTCTGTAAGATGTATATAGTGATAAACACGTGGTTTTCGTTTGTAGTCACAAATACTTTCAACATAAAAATTGTTCCCTATTACTTATCTGTGTGGTATATTTATTCTAATGCATTGTTGTAGTCCCCCCTCCACTTGTTACAAAATAACACTCGAGAGGTCCAGGACGCAATGTTAGGGAAATAGAGTATTACCCTAGTAATTCTTCCTGGACTTCTCGCATGTTATGTTGGTAATTAGTAACAAATGGGGGCAGGGGGTTACAACAGTGCATTAGAATAAACAGGTCCTTACCAAACTATTTTTATGTTGAAAGTATTTGTGGCTGCAAACTAAAATGATGTGTTTATCACTATATATACCACACAGAAGCCAGTGAAGCAAAAGAAAACTGTGCCTCCTTTGGTGTAGCTTTTCTGGAAAAAATACCATTCTTTTGTATATGATTCTGGATTCCAGCACTGCAAAGGTGGGTCGTTTATGTTTATGAACATCAAAGAAGATATACCTTTTCACACTTAGATGCCACAACTGTTCTTTCAAGGAAAATAGCTTCTTTAGGAATTTATCCAGCTTGGTTTCATTCCTTGTACTACAGGAATTGCCATAATTTTTTCAGAGAAATCCGTATAAATGTTTAATATTTTTTTAGTTTCTTCTACGGCACTTTCTCGATCCCAGGCTCTATCTGAAAGAGAAGTCCCCATAGAAACCATAAAAGTAGCTCTCGATATTTTTTCTCCCACTACTGACCCCATTGATGCTCCTATATCGATACAGGATATTACTATATCCAATCCTTCCATTTTTCCCACTCCTGTTCTAATAGCATCATATAAATTTGTTTTTTTTTTTCTTGCTTCTTTAACTCTATCTGTATATTTTTTGCAATCTTGAGGAGGTTGTTTTAACATTTCTATGTTTCTTCTTCCCTTCTCTATAATTTCCATAGTTATAGGATCTAATTCAGAACTAAATTTTGAAAAAGATTCCAATTCTCGAAATTGAGCTTGGTCTAATTTCAAAGTTTTTTCTCATAGATTGAATTTGAGCAGATGGTCCTACCCGGGAAACAGCAAGAGATGATCAGTACAGCTGTTTGTGTAAAAATGTAGACCTCCAAGTACAAAACGTAGGCACCCATACACTCTATGACTCCGTATAGGCAAAATTTTCTCTTCCCCATATGCTCCATTAGCACTGCCAGTGCTGTCATGGTAATTCTTTTCTTGACCATACGCTCCACCCCTTATTTTCTCCCTTGAAATATACGGTATTACACTCTCCTCTCTCTATCCTCCCAACTGTCATTTACTGATTTTTTTTTTTAATTAAAGAAGAAGTAAAGAAATTGTTTTGCTTTACATTTTAATTGTACAACAAGTTTGATTTAAAGAATACACCATGTAGCACCACCGTAGATGCACACTTCTCTCGAATCTTGGAGTGTGTATTTGCAGAACTTCTTGTTTTTCAACCATTATTTTATATAATTCTGGATTCCAGTGCTACAGAGGTGGACAATTTTTGTTTATGAACATAAAACAAAATACATTAAGTACAGCAAGAGCTGATCTAAGATCTGTACAGATCTCCACATACGAAACTTAGGTACCCATATGCCGTATGGCTCCATACAGACAAAATTTTTTTTTCCCCATATGATTAAATAAAAAAATTGTAGGTTTCCGTACGATGTATGGTCCCATATGGCCTCCATGACAGCACTACTTGAAAGTATAAATATTCACAAATTCGTTTCTGAAGTAAATGCGATTGGTGGAAAATAATCATTCCCAGTATTTTATCAGAAGAAGGAGGATGCTTTTGTTGCAGTGAGAAGGAAATCCTCTTCTTCCCTACAAATCGTGCCCTCGTGGTTTATAATTGAGGACCGTTTTTGCAAAACTTGCTAACTGAAAAAACTAAATTTTACAGGAGAGACAAAACACTATAGTAAGCAAGTTTTGCTTTATCTCTCACTTATGGCGGAAAGCAAGTTTTGAAAAAAACGATCACACTTTGACACACTACAATGAAGAGAAATAAACCAATATTACTAAGACTCTTTGAACATCATGTAGAGGCCTGCCTTATGTTAACGAATCGATCGAAATCTCAATTTTGCAAATTTTGCAGTTAGCAAGTTTTGCAAAAAACGGTCCACAAATTGTTGTTATGCTATGTAGATTTTTTATTTCAGTCGGTTGTTATTTAAATGGACTAATAGGGTAGCTCAGTTGGTAGAGCAGCTGGCTACGAACTGAAAGGTCCGGGGTTCGATCCCAGGTGGTGACAGGATTTTTTCTCGTTGCCAAACTTTCAGAACGGCCCCGAGGTTCACTCAGCCTCCTATAAAATTGAGTACTGGGTCTTTCTCGGGGGTAAAAGGCGGTCAGAGCGTGGTGCCGACCACACCACTTCATTCTAGTGCAGAGGTCATGGAAAGCATGGGGCTCTACCTCCATGCCCCCCAAGTGCCTTCATGACATGTTACGGGGATATCTTTAATAGGTAAAGAGAGCTTGCATAATAGTCAATTATTGTCCATAATTTCTAAATAATACTGTATTAATATGAAATTTTTAAGACAAATACTTGAATTAGTATGTAACTGGTTCAAAACAAAAATAAATATTAAAATTCTGTACTTAATTTAATGTTGAAGTTATGTCATGATCATGTAATGTGACTCAAGATAATTACTCTGATTTGAAGAGTGATGCATGTATCTAGTCTCACTCAGTTGTTTCGACAGGAAATAAGCAAATTTTTAAGACAAAAGAACGTTGCAAGCTTGACTTACTTCTGTATACAATTTTTCACAAATATCTGAAAGTTTCATACTAAGATTTAACCTCATGACACAATTGAGGGGCTTGGGCGTAAAAAATGGTAACTGACATTTTGGTTAAAAATGAGGTATGTAGCATATAATATGGTATCTTATATTCTGCGCCTAATGCAGTAATTAGTTTTTCAACATCTCAACAGATGGCAGAGGTATACAGATTTTACTTTCCTGTAACTGATGTATGTATATATGTTTGCCTGCCTATAACTTCAAAACAATCAGCGTATTCTGAATCTCATCGGTCCAGTGGCATCAATGACGTCACGTTGCAGCAAAATAAGGAACAAAACTGCTGGAAGGATCGATGGCGACTGTACAAGTTATTGTCTGTGCTACACTAGCAAAATTTTGCGAAATTTTCGTACTGCCATCGCGTTCAAAGAAAAGATAGCATAAACAATTTATTTCTTGAACCGGTAGTAATAACTGGTCAGTTGACATGTTCGCTCATAAGCCATTAACATATTGCATTTATGTTGTGCTCATTACAAACAATACAGCAAAACTAAGGGTACGTATACGTTGGAGCAACGATAAAGGATAAAAGAAGCAGCAATGCTGTATCAGAGAGAATTGAAGCATGCATTGTCATTGAGGTGTGCATATTGGAGTAACAATAAAAGCGAAGATACACAATAAAAGCGACGAAAATGAAAATTTCCATTTTCTTCACTCTTGTCGTTCATATGATCTCTGATTAAGATAATATTAATCTGTATAATTACCGGTGGTTATCAATATATCCGAATATTAATCGATTTATTATTATTTCGGCATATTAAATTGATTATTGTAGATATTGGCAAATTGATCAGTTGTGTATTTATTCGTCATATGTTATGTGATGACAAGAACCAATCACAACACAACGAATTTATACTATCTCGGGATGAGAAACGGGTTTAATTTTGTACGTATTTAAGTTATATTAACCTTGAACTTAGCAGCTGATATTTCCTATAATTTTCTTTCATTAATTCGATGCATAGAATATCTTCTACTGATAAATCAAAATGTTCGCTTCCCGCGTCCTCGTTGCTCCGATATGAACACTTCATTCTTTGATAATACCAAAGCGTCGCTAGGTCATTTCTTTCATCGTTTATCGTTGCTCCAACATATACGTACCCTAAAGCAGAACACACCGCCATGACACAACAGTGCACGATGTCATTCGTCTGCTAATTCCCGCCCTATACAAGAACCAATCAGATTCACTGATGGCGGCTGATGGAGTCTGCCACCACCTCTGCAAGTTGATGACACCGGTGGAGCATCAATGATGCCATCGGTGGAATTCGGAACACCGTGATGCCATCGGGTTGCTCACCGGTGAGATTCGGAATACGCTCAATGAAACGTCACTTACCATTTTTTACTCCCAAACCCCTGAATTGTCACATACTTCTTTGTAAGTGATTATGATATCAATAAATTTACTAACATAATACATCTTGGGTTTCATTACGGATTTTTCTGTCTTCTTATCTGAATCCTATGTATACACACCAGAACACCAGTTAACTTGGGTCTCCTTCATTTTCATCCAGCAAATTCTGAATATCACCTAAAGAGAGATCATTCTACCCTATGGTTTCTGAAATGTGTTTATTCAGGATATGTTGAATCTGGGATTGACTGAATTTTGAAATTATTTCAGTGCAGAAATATTCGTATGTTTAATTAAAATTCCTGTATTACATTTCGATGTTCAGAATATGAAACAACTATAGCACTAATTGATGGAAGCATGGGTGATAGAGCAAAAGAGAGAAATTATAATACAGAAAGTACACGAAAACTCGTCCTTGCAAGGGATCACGAGACAATAGTTAAGAAACTGTGTGAGCACATACTCACTGCAGAGGTCATTGTCCCACTGAAGAAACTTTGAACATTTTGAAAAGAAGAAAAAGCACTGATTCAATATGAAAAACTTATCAGATTACCAGGAAACAATTGGCATTCATACAGTCCTCTCAGTAGATTAAAAACTCAAAACAGTTTCATATCCATTGTTCAAGAATTAAAACAGAAAATCAACGTCCCGAATTTAAAAGAAAACTTACAAATTAAACCAAACCCCTTAACACTATTAAATATTGAGTATAATCTAAATTTAACACAAGAAATACTGAAATCAGAAGTAAACACTGAAATAATGAAACAATTGTCTTTAGAGACAATATTAGGTGCCCTCCACAAAATTGGCTTCATTTATACACTGATGGATCCTTGATCTCCAGGGAACAAGGTGTAGGTGCAGGTGTTACGTGCTGTCTCTTCTCACTTTATAGATCTCTTGGATATGGGACAACAAGTTTTGATGGAGAAGTCACTGCAATAAGTGAAAGTCTCAGGAATCTTCTTTGCCACATCAATAAATTTAGGAATGCAGTTATATTGTCAGACTCCAAAGCAGCTATTCTATCAATCGTCTCTAAACACACACCTTCATCTCAAACAGCAGAAATAACTAAAATGCTCTCTCAATTAATATCACTCAATAAAAGAATTGTGTTCCAATGGATACCATCCCAGTGTGGAATCCTGGGAAACGAGAATGCGAATGCTTTAGCAAAGAAGGGCAGCTACTTACAGACCTGTTACTAAATCTACGTATTACTCTGTGAAAAGATTTATTAAATCTACATACTTAGACTTCAACAAAGAAAATTCGATAACACAATCCCAAGGGAAAAAATGGAGCTCTCTGTATCATAATCCACAGTTGATTCCCGATTTACTACGCAAATCGTCTGTAGCTGCATTTAGATTGGCAACAGGCCATGACTGTTTGGCCAAGCATCTGCATAGAATTTGAATATATCAGTCTCCTAACTGTCCATTGTGCAGCTCAAACCAAGAAATGGATTCGGAACACCTCAAAATCTGTGCTTCAGTGGCTAACCATGACAATATCTTTGAAAAATATTGGAGTGCAAGAGGTCAAATGACTTTATTGTCAAATGCCTGGCATTAGAAAACAACAACATCATTTTGAAAAGAAAAGACCGAAGAGAAGATATAACTCACTACTTTTAACATAAAGATGGGGAAAATAAGGAGCAAAAGTATAGCTCTAGGCAAGGTTCATAGGTGGAGAAAGAACCATTTCCTTGGAGCGACAAAGAAAAACTATAGAATCCTAATATAACGAGATTATGGGGGACATCATTTATCTCCTCCCCCTTTTATAGCTTGACCTTGGTATAGTATATCGGAATATGATTGGTTAATAAAGGTATTGTAAAATAAAGTAAAATTGTAACAAAATACGAGTATACAGACAGTTTTACTTTTTTTTTTTCTCCTCTTGTAAAGAGCTTGCACTTCAGCCTGAGGTTTATTGTGCTTACCACTCCTATTTTGTGAATGATTGGGTAGCTGAATGGCCGTGCTTTTGTACAAGTACAGCACACCACACCATGAACTTGACCCGGGCTATTGTATGGTGATGATACGTGAATTAATGATGGCGAAATGAGTCCGAGGTCCAACACCGAAAGTTACCCAGCAATTATGCTTCAATTGGTTGAGGAAAAACCCCAACCAAGTAACTTGTCCCAACCAGGATTTGAACCTGGACCTGCTTGTTTCATGGCCAAATGTGCTATCCGTTACTCCACAGCGGCGGACCATTTTACATTTACTTTACCTGTTTATTTAAAAAAAGCAAGATATCATATGAAATGTAAATTCTAATTATTTCATTTAATGTCGTCTTTAAGTTTACACATTATACCGGGATCACTTTTCTTTTTACTGCATTGTTGTGCAGTACGTTATTTCTCCAAGTGGCTGCTTGAACAGCTGCAGAGTTCTATAACATCAGTACAGGCTGTTACAAAAGAAACATTACAGTGCTTCCATTCCACAAATGAGGTATAGAAATTCTTATAAAAGGTAAAAGGTAAAGGTATCCCCACAACATGCCATGAAGGCACTTGGGGGGCATGGAGGTAGAGCCCCGTGCTTTCCATGACCTCGGGACTAGAATGAGGTGGTGTGGTCGGCACCATGCTCTGACCGCCTTTTACCCCCGGGAAAGACCCAGTACTCAATTTTATAGGAGGCTGAGTGAACCTCGGGGCCGTTCTGAAAGTTTGACAACAAGAAAAAATCCTGTCACCACCTGGGATCGAACCCTGGACCTTGCAGTCCGTAGCCAGCTGCTCTACCAACTGAGCTACCCGGCCGCCATAGAAATTCTTATACATTCAGAAATTTAAAATAAATATTATAGTCCAGACATATGATCTGAAGACATTAATTCGTCAATTTACGCACAGAAACTTAGTCATAAATAAAAGTAAGAAAAATCTTTTGAATTCAATATTTTCTAACGTTAATAGAAGAAAAAAAGAGTTCGGCCAAGTTTGGGGGGGGGGAGTGCCCCCCATGACCTTCCATAACTTCGCCTATGGGCTTTATGCCAACAGGACTGGGTCATCTTGGAAGATGTTGGCTGCAGTGGACATCCTTAATAGGTTTACTCCTGGAAATCGATCTCAGAACTACTAGAGTGATGACTTTTCACGTGAATTATATGCAATTAGAGAATCACTACAGTATATTCTAAATAAAGACCATAACAATTTCATCATATTTTCAGATTATTTAATCTCATTAAAGGCGCTGAGTAATGTATGGACAACTGATAAATTAATACAAGACATTCAGATATTACCGTAAACTGGGGTAAAGAGGATCACATGTGGTAAAGTGGATCATATGTGTATTGCCTAGATAAGGCAGTGCCACATGGATCACACATGAAAAAAAAAAACCTTTCTTCTATAAGTGCCACTAAAAATAGTTTTCTTAGCATGTGTGAACCATGTGGCGCTGACTTATCTAACAATACACATATGATCCACTTTACCACATGTGATCCTCTTTACCCCAGTTTACGGTATATCATAAACTTACAACAAAAGGAAAAGAAATTATTTTCATCTGGATATCCTCTCACTGTGGCATTGCAGGCAACGATGCAGCTGATAGAGAAGCCAAACAGAGTAGTAAAGATTCTACCACCCTCGAGAATATCCTCTTACCACATCGATATTTCATTTCCCTCATACACAGTAAATGTAAAGAATCATGGATTAAACTTTGGACTCTAAATCTTTTCGAAGTTAAGTCAAAATGCTCTATTAATATACCGATCTGCAAGCTTAATGGAAAAGACCAGGTTTTATTATCAAGATTAAGAATTGGACATACAAAATTAACCCATTCCTACCTCATATCAAGAAATGAACAACCAACCTGTGAAACCTGTCATTGCTTACTCACCGTTAAACACGTCACCATAGAATGCCTAAGATAGCACACATCAAGGAAAAAGTACAACATACCAAACATTATTTTTATTTCGAATAAATTTTATTCAGCTTCCTCCAAGTGAAGGCTGCCTAGAAGACAAAGCTTACCATAAAATTGTTGTTATAATGGAAAAAAAAAAAGAAAACAATGGAGAAGAAAAATAATAAGAAATAGCACAATTAGAAATAATTGGAAAAGACTAAACAAAACATCATTAATTCCAGAAGAAACATAAAATTTCCTAGTATCAATTAGCTATTGGGTGATCACAGTCGTCTATTTGCAAGACCCAACTTAAGTGAGCAGATCACCATAGCAAAGAGATCAATCTATATAACTGTAGAGATGGTTTCTTAGGATTTTTATAGATCCCTTCACTGCAGACATAGATACTTCAGTGACAAGAGTTTGTCCTAGACCAAACTGCTTACAAAAATGCGCGAATCTTTTTGTGATGGTTCCTCTAGCCCCAATCAGTAATCCAATAACTTTGATCGACGTTAGATGATATTTTTCTTATAATATGGTATAGTGTGGTCATATATGTCGCATTTTTCCTAATGTACCTCAGGAGGTTGATTTTCGTACATTTCCATTCTTACAGTTGGATCAATTATGAATCCTCTTGTTGATCTTGTCAGGATAGCGATGATGTCAATGCGCCTTGTAGATCCATTTGTGGACAAAACATGGACCTCCTCTACTTGGTAGTTTTTTCCTCGTAGGGCCGATGCTAGGAGGGATCAACGATGAAAATATTCTTCCAAAAATAATCAAATTCTTTAAAGAAATTTCTTTGTACAATATGATTTGATTTCTAAATTTATTGTCGTACACTGTTAATTATCTTCTTTGTTTACTTTTTTGTACATCCAGATATAATGTAACACATTGTATATTTTGATTGTAATCTTCATTGCTTGTATTGTTTTTTTCTGTATGTGAATATTGTGGTCGCAAAAAAGACCTAGCAGTTATGCAACCGAAAATAAATCTTAGGAAAAAAAAAAAAAAAAGAAAAGAAAAGAAAAAGAAAGTAAACCTCATGTTATTAGATTGAAAAGTCAGCCCTAAAAGCTATTCAATAAAATAATCAAACCACCACGACCACCACAACCACCACCACCACCACAACCACAACTACCACCACCATTACCACGACCACCACTACCATTACCACCACGACCAACACTACCATTCCACCACCACCATTACTAGGCTTAAAGTATTTACACACGTACAGAGTGAATAAGAAAAAAAAAAGCACAAAATTTGAAGAACTGTATATCTTCTGAAAGCCACTGGCATAGGTCAGTCGGCTGAGGGGCTTGTCTGCTGATCTGGAGTTGCGCTCGGGTGTGGGTTTGATTCCCACTTAGGTTTTTTCCGAGGTTTTCCCCAGCCATAAGTTGAATGTCAGGTAATCTATGAATAATGCTAGGCCTGAATAATTTCAAGGGAAAAATTGTTCCAGTGCCGGGTATCGATCCCGGGACCTCTGGTTGAACGTACCACCGCTCTGTCAACTGAGCTACCCGGGAACTCCACCCGACACCGTCTCAACCCTTCCCTTTATATCCACACAACTCGTGTGGGCTGACGAAACGCCAGAGACCCACATCGAGTGCACACATGTGGGTTTCTGGCGTTTCGTCAGCCCACGCGAGTTGTGTGGATATAAAGGGAAGGGTTGAGACGGTGTCGGGTGGAGTTCCCAGGTAGCTCACTTGACAGAGCGCTGGTACGTTCAACCAGAGGTCCCGGGATCGATACCCGGCACCGGAACAATTTTTCCCTTGAAATTATTCAAATCTGCTTTACAGGGAGCTTTACCTGAAAGACTAGATTTGCGCAATGCTAGGCCTCATCTCTCCAAATACCATCTCGCTATCACCAACCCCATCGACGCTAAAATATTAACCCAGCAGTTGGCACAGCATCATTCAATAACCAAATAAAAAAATCTTCTGAAATACATAACATTTTTTTATAATTAATGTACTATTGGAAATATCAGATTAACAGGACATATTTATAATTTACAATTCATTTTCGATAATCAGATAAGCCGATCTTATTGTTACATATATCAACATATTAAAGCTTTCTTTTCAGTCTTTATGGCTTAACACATTAAACAAAACCAAGTTACATATCACTGTTTTGCTCTTTGGTGCAAGGGGCACTATATCAAGATTTTGTATCAATTTCTTTCATCGTTTCCATATCGATCTTTTGGAACTTCAAGATATAGCCATGACATTCCTTGTTAATTGTAAATAACCATATGTATAGTTCTATATATGAAAAATAAATTATTCATGTCGAGGATAGCTGCCCCCCAAACATAAATTAAATTAAAATAAAATAAAAATAAAATTTAAATTTAAAATAGAATATTGTTGATCTACAATTAATTTAGGTGCTGTTACCGCTCGGTACCCTTTTTTCAAGGGCAGCTACCTTTTTGGATTCTTCTCTCTATATTTGTACGAAAGTTTTCACCCTCCAAGGGGCATCATCAGGCAAAACAATATTAAAATATATAGGTACTGTATCTAAAATCAAGTAGGCTATATAAAACAAATGTGGAAGGCTGTTATGATCATAAAGTGTGCAGTAAATCTCATATTATAGTGTGTACGATAATATGTAACATATTTTGTGCGAGATCGTGCGTATTTGCTTGCTTTCCACACAAAACCAATACGCGGTAAGTGTGAAATACCACATTCAGTATTCCCAACGTAACACACATAACAATTTTCCTATTCTTACCGCTTAAGCGTCATATTCATTTTACTGTTT